>NC_041389.1:659426342-659496065 GCF_002162155.2 Triticum dicoccoides | reverse complement strand
CTCTCTCGTGGGAGCCTCGTGTCCCTTTCGGACTACTTCTTTCTTCCTAAAATCCTCAAATAATCCAAAACTGATGAAAATTGCCATAAAAGTTGTTTTGGAGTCGGTTTACTTACCGTACCACGTACCTATGCCTTTTTGGAGTCTGGAACGTTCTGGAAAGTGTCTCTTATGTATTCCTCAGGGGTTATGGTTTCAATAATATTAGTTTCAACATTGATAGGATTACCTGAAATATAATGTTTAATTCTTTGACCATTAACCACCTTCGGATTTGTGCCTTCGAAGTTGTTAATTTTTATAGCACCGGAACGATAGACCTCCTCGATAATGTAGGGACCTTCCCACTTTGAGAGAAGTTTTCCTGCAAAAAATCTTAAATGAGAGTTGAACAACAACACATAATCTCCTATGATAAACTCACGCTTTTGTATCCTCTTATCATGCTAGCGTTTGACTTTTTCTTTGAAGAGCTTGGCATTCTCATATGCTTGGGTTCTCCATTCATCAAGTGAGCTAATATCAAATAACCTTTTCTCACCGGCAAGTTTGAAGTCATAATTAAGCTCTTTAATAGCCCAATATGCTTTATCTTCAAGTTCAAGAGGTAAATGACATGCTTTCCCATAAACCATCTTATATGGAGACATACCCATAGGATTTTTGTACGCAGTTCTATAGGCCCACAATGCATCATCAAGTTTTTTGGACCAATTCTTTCTAGATCTATTCACAGTCTTTTGCAAAATTAATTTGAGCTATCTATTGCTCAACTCTACTTGACCACTAGACTGCGGGTGATAAGGAGATGCGATTCTATGATTGACATCATACTTAGCAAGCATCTTACGGAAAGCACCATGAATAAAGTGTGAACCACCATCAGTCATAAGATATCTAGGGAGTCCAAACCTCGGAAAAATAACTTCTTTAAGCATTTTAATAGAAGTGTTATGATCAGCACTACTAGTTGGAATAGCTTCTACCCACTTAGTAACGTAATCAACAGCAACTAAAATATGTGTATAACCATTGGAGGTAGGAAAAGGTCCCATATAATCAAAGCCCCAAACATCAAACGGTTCAATAACAAGAGAATAATGCATAGGCATTTCTTGACGTCTACTGATGTTACCTACTCTTTGACATTCATCACAAGATACGACAAACTTACGAGCATCTTTGAAAAGAGTAGGCCAATAAAAACCAGATTGTAGTACCTTGTGTGCAGTTCTATCTCCAGCGTGGTGTCCTCCATAGGATTCAGAGTGACACTTGCGTAGGATTTGTTCCTGTTCATGCTCAGGCACACAACATCTAATAATACCATCTACTCCTTCTTTATAAAGGTGTGGATCATCCCAGAAGTAATGTCTTAAATCATAGAAGAACTTTTTCTTTTGCTGGTATGTGAAACTAGGCGGTACATATTTAGCAACAATATAATTAGCATAGTCAGCATACCAAGGAGCAGTACGAGAAGCATTGACAACCGCTAATTGTTCATCAGGAAAACTATCATTAATAGGCAGTGGGTCATCAAGAACATTCTCTAGCCTAGACAAGTTGTCTGCAACAGGGTTCTCAGCTCCCTTTCTATCAATAATATGCAAGTAAAATTCTTGGAGCAAGAGAACCCATCTAATGGGTCTAGGCTTAGCATCTTTCTTTTCCATAAGATATTTAATAGCAGCATGATCAGTGTGAATAGTAACTTTGGAATCAACAATATAAGGTCTAAACTTATCACATGCAAATACAACTGCTAAGAATTCTTTTTCTGTGGTAGCATAATTTATCTGGGGAGTATCAAGAGTCTTACTAGCATAATGGATAACATTCAATTTCTTATCGACTCTTTGCCCTAAAACAACACCTACAGCATAATCACTAGCATCACACATAATTTCAAAAGGTAAATTCCAATCAGGTGGATGAACAATAGGTGCTGTGATCAAAGCTTTCTTAAGTGTTTCAAATGCTTCTACACAATCATCATCAAAGACAAAAGGAATATCTTTTTGCAATAAATTAGTCAGAGGCCTAGAGATTTTAGAAAAGTCCTTAATGAACCTCCTATGAAAACCGGCATGACCAAGGAAACTTCTTATACCTTTTATGTCCTTGGGACATGGCATCTTTTCAATAGCATCAACTTTGGCTTTATCAACTTCAATACCCCTCTTAGAGATCTTGTGCCCCCAAAACAATACCTTCATTAACCATAAAGTGACACTTTTCCCAATTCAGGACGAGACTAGTGTCTTCACATCTCTGCAAAACTCGATCAAGGTTGCTCAAACTATCATCAAAAGAGGATCCATAGACGGAGAAGTCATCCATGAATACCTCACAAATCGTTTCACAAAAATCAGAAATATAGCCATCATGCATCTTTGAAAGGTAGCAGGTGCATTACATAAACCAAAAGGCATACGTCTATAAGCAAAAGTACCAAAAGGGCAAGTAAAAGTAGTTTTAGATTGATCCCCCACTGATACAGGTATCTGAGAGAAGCCAGAATAACCATCTAGAAAGCAAAAATATGTATGTTTGGATAACCTTTCTAGCATTTGACCAATAAAAGGTAAAGGGTAATGATCTTTCTTAGTAGCTTTATTTAACTTCGGGAAATCAATTACCATCCTATAGCCTGTAATAATTCTTTGCGGGATCAATTCATCTTTATCATTAGGGACAACGGTAATACCTCCCTTTTTAGGGACATAATGGACAGGGCTTACCCATTCACTATCAGCAACGGGATAAATAATACCTGCCTCAAGGAGTTTTAGTATCTCCTTTCTCACCACTTCCTTCATTTTGGGATTCAATCGTCTTTGAGGATCTCTAACAGGTTTGGCATCTTTCTCCACTGAAATTTTGTGTTGACATAATGTGGGACTAATGCCCTTGAGATCATCCAGGGTATATCTTATAGCAGCTCGGTGCTTCTTCAGAGTTTTGAATAATCTTTATTCTTCTTTCTCTGAAAGGTTAGCACTAATAATAATAGGATATATTTCTTTTTCATCAAGATAAGCATACTTAAGATTATCAGGTAATGGTTTGAGTTCAAACACGGGATCACCCTTGGGTGGAGGGGGATCCCCAAGAATTTCAACAGGAAGATTATGTTTTAGCATTGGTTCTTGTTTAAGGAACACTTCATCTATTTCTTCCCTTTCCTTCATAAACATATTGTTTTCATGGTCTAGCAAATATTGTTCTAACGGATCAGTTGGAGGAACAACAATGGAAGCAAGACCAATAATCTCATCCTTACTAGATGGTTGCTTTTCACGAGGTTGTCTACTAAACTTAGCGAAATTAAACTCATGAGACATACCATCTATGCCAACAATGACAATATTATTTTCACAATCAATCTTAGCACTAGTAGTATGCAAGAAAGGTCTAGCAAAAATAATGGGACAAAAATCATCTTGTAGGGAACCGAGAACAAGAAAATCAGCAGGATATTTAATCTTCCCACACAAGACTTCAACATCTCTAACAATCCCAATAGGTTTAATGGTGTCCCTATTAGCAAGCTTAATAGTAACATCAATATCTTCTAATTCAACTGGTGCAATATCGTGCATAATTTCTTTGTAAAGATCATAAAGTATCACATTAGCACTAGCACCCATATCACATAAGCCATGATAATGTTGACATCAGATTTTGGCATGCGTAAAAGAAAATGAGATGGCTTCAAGTGAAAGGGTTTTCAGCATGAAAAGTTTCACATCACCGAGTGGAACAACTTTGATGTTTAGGTTATCATCGTCCGACTCCATCTTAGGGGCCGAAATTGTATTCCGAGTGGCAGAATTCAATATTCCGAGTGGTTTTCGGCCGATCATGCCTTCAATACGACCTCGGATGAAAGAGTATTCTAAAGAAATTGTCTTCGTCTCGTCGAGGCAATTGCTTTTGATACATAAATCATCTCAATCCGAGTTCATATGCAAAAGTTAGAGGCAATACACTGCAGACCGAAGCTGAATGGAAATATGGCGCGAAGTACCAGACACCCTGTCTGATGGGCCGCGCGAGCAATTCGGCCCTTAAGAAGTCCTTGAATCGGAAGAACTTCAACACGAGAAAGTTTCGTCTCGTTGAGTCGATTGATTTTCATATATAGTTCATCTCAATCCGAGGTCGTATGAGACCTGGGGAGACAAATCAAGGTCAGGCTATGTTTTTGGTCGAGTGAAAAGCTTACCATCCGAGTGAAAACTCACCGGTCGAGTGAAAGCTTACCTTTTGGGTAAAAACTTACCGGCCGAGTGAAAACTTACTTTTTGAGTGAAAACTTACCGGTCGAGTGAAAGTTTGACATCCGAGTGAACTTATTATCATCTGAGTGAAGATATTACCGTCGGAATGAAAACTTGCCGATCGAGTAAGAGATTACCTTCCGAGTGAAAATATAGTCATCCGAGTGGAATATTATCTTCCGAGTGAAAGATTCTAAATCCGAGTGAAAAAGTCCAGTCGGACAATCCGAGTGACTCTAATATCCGAGTGGATGAGCTCGAATCCGAGTGAAACTGAGCATGTGCCCAAAAGTTTATCAAGATGACCTCAGATGGAGAAATGTTCAATATGGAAGTTGTGCGTATCGTCAAAAAGGTAAATTTTGGTTTTGGAGTCATCATCATCAGAGATAGTATATGGCCTGGAAATTCACTACGAGACTCAGACAATCTAGTCCGCTGCAAGACTGAGTCCGACTGGAAGGTAAAGATGACCTCGAAAAGTATTCAAGATGACCTTATTTGAAAAAGTGATCAACATAAGAGTTGTTCATCTCGTCGGGGCACATAAGTTTGATATTTGGGCCGTCTTGATAGGAGATCATATGCAAGCTCGACGGCCCACGCAAGGAGGAAGACATAAGTTGGGCCAGATTCAGACTGAATCTGAGTTGGAATAGAATTAGGACTCTAGGACGTGAATTGATGTAATTTTTTGTAAGGAAAGCCTAGATGAATCCTTTACTTGTATGGGAAGTCCAGCCGCCGCTTATATATGTTGGGGGTGATGGCCGATTAGACAACACACAATCGAACAAATCAATATACTACTTTTTTCATCTACGTTTTATCTCTCTCGTTCTTCGCTGTTCTTCGTGTTTGAGAGCTGCGAATCTCGAGGCTCTAGGGGCGAGCGAATCGACCTAGGGCAGCCCATAGCCGCCGCACTCCCTAACGGGGTCCCTCCCGGGGTGTGGGGTTTTCGGGTGTGCAAAAGCGCCCGTCGACTGTCTTGCGTATCGCGCTGTCGGTCGGGCCTCCTTCGACGTGAGCTGCGGTGCATCACCCTCGGTGTTGAGGGTACACGTGACATTTTCGTGTGTCAACACACTTTTTGGCGACTCCGCTGGGGATCGAAGATCAATCATCATCATCCACCATGTCCGATCTTCCCAAGCCATCCGAGGTAGACGCCGATAACATCATTAAGCCCAGTCTTGATGAGATATCGGCTGATCATCACCAAGTCTATGAGGAGTACAAGAAGGCGCGTGAAGAGAAGGATTTCCAGGAGTTCCTTGCAAAGTTTAAGAAGGATCGCCAAGGCAACATCACTCCGATTGAAGAAATCAAGTTCCCACCTCTTCAAGCCGAGCAGGTTAAACCCTTTGTAAGTACTGCCTTTTTTCCTGAGCAGTGGGCTGAGATTGGAAGTTGTATTGCTGATGGTAACAATCTAGTCTATCAAACTTTCATAGAAAATACTAATTCTTAGAAGAATACATCTCAATCGACTAGTGGTAATGATGGTGTAGCTGCTAGTGTGTAAAACCCTAATCTTGCTTTACCTATTGCATCGGCGCCTCCCGTGCCGATGGCTTATTATCCTACCCAAAGAAATCAGATTATGACTGCACCCATCAACCCTATTATGAGCATGCCAGGTTCAGTGGCAACGCCGAACCAAACCCTACCTACAGCTACAACCACTTGACCACTACCAAATTATGGGTCAACATACATGCCACAATTCCTACCTACAGCTAGTAACCCTACTCCTCCTATGCCATTGCCACAAGCTTCACCGTCCACTATGGATGATGGTTTAGCTAAACTTAGAGAGGAGATGGCTAAGATGCTTCGAGAGAATTTTGGAGTTGAGTTACCTCGGAATCGGATTTACCAAAAGCCGTACCCTAAGTACTTTGATGCCATCCAGTGCCCTCCAGGATATAAAATTCCAGATTTTGTTAAGTTTAATGGAGAAGGCACAAAAACCACATGGGAGCATGTTAGTTAATATTTAGCACAATTGGGTGAGGCAGGCTCACTAAATGAGTTGAAAGTGCATTTATTTCCTTTGTCATTAACTGGTACCGCATTTTCATGGTTTTCTTCTTTACCACATGGTTCCATTCGAGTTTGGTCGCAGCTAGAGCAGAAATTTCATGATCACTTTTACAGCGGCGACAATGAACTCAAGTTGTCACATCTAACATCGGTTAAACAGAAGCATGATGAATCAAACTCCGATTACGTCAAGAGATTCAGAGAAGCGAAAAACCGATGTTTTAGTTTAGTGATAACCAAGAGAGACTTGGCAGACCTAGTGCTGAGTGGTTTGAGAACTCCCATTAGAGAAAAGCTAGAAGGCTACGAGTTCTTAAATATTAACCAAGTCTTACAAAGGGCTTTGGCTCAGGAAAGCCGAAGCAAAGATCTCAAAGAAGTGCATAGGTACAAAGCCGGTCGTCCAAAGATGAATATGGTGGAATATGATAGTGATCAGTCGGACAATGAGGGTGATGTTTTTGCTACTGAATTTGTTTGGCCATCTAAGGCCAAACCCTTTACTTGCAATGATCTGAAACCGATTCATAAGAATCATGATGAAGATAAGAAGTTTACTTTTAACATTGCTAAGTGTGATAGAATATTTGATGCTTTGCTGCAGGCTAAGATTATTAGAATATCTCATACATTACCGCCGTTTGAAGAACTAAAACGGCGTGCTTATTGCAAGTATCATAATTCTTTTTCTCATGCTACTAACGATTGCAATGTTTTTCAACGACAGATACAATCGTCCATTAATGACGGACGATTGAACTTTTCCGAGATGCAAGTTGATAAACAGCCCTTTCCAATGAACACCATGGATTTAGAAGGGAAGAAGCTGCTCATTCGGCCGGAGGTAGCCGAATCTGCTAATAAAGCTAATGTCATTATTGGTGATCCCAGGAAGGACAAGGAGGGCAACAAGGTCTTGGGGAGACATGTTGTGCTTGATAAGCAACCCGATGGCAAGGAAGTGATCAAGATCACCATCAAGAATCCTACACTCGGGGGGCAAACACAGGTGCAACGGGACACTCGAGTTAAATTTGTTAAGCCCAAGAGTCCTGAAGTTGGCAAGTGGAAGATGAACAAAGCTAAAGTATAACGCAAACAAATCAAACCAACTTTTGACATGTTGCTGTCCAAGTACGCCAACCAGTCGGCTAGTCTCAGCTCTAACCGGTCATCACACTTGAAGCGACCAAGGTCACCATCAGATGATATGTTCAGTCGGTATGTGAAACCGAGTGGACCAAAGGCACTGTTTCCAGAAGAGCGGAGGCAAACTGTTTGGGACCGACTTGAATACTCATATAATGGCCGACTGAACATTGGCGACGATCAGTCGACTGGTCAAAATATGCAACCGAGTGGAAACTATCCTAGTGTAAGAATGCACCCAGGTGGAAGCTATCCAAATGAAAAAATATGGATGGGTAGATTTCATCTGAGTGAAATCCATCCGAGTGAGTTCCATCCAAGTGGATTCCATCATAGTGACGTCCATCCGAGTGGATTCCATCCGAGTAAAAAGGTGCGCCCGAGTGGAAATTTCATGCATCTGGAAAGTCAAAAAGAATGGCGTGTTAAGTCACCAAGTGTTGCAGCAGTTGAGTCGGGAAAAGGCAAGGAGAAAATGGATGTCGACTCACTTATCTTGGGCACCGAAACATTCCCCATACAGCAGCCGACTGTGCATAACCACTCGACTGAGACGATACTTGCTATCGCGCCAAAGCACTCGGTTAATGACCATGAAGCAAGCACCAGCCAAGTAAAGGTGAGAGATGCTAAATACACTCGACCAAAGTGGTGTCCTCCAGGGCTAACAAAGACACATAAGAGGAAACTACAGAGGTTAAGGAGTCAAGAGATGGCAGAGCAGGAGGCTGAGAAGCAAAGGGATAAGTTGTTCAATGACACTCGGCCCATGGTTCCAGCAAAACAAGTGTGGAGGCCAAAACAAATACAAGATACATCAGCTTCTACATCTATCACAGAAGTGCCTACACCACCCAAGGAGGACGATGTGACAGCTATTACATCATCTGCGACACTTCTTACTTCTCCTTCACTCGGCTAGATTTCAGAATCGGTCGATCCACTTGAAGAAGAGGTTGATATGTTGGATTATGAGTCCACGCCGGTTCATGAAGGTATGGATATCAATATGGTATATTACTTACCTGCTGAGTTTCATGCTGTAGATGAGGAAGGGGAAGTGGCTCAGCTGGATTTTGGCCCTAAAAACACAATATTCGAGAAGCCAAAAGACCCAGTAACGCATCTGAAACCGTTGTATCTCAGAGGTCATATGAATGGGTCGCCGCTCACTCGGATGCTTATTGATGGAGGTGCCGTGGTAAATCTTATGCCCTATTTGGTCTTCAAGAAATTGGGTTTGCCTGATGAAGAATTGATCAAGACCAATATGGTGCTCAACGGATTTGAAGGCAAAGAGAAAACTGAAGCCAAAGGTGTGATGTATGGGGAGCTTACAGTCGGAAGCAAAACTTTGGCTACTGCATTCTTTGTCGCTGAGGTGCAAGGTAACTAAAACGTCATACTAGGCCGTGATTGGGTTCATACAAACCAGTGCGTGCCATCCACTATGCACCAGTTTTTGATTCAGTGGGTTGATGATGAAGTGGAAGTCATTCATGCGGATAACTCAGCCTGTGTTGCTTTGGCCGATGCATCGGTGGATTGGCAACATCCCAATGCTACTTGTTTGATGGGACGTGACTTATCAGAGTTTGATTTTCTCAGCGCGACCAAGAATGGTTTTGTGCCCGTGTCTTTAAAGCCGACTGAATGCAATCGGCTCCAAGGTATGATATGTTTAAATGGATCCTAATTCCGAGTGGTTACAAAAACGTCTTGTAAAATATCGGTCCAGTGAGGACGATATGTATGAGTCTATAGAGGAGTTGGATGACATGGATAAACTTGGACAAGGTTTTACATCGGCTGATCCATTAGAAGAGATAGATATTGGAGATGGTTCAGTCACTCGACCGACATTTATAAACAAAAATTTGAAAGTTGATTGTAAGGCTAAATTAATCGAGCTATTGAAATAATATGTTTGTTGCTTTGCATGGGAATATCATGAGATGCCAGGGTTGAGCCGAGAGCTAGTGGAGCATCGGTTGCCTATAAAGGCCGGTTTTAGACCTTATAAACAGTCGGCCAGAAAGTTTAATCCGAAAACATATGACCGGATCAAGGAAGAGATCGGTCGACTGCTTGAAGCTAATTTCATTCGACCTTGCAGGTATGCCGAGTGGATTTCTAACATTGTCCCAGTGGAGAAGAAGGGATCCGGCAAGTTGAGGGTGTGCATTGACTTCAGAGATTTGAATAGGGCTACACCCAAAGATGAGTATCACATGCCAATAGCCAATATGCTTATTAATGATGCTTCTGGACATAAGGTTATTAGCTTTCTAGATGGTAATGCCGGATACAATCAAATTTTTATGGCCGAAGAGGACATGTACAAAACAGCTTTCCGATGTCCTGGTTTCCTTGGTTTATTCGAGTGGACAGTGATGACATTCGGATTAAAAAATGCTGGAGCCACATATCAAAGGGCTATGAATTTGATTTTTCATGATTTACTCGGTATCATACTTGAAGTTTACATTGATGATATTGTTGTCAAATCGGATGCTTTTGAATCTCACTTGGCCGATTTGCGTTTAGCTTTTGAAAGAATGAAAAAGTATGGACTGAAGATGAATCCTTTGAAGTGTGCATTCGGCGTGTCAGTTGGAAATTTTTTGGGTTTCATTATTCATGAAGATGGCATCGAAATTGATCCCAAAAAGATAGAGGCCATAAAGAAAGTGGAGGCTCCAACATGCAAGAGAGATATGCAAAAGTTCCTTGGCAAGGTCAATTATTTGAGAAGGTTCATAGCTAATCTGTCAGGGAAGGTTGATGCATTTACTCCTATCCTTCGGTTAAAGAATGATGTTGATTTCACTTGGGGGGCAAAACAGCAAGAAGCCTTTGATATGATCAAGAATTATTTGTGCACTCCTCCGATAATGAAAGCACCCAAGCATAGAGAGCCTTTTAAGCTTTATATCACATCAGAGGAAGGTGTTATTGGTGTTGTTTTGACTCAAGATACCAAAGGAAAAGAGCATGCCATTACGTATTTGAGCAGACACTTATTGGACGCCGAGACAAGGTATACATTTATTGAAAAACTATGTCTATGCTTATATTATGCTTGCACAAAATTGAGACATTAGCTAGTGCCGAGTGCTTGTGTAGTAGCTTGTCAAACCGATGTAATTAAGTACATGTTGCATAGGCCAATTCTTAGTGCTAGAATTGGCAAGTGGGCTTATGCTTTGATTGAATATGATTTGGCTTATGAATCTCTAAAATCCATGAAAGGCCAAATTGTTGCTAATTTCATTGTTGAACATCGGATTAATGACAAGCATGATGTTGATATGAACCTTGTTTCATTAGTGCCGTGGAGATTGTACTTTGATGGTTCAGTTTGTAGCAATGGCCAAGGTGTTGGTATAGTTTATATATCTCCTCATGGTGCTATTTTTGAAGCCTCATGCCGCTTAGAATATTTTTGCACAAACAATCAAGCCGAATATGAAGCATTGTTATTCGGTCTAGAGATATTACTTGCTATAGGTGTTACACATATTGAGGCTTACAGTGATTCGTTACTAGTGGTGCAGCAAATATCCAGAGTCTTTCAGTGTTTGGACGAATCACTTAATGTTTATCTTGATAAATGTCTAGATATAATTTCTACTCTGGATTGTTTTAGCATTGCACATATATCTAGACATGACAACTGGAAAGCAAATGAGTTGGCACAGCAAGCATCTGGATATCATGTTGATCATGGCATGTTTCATATCTCTCAAAGACCGATGTCTTGTCTTGCCAATATGGGAGAGGCCGAACCTGAACCCACTGATTCGGCCATTAACAAAAAATCTAGTGCAGGTGATAATTCCGACAAGAGAAAGCCCATTGTTGATTACTTGTGCAATCTGAGTGAAAGGGTGGACAGGGTTGTTCGGCGTATGGCTTTCAAGTATACAATGAGAGATGATGGTCTTTATCGCCGAACAGTCGATGATGTTTTTCTAAAGTGTTTGGATGAGGACCAGGCAAGAGTTGCTATGGGAGAAGTACATGAAGGTATTTGTGGCACTCACCAGCCCCAAGATGAAATGGTTATTGTGACGTGCTGGGTTTTATTGGCCGACTATGATTAATGATTGCTTCAGATATTATAAAGGATGTGAAGCTTGTCAAAAGTTTGGTGACATTCAATTGGCTCCTGCTGCTATGTTACATCCTATTATCAAACCGTGGCCTTTCAGAGGTTGGGGTTTAGATTTCATTGGACAAATCCACCCGTCTTCCTCAAATGGGCATCGGTTCGTATTGGTGGCAACTGATTACTTCACTAAATGGTTTGAAGCAGTACCTCTCAAGAACATGACACATACGGAGGTAATTCAATTCATAACCGAGCACATTATTCATAGATTCGGTTTTCCTCAAACGTTAACTACGGATCAAGATTCATCTTTCATGTCACACCAAGTCAGAGAGTTTGCCGAATCTTATAACATAAAGTTGCTCAATTCCTATCTGTATTATGCCCAAGCTAATGGACAAGCTGAGTCTAGCAATAAAATTTTAATCAAGCTCATCAAGAAGAAGATTGAGGATAATCCGAGGAGATGGCATGAGTTGTTGTCTGAAGCTTTGTGGGCACATAGAATTTCAAAGCATGGTGCTACCAAGGTGACTCCATATGAGCTTGTATATGGCCAAGAGGCTGTTTTACCAGTAGAAGTAAATTTGAATGCTTTGAGAATAGCCAAACAAAATGATTTATCGGCAGTAGATTTTTATAACTTGATGATGGACAATATTGATGAGGTTGCCGATAAATGTTTGGCTGCTTTGAAGTCCATAGAGAGAGGCAAGTTGAGGGTTGCAAGAGCTTACAATAAGAAAGTCAAGTTGAAGAATTTTCAAGTTGGTGATCTTGTCTGGAAAGTGATTTTACCGATTGGTTCAAGAGATAGAAAATTCGGGAAGTGGTCTCCGAGTTGGGAAGGTCCTTTTAGAATTACAAGAGTAGTTCCCGGAAACTCTTATTTGGTGGAATCTGTACAAGGGACGGTGTTACCTAGAGCTCTCAATGGCAAATACTTGAAGAAATACCACCTGAGCGTGTGGCAAGAAGCCTAAGTAGGCAATGGCCGATATATGATTATCGCCCTTAGCACAAACATGGCCGATACATAATTATCGCCCTAAGAAAATAAATGGCCGATGGAGTGTTGACATCGTCCTTAGAACAAACACCATGCATATTATTTTTCGGCGTGTAAGCTTTGCCGAAAAACAGGGGGGGCATGTGTTGACATCAGATTTTGGCACGGTGTAAAAGAAAATGACATGGCTTCGAGTGAAAGGATTTTCAGCATGAAAAGTTTCACATCACCGAGTGGAACAACTTTGATGTTTAGGTTATCATCGTCCGACTCCATCTTAGGGGCCGAAATTGTATTCCGAGTGGCAGAATTCAATATTCCGAGTGGTTTTCGGCCTATCATGCCTTCAAGACGACCTCGGATGAAAGAGTACTCTAAAGGAATTGTCTTCGTCTCGTCGAGGCAATTGATTTTGATCTATAAATCATCTCAATCCGAGTTCATATGCAAAAGTTAGAGGCAATACACTGCAGACCGAAGCTGAATGGAAATATGGCGCGAAGTACCAGACACCCTGTCTGATGGGTCGCGCGAGCAATTCGGCCCTTAAGAAGTCCTTGAATTGGAAGAACTTCAACACGAGAAAGTTTCGTCTCGTCGAGCCGATCGATTTTCAAATATAATTCATCTCAATCCGAGGTCGTATGAGACCTAGGGAGACAAATCAAGATCAGGCTACGTTTTTGGTCGAGTGAAAAGCTTACCATCCGAGTGAAAACTCACCGGTCGAGTGAAAGCTTACCTTTCAGGTAAAAACTTACCGACCGAGTGAAAACTTACTTTTTGAGTGAAAACTTACCGGTCGAGTGAAAGTTTGACATCCGAGTGAACTTATTATCATCTGAGTGAAGATATTACCGTCGGAATGAAAACTTGTCGATCGAGTAAGAGATTACCTTCCGAGTGAAAATATAGTCATCCGAGTGGAATATTATCTTCCGAGTGAAAGATTCTAAATCCGAGTGAAAAAGTCCAGTCGGACAATCCGAGTGACTCTAATATCCGAGTGGATGAGCTCAAATCCGAGTGAAACTGAGCATGTGCCCAAAAGTTTATCAAGATGACCTCAGATGGAGAAATGTTCAATATGGAAGTTGTGCGTATCGTCAAAAAGGTAAATTTTGGTTTTGGAGTCATCATCATCAGAGATAGGATTAGCTAGCAGTTTTTCTATCATACCCGAAGGAATCTCAAAGTGAACAATTTCATAAAGTTCGGTAGGTTGAGGAGCATCTCTTTGCTCTTCTGGTTGGGGGGAAGATACCCCAAACAAGCCACTCAAAGGATTATTTTCCATAGTGATAAGTAACAAAAAAATTCAGCACACAATATAAATGTTTCCTTACCAAGTTCCACTCACCAAGAGCGCTACGCTCCCCGGCAACGGCGCCAGAAAAGAGTCTTGATGACCCACAAGTGTAGGGGATCTATCGTAGTCCTTTCGATAAGTAAGAGTGTCGAACCCAACGAGGAGCAGAAGGAAATGATAAGCGGTTTTCAGTAAGGTTTTCTCTGCAAGCACTGAAATAGTAGGTGATAGATAGTTTTGTGATAAGATAAATAGTAACGAGCAAAAGTAAATAAAGTAAATAAAGTGCAGCAAGGTGGACCAATCCTTTATGTAGCAAAGGATAAGCCTGACTAATTCTAATAATAAAGAAGAAGCTCCCGATGACACATTGGGAATTATCGTCAAGCTAGTTTTCATCACGCTCATATGATTTGCGTTCGGTACTTTGATAATTTGATATGTGGGTGGACTGGCACTTGGGTACTGCCCTAACTTGGAAAAACATCCAACTTATGATTAACCCCTATTGCAAGCGCCCGCAACTACAAAAAGGAGTATTAAGGTAAACCTAACCACAGCATTAAACATATGGGTCCATATCAACCCCTAACGAAGCAACGCATAAACTAGGGTTTAAGCTTCTGTCACTCTAGCAACCCATCATCTACTTATTACTTCCCTATGCCTTCCTCTAGGACCAAATAATGGTGAAGTGTCATGTAGTCGACGTTCACATAACACCACTAGAGGAGAGACAACATACATCTCATCAAAATATTGAACAAATACCAAATTCACATGACTACTAATAGCAAGACTTCACCCATGTCCTCAGGAACAAACGTAACTACTCACAAAGCATATTCATGTTCATGATCAGAGGTGTAATAATATGCATTAAGGATCTGAACATATGATCTTCCACCAAGTAAACCAATAAGTATCAACTACAAGGAGTAATCAACACTACTAGCAACCCACAGGTACCAATTTGTGGTTTTGGATACAAGATTGGATACAAGAGATGAACTAGGGTTTGAGATGAGTTGGTGCTGGTGAAGATGTTGATGGAGATTGACCCCTCCCGATGAGAGGATCGTTGGTGATGACGTTGGTGATGATTTCCCCCTCCCGGAGGGAAGTGTCCCCGGCAGAACAGCTCCGCCAGAGCCCTAGATTGATTCTGCCAAGGTTCCGCCTCGTGGCGGCAGAGTTTCATCTCGTAAGCTTGCCCATGAATTTTTCCAGGACAAAACCCTTCATATAGCAGAAGATGGACGCCGGAGGCCCACCAGGGGGCCCAGGAGATAGGGGGCGCGCCCTCCTATCTCCTGGGCAGGGTGTGGGCCCCCTGGCCTATTTCTTTTGCTCATAATTCCTTAATAATTCCAAAAAGTTGTTTCGTGGAGTCTCAGGTCTTTTGGAGTTGTGCAGAATAGGTTTCCAACGTTTGCTCCTTTTCCAGCCAGAATTCCAGCTGTCGGCATTCCCCCTCTTCATGGTAAACCTTGTAAAATAAGAGAGAATAGCCATAAGTATTGAGATATAATGTGTAATAACAGCCCATAATGCAATAAATATTGATATAAAAGCATGATGCAAAATGGACGTACCAGCTAGCATGATGTTTTCATGGTTGTCCATTTTTTAGATGCCATTGCTACGCTAGATCATTGCACATCCCGGTACACCGCCGGAAGCATTCATATAGAGTCATATCTTTGTTCTAATATCAAGTTGTAATATTGAGTTGTAAGTAAATAAAAGTGTGATGATCATCATTATAGAGCATTGCCCCCCCCCCCAAAGAGAGGCCAAAGAAGCCTAAATAAAAAAAGGGGGGCCTGATACGTCTCCAAGGTATCTATAATTTTTGATTGTTCCATGCTACTATATTATCTGTTTTGGATGTTTATGGGCTTTATTTTACACATTTATATCATTTTGGGGACTAACCTACTAACCGAAGGCCCAACCCGTATTGCTGTTTTTTTGCCTATTTTAGTATTTCAAAGAAAAGGAATATCAAACGGAATGAAACCTTCGGGAGCGTGATTTTTGGAACGAACGTGATCCAGAGGACTTGGAGTGCAAGTCAAGAAGCAGCCGAAGCGGCCACGAGGGTGGGGGCGCGCCCACCCCTACAGGGTGCGCCCCCTGTCTCGTGGGCCCCTCGGGCAGCCACCGACGTACTTCTTCCTCCTATATAAGCCTACATACCCCAAAAACATCCAGGGAGCCACCGAAGCAATATTTCCGCCACCGTAACCTTCTGTATCCGCGAGATCCCATCTTGGAGACTTCGTCGGTGCTCCGTCGGAGGGGGAATCGACCACGGAGGGCTTCTACATCAACACCATATCCCTTTCGATGAGTTGTGAGTAGTTTACCACAGACCTTCGGGTCCATAGTTATTAGCTAGTTGGATTCTTCTCTCTTTTTGGATCTCAATACAATGTTCTCCCCCTCTCTTGTGGAGATCTATTCGATGTAAACTCTTTTTGCGGTGTGTTTGTCGAGATCCGATGAATTGTGGGTTTATGATCAAGTTTATCTATGAATAATATTTGAATTTTCTATGAATTCTTTTATGTATGATTGAGTTATCTTTGCAAGTCTCTTCGAGTTATCGGTTTGTTTTGGCCTACTAGATTGATCTTTCTTTCCATGGGAGAAGTGCTTAGCTTTGGGTTCAATCTTGTGGTGTCCTTACCCAGTGACAGAAAGGGTTGCAAGGCACGTATTGTATTATTGCCATCGAAGATAAAAAGATGGGGTTTATATCATATTGCTTGAGTTTATCCCTCTACATCATGTCATCTTTCTTATTGCGTTACTCTATTCTTATGAACTTAATACTCTAGATGCATGCTGGATAGTGGTCGATGTGTGGAGTAATAGTAGTAGATGTAGGCAGGAGTCGGTCTACTTGTCACGGACGTGATGTCTATATACATGATCATGCCTTGATAATCTCATAATTATTCGCTTTTCTATCAATTGCTTGACAGTAATTTGTTCACCCACCGTAATACTTATGCTATCTTGAGAGAAGCCACTAGTGAAACCTATGGCCCCTGGGTCTATCTTTTATCATATAAGCTTTCAATCTACTTTTATTTGCATCTTTACTTTTTGCATCTATATCATAAAATACCAGAAATATATTTATCTTATCATATTATCTCTATCAGATCTCACTTTCTCAAGTGGTCGTGAAGGGATTGACAACCCCTTTATCGCGTTGGTTGCGAGTTGTTTGTTTGTTTGTGTAGGTTCGTGGGACTTGTGAGGAGCCTCCTACTAGATTGATACCTTGGTTCTCAAAAACTGAGGGAAATACTTACGCTACTGTGCTGCATCACCCTTTCCTCTTCAAGGAAAACCAACGCAAGCTCAAGACGTAGCAGGGCCAAAGAAGCCCATTCCAAAAAGGGGCAATGTTACTATCCTTTTACCACACTTGTGCTTCAGAGTAGCACCATGTTCTTCATATATAGAGTCTCCTATATTGTCACTTTCATATAGTAGTGGGAATTTTCATTATAGAACTTGGCTTGTATATTCCAACGATGGGCTTCCTCAAATGCCCTAGGTCTTCATGAGCAAGCAAGTTGGATGCACACCCACTTAGTTTCAGTTTGAGCTTTCATACACTTATAGCTCTAGTGCATCCGTTGCATGGCAATCCCTACTCCTCGCATTGACATCAATTGATGGGCATCTCCATAGCCTGTTGATTAGCCGCGTCGATGTGAGACTTTCTCCCTTTTTGTCTTCTCCACATACCTCCACCATCATATTCTATTCCACCTATAGTGCTATATCCATGGCTTGCGCTCATGTATTGCGTGAGGGTTGAAAAAGCTGAAGCACGTTAAAAAGTATGAACCAATTGCTTGGCTCATCATCGGGGTTCTGCATGATGGGAGCACTTTGTGTGACGAAAATGAAGCATGGCCAAACTGTATGATTTTGTAGGGATAAGCTTTATTTGGCTATGTTATTTTGATAAGACATAATTGCTTGGTTGGTATGCTTGAAGTATTATCGCTTTTTGTGTCAAATGGTAGACTATTGCTTTGAATCACTCGTGTCTTAATATTCATGCCATGATTAGACATATGATCAAGATTATGCTAGGTAGCATTCCACATCAAAAATTATCTTTTTTATCATTTACCTACTCGAGGATGAGCAGGAATTAAGCTTGGGGATGTTGATACGTCTTCGTCGTATCTATAATTTTTGATTGTTCCATGCCAATATTATTCAACTTTCATATACTTTTGGCCACTTTTTATACTATTTTTTGGGACTAACATATTGATCCAGTGCCCAGTGGTGGTTCCTATTTGTTGCATGTTTTATGTTTCGCAGAAACCCCATATCAAATGGAGTCCAAACGGAATAAAAACAGATGGAGAATATTTTTGGAATATTTTTGAGTTTCTGGAAGAAAAATCAATGCGAGACGGTGCCCGAGGGGGGCCACGAGGCAGGGGGCGCGCCTGCCTTCCCTGGGTGCGCCCTTGACTCTCGTGGGCACCCCATAAGGCGGTTGATGCTCTTCTTTGGCCGCAAGAAAGCTATTTTTTGGAAAAATATCTGGGCGAAGGTTTCAATCCAATCGGAGTTACGGATCTCCGGATGTAAAAGAAACAGTGCCAGGGCAGAATCCGAGAGCGCAGAAACAGAGAGAGGCAAAGAGACAAATCCAATCTCGGAGGGGCTCTCGACCCTCCCACGCCATGGAGGCCATGGACCAGAGGGGAAACCCTTCTCCCATCTAGGGAGGAGGTCAAGGAAGAATAAGAAGAAGGGGGGCTCTCTCCCCCTTGCTTCCGGTGGCGCCGGAACACTGCCGGGGGCCATCATCATCACCGCGATCTTCACCAACACCTCCATTATCTTCACCAACATCTCCATCACCTTTCCCCATCTATATTCAGCGGTCCACTCTCCCGCAACCCGTTGTACCCTCTACTTGAACATGGTGCTTTATGCTTCATATTATTATCCAATGATGTGTTGCCATCCTATGATGTCTGAGTAGATTTTCGTTGACCGATCGGTGATTGCTGAATTGCTATGATTGGTTTGAGTTGCATGTTTTATTATTGCTATTGTCCTATAGTGCTCTCCATGTCGCACAAGCGTGAGGGATCCCTGCTGTAGGGTTTGCAATATGGTCATGATTTGCTTATGGTGGGTGGCGTGAGTGACAGAAGCACAGACCCGAGTAAGTAGGTTGTTTGCGTATGGGATAAAGGGGACTTGATGCTTTAATGCTATGCTTGGGTTTTACCTTAATGATCTTTAGTAGTTGCGGATGCTTGTTAGAGTTCCAATCATAAGTGCATATGATCTAAGAAGAGAAAGTATGTTAGCTTATGCCTCTCCCTCAAATAGAATTGCAATAGTGATTACCGGTCTAGTAACGTAGTCAATTGCTTAGGGACAATTTCACAACTCCTACCACCACTTCTCCACACTCGCTATATTTACTTTATTGCTTCTTTATATAAACAGCCCCTAGTTTATATTTACATGCTCTTTATTATCTTGCAAATCTATCCTATCATATCTACAAAGTACTTCTAGTTTCATACTTGTTCTAGGTAAAGCAAACGTTAAGCATACGTAGAGTTGTATCGATGGTCGATAGAACTTGAGGGAATATTTGTTCTACCTTTAGATCCTCGTTGGGTTCGACACTCTTACTTATCGAAAGAGGCTACAATTGATCCCCTATACTTGTGGGTTATCAGCGCCTCAGGTTGGAGGGTACAAGTTCACTAAGGTACTCATGGATGGAGGTAGCATCATTAATATCCTTTACTATGATACTTTTCGTCAGATGGGGTTAACTAATAAAAATCTTAAGACGTCCAATAGTGTTTTTCATGGAGTGGTACCTGGTAAGTAGGCATATCCTATAGGCAAGATCTATTTGTAAGTAGCCTTTGGGGATGAACATGATTCCAGGGCCGAGAGGCTAACCTTTGAAGTGGTCAAGATTAAAAGCCCGTATCACACTCTATTTGGACGGCCGGCTTATGCCAAATTCATGGCACGGCCTTGTTATGTTTATCTGCAGCTCAAGACATCGGGTTACAAGGGGACCATCACAGTGCACGGAAACTGGAAAATAGCTTTGGAGTGTGAAGAAGGTGACGCTGCTTATGCTGAGTCTGTCTGTGCAACAGATGAATTGAAGTTCTACAAAGACAATGTTGATCCGGCGGATATGACATCTTTGAAAAAACTAACTACAGAACATGATCCGGTATTAAAGTTTAAGTCGGCCGATGACACTAAGCTAGTTGAATTTGATCCTGGCGATTCATCCAAGCAGTTCAGTATCAGTGCTAACCTGGATCCAAAATAGGAAATCACGCTCATCGAGTTCATCCATGAGAACCGGGACATCTTTGCATAGAAACCTTCTGATATGCCAGGTGTGCCGAGGGAATGCTACCTCTTGAGCATGCGTTGGTTTTTCCCTTGAAGAGGAAAGGGTGATGCAGCAAAATAGCATAAGTATTTCCTCAGTTTTTGAGATCCAAGGTATCAATCCAGTAGGAGGCTCCACGCAAGTCCCTCGTACCTACACAAACAAACAAGAACCTCGCAACCAACGCGATAAAGGGGTTGTCAATCGCTTCACAACCACTTGCGAAAGTGAGATATGATAGAGATAATATGATAAGAAAAATATTTTTGGTATTTTTATGATATAGATTGAAAAGTAAAGATTGCAAAATAAAGTAGATCAGAAACTTATATGATGGAAAATAGACCCCGGGGCCATAGGTTTCACTAGTGGCTTCTCTCAAGATAGCATAAGTATTACGGTGGGTAAACAAATTACTGCCGAGCAATTGATAGAAAAGTGCATAGTTATGAGAATATCTAGGCATGATCATGTATATAGGCATCATGTCCGCAACAAGTAGATCGACTCCTGCCTGCATCTACTACTATTACTCCACACATTGACCGCTATCCAGCATGCATCTAGAGTATTAAGTTCATAAGAACAGAGTAATGCATTAAGCAAGATGACATAATGTGGAGCGATAAACTCAAGCAATATGATATAAACCCCATCTTTTTATCCTCGATGGAAACAATACAATACGTGCCTTGCTGCCCCTGCTGTCACTGGGAAAGGACACCGCAAGATTGAACCCAAAGCTAAGCACTCCTCCCATTGCAAGGAAGATCAATCTAGTAGGCCAAACCAAACTGATAATTCAAAGAGACTTGCAAAGATAACCAATCATACATAAAATAATTCAGAGGAGATTCAAATATCTCTCATAGATAAACTTGATCATAAACCCACAATTCATCGGATCTCGACAAACACACCGCAAGAAGATTTACATCGAATAGATCTCCAAGAAGATCGAGGAGAACTTTGTATTGATATTCAAAGAGAGAGAAGAAGCCATCTAGCTAATAACTGTGGACCCGAAGGTCTGTGGCAAACTACTCACAACTCATTGGAGAGGCCTTGGCGATGATGTAGAGGCCCTCCGTGATCGATTCCCCCTCCAGCGGAGCACCGGAAAAGTCTCCAAGATGGGATCTCACGGGTACAGAAGGTTGTGGCAGTGGAAAAAGTTTCTTGTGGTGCTCCTGGATGTTTTCAGGGTATGTAGATATATATAGGCGAAGGAAGTCGGTCAGGGGAGCCACGAGGGGCCCATGGGGCAGGGGGCGCCCCGCCCTACGGCGTGCTGGCCACCCCCGTGGCCTCCTTGGTTGCTTCTTGACATCCACTCCAAGTCTCCTGGATTGCATTTGTTCCAAAAAGATCGCTCCCGAAGGTTTCATTCCGTTAGGACTCCGTTTGATATTCCTTTCCTTCGATATACTGAAATAGGAAAAAAACAACAATTTGGTCTGGGCCTCCGGTTAGTAGGTTAGTCCCAAAAATGATACAAAAGTGTATAGTAAATCCCATAAACATCCAAAACGGGTAATATAATAGCATGGAACAATCAAATATTATAGATACGTTAGAGACGTATCAGGGAACTCGCTGAGCACATTCTTAATATTGATCCAAAGTTTAAGCCGGTCAAGAAATTCCTTCGTCACTTCAACGAGGAGAGGCGCAGGGCCATTGGTGAAGAAGTGGCCCGGCTCTTGGCGGCTGGGTTCATCGTTGAAGTCTTTCATCCTGAGTGGTTGGCTAACCCGTTGCTGGTACTTAAGAAGAATGGCACTTGCGTATGTGTGTGGACTACACGGATTTAAACAAGGCCTGTCCGGCTGATCCTTTTGCTCTCCCTCGTATTGATCAAATCATTGATGCTATGGCGGGTTGTGAGCATTTGAGCTTTTTGGATGCTTATTCTGGTTATCATCAGAACAAGATGGCAGTTAAGGACCAGGAGAAGACGTCTTTCATCACTCGTTTTGGAGCCTTATGCTATGTGTTTATGCCTTTCGGGCTCAAGATTGCCCAGGCGACTTACCAGCGTTGTGTGCAGAATTATTTTCATGATCAGATTGGGCGCAATGTTCATGCTTATGTGGATGATATTGTGGTGAAATCCAGAAAGAAGGAAACTTTGATAGATGATTTGAAGGAGACCTTTGACAATCTCTGGATTTATAAGATGACGCTTAACCCGACCAAGTGTGTTTTTGGTGTGCCAGCAGGCAAGCTTTTGGGCTTTCTGGTTTCTCAACGGGGTATTGAAGCTAACCCGGGAAAACGTAAGGCTATTACTTCCCTGGCTAAGTTGGCGTGTGTCAATGATGTTCAGCGATTGGCGGGTCGTATTGCAGCTTTAAGCCGGTTCATAAGCCTGTTGGGAGAGAAGGATATCCCTTTATCAGATGATGAGAAAGACAAATAATTTTTTCTGGAGTGATGCTGCTAATAAAGCGTTTGAAGCCTTGAAGAAATAGCTGGCTGAGCCGCCGGTTCTTGCTGCTCCTATTGATAAAGAGTCGTTGTTGTTATATGTATTTACTAATGCCCGGGCTGTCAGTGTAGCTATTGTGGTGGAACGGAAGGAAGCAAGCAAGGAATATCCAGTTCAGAGGCCGGTTTATTACATCAGTGAAGTGCTTATTGAGTCCAAGCAGAGATATATCTGCATTGGCAGAAGCTTGTCTATGGGGTGTTCATGGCTAGTCGAAAGCTCAAGCAGTGTTTCTTCGGACATCCTATCACTGTGGTTAGTTCTGCTCCTTTGGGGGATATTATTCAAAACAGAGAAGCCACAGGTAGAGTAGCCAAGTGGGCTATTGAGCTTGGACTTCATGGTTTGAAATATATGCCTCGCACGGCCATCAAATCCCAATCACTCGTGGATTTCAACAATGACTGGACAGAGCTACAGTACCTGAGGACAAGCCGGATGACACGTATTGGACTATTCATTTTGATGGGTCCAGGCAATTGGAAGGCTCGGGGGCTGGAGTTGTCTTGACTTCCTCACAAGGTGATAAATTCTATTATGTCTTAAGGTTGATATTCCCTTGTACTAACAATGCAGCTGAATTGAAGCCTTCCTCCATAGTCTTTGGATGGCTAAGGAGATGAATTGAAGCCGGGTGAGATGTTTCGGCGACTCAGATTTGGTAGCGCAGCAAGTTTCAGGCAAATGGGATTCTAAAGATCCACTCATGGCGGCTTATCATCGTGAGGTTGATGTTATTGCTAGTCATTTCAAAGGTTATCAAGTTGAACATATTGATCGCAGGAAGAATGAGGCAGTTAATTCTTTGAGCCGGTTAGGGTCCCAGCGTAAGCCAGTGCCACCTAACACTTTCTTGGATATTCTGCATAACCCTTCAGTCAAATTGCTTACAAAAGAGGATCTTGTTGTTCCTGACCAGGAGGCGCAATTGGTGGCCGCTCTTCACGCTATTCCGAATTGGACAGTTCCATATTTGGCTTATATAACTCGAGGCGAGTTACCTGAGGATGAGACCTTGGTCAGACAAATAACCTGGCGGTCTAAGTCAATGACAATGGTCAACAGAGAGTTACACCATTGCAACATTACTGGGGCGTTCAACGTTGTGTTTGTAATAAGGAGGGCCGGGAAATTCTTCGCAAGATTCATGAAGGAGATTGTGGTCATCATGCCGATTCTAAGTCTCTCGTGGCGAAAGCCTTTCGTCATGGATTTTATTGGCTGATGGCTCATGCTGATGTAGAGGATTTGGTCAGTAAATGTGATGGTTGTTAGAAATTTTCACGATGAGCTCACGTGCCGGCTCAAGAGTTGAGGATGATTCCAATTACTTGGCCGTTTGCAGTCCGGGGGCTTGATATGGTTGGGCCTTTCAAAAGGTCCAAGGATAAAAAGACCCACCTGTTGGTGGCAGTTGAAAAATTCACAAAGTGGGTCGAAGCAGAGCCGGTCAGTAAGTGTGACACGGCAACACCAGTTCAGTTCATTAAAAAGGTGATTTTTGCTTTGGTTTTCCCCACATCATTATAACGGATAATGGCACTAATCTGTCCAAGGGAGCTATGAAAGAGTTTTGTCAACGTGAACATATTCGACTTGATGTATCATCAGTGGCTCACCCCCAGTCCAATGGTCAAGCTGAGAGAGCCAGTCAAGAAATTTTGAGAGGCATCAAGCCCCGACTTATGGTTCCTTTGCAGAGGACGCCGGGTTGTTCGATGGGGGAGTTACCTTCTGTTTATGGAGTATCAATACTACCCCCAATAGATCTACGGGTTACATGCCTTTCTTCATGGTTTATGGAGCAGAGGCGATTCTCCCTAGTGACATCCGTCATGACTCACCCCGTGTGGCGGCTTATGTTGAAGCTAACAATGAAAAGGCACGTCAGGATGCATTTGACTTGTTAGATGAAGAGCGTGACCTCGCGGCGGCTTGTTTGGCAATTTACCAGCAAGATTTACGTTGTTATCACAGCCGCCAGGTTAAAACTAGAACCTTTCAAGTAGGCGACTTGGTGCTCCGGCTTATCCAGGAACAATCTGATATGCACAAGTTATCCCCACCTTGGGAAGGGCCCTTTGTAGTCAGCAGAAATTTGAATAATGGGTCATACTACCTTATCGATGTTCGAGACCACAAGAACTCAGGCACGTCGGAGGAGGAGACCCGTCGGCCATGGAATATTGCTCATCTTCGGCCTTATTACACCTGAGCCACCGGCTCTTGTGATGTACATATTTTGACAATGTATATAGTATGATGAATATAATAAAGCTGACACCTGATAAAGCAGGGCCTCTGTCGTTTCATTTCTAATAAAAATGAGTCTTTATTGACGCTTCATATGGTCACATGGGGGCTTCCTGAACGAAGCAATGATTACCCTTTAATCCGGCTTATACGCCATGCTTACAGGACACTTGGGGGCTTGCTACCCAAGATAAAGGGACCAAAGAGAGTCTGTTGCAAAGCACAACTCAAACATAGGTACCCTGCTTTGAGATCATTTGGGGGCAACCTGCATAATGAGCAGAGCCTTGATTACTCTCTTGATCTGACTTAATAAAATGTTACTTGGGGGCTCTTTGTTCAACGGACAAGAGTTTTTATGACCCTTGTAGCAGGCTTAAAAGCCAAGCTTGGAAGCCAGGTGTATTCACCTATGACCCCGAGTTATCCTGCCTTTTTAAGTCTGCCACTCCGCCCAGATTGACTGGAATGACCCGCCATACTTTTTACAGTCAAGCTTATATAAGACCCTGAACTTGTCAAAGTTAAAACGACGATTGGTCATGTGAGGCCCAGCTTATAAGGTTTGCATGAAGGTTTAACTCAGTGGCTGTCCAGCCCTTTGAACGCACTTGAGATTTTGGCTTGGCGGCCTATGAAAGCCTTGTTTTTATGTTTTATTGTTTTCTATCCGCACTTTTTGGGTTCATCTTTGTACCACATTGACATATGGTTTAACAACCGATTCAGGCCATGTAGCCTTAGTTTCTATTACTCATCTTTGAGTATATCTGTGGTTTTTTGATAAGCCGGCCTGGCTTTGGACTATATGTCGCCAGTATATGATGATATTAAATACTTGGAAGCATTCTGCTCTAAGTTGTGGGATATTACCCCTTGCTGCCTTCAGCGTTGTAAGCCGACAGAATATGACGATAAAACAGGGCATTATATGCTCAATCTTTTAGGTTGTTACCCTTACTGCATTGGTATGGTAAGCCGACAGTATGATCAAATATCACAGTAAACCGCCAAGGCACTTGTGATCTGTTTGTGTGCAGGATAATGCTAAATCTGATTGATGCTATCGTAAACATAAAGTGGCGTTTTCCAAGCTGGCGGATCAGCAGTGTTGCACAAAACAAAAACGTGCACGACGGCACGACATATCAAAGTTTTTCACTAGTCTATTACATGACTCAGTGAGCCAAAATGATCACGTGTTTTCAGAAGATCAAATATATGAACCGCCCAGCGAACCAATTTTCTTTGCCTTGATGACGTGAAGCTTCTGGATCATCCTTCTCCGGTTCTTCGTCCTCCTCTGCTGCCTGGAAGTTTGGTGAGGACCAATCGATTCCACACAAGGCTTGGAATTCATCTTCATCATCTATAAGTTCAGACGGATCAACTTCAGGGGCGAAAGTATGCTTACGGGCTGGGGGGGGGTCAGATCCATCACTTTGTAAGCCGGCGTGGGCATCTTCTGATTCTCCATATCGTACGCCGGTTGATATTTTGAAATATCCATCTCATCAGCAATCAGACTGGCCAAGGGGCGTATTTCTTTCACACAGGCAGTGAAGTCTTTTTTGTCAAAGGGCGTGTCGTCTTCTTTTAAACTTGGATACCCAGTAGCTAGATCGTCCGGGTCTAGCTCCGGTTGCCATGCTTTAGCCTGGCTTAAAGCCGTCATGGCACCGGCTCTCACAGATGACCATTTTATCTCTTCATTCCTAGCAGGCAGAACAGAAAGTTTTTTCAAGACATCATTCAACAAAGTGGGTGCTTGATTAGTTGGAGAAATCATGGCTAGTGTGCGCTGAGTTCCAGTATATAATTGTTCAACGAGCGTATATACGGCTTTGAGCTTCACAAGCATCTCTTGACCAAGATTGCAGCTTCTAGGACCTGTGAAACAATTGCCGATTGATCAGAGGCAGTTTATGTCATGAAAGATAAGACCGTGTTACGATGCTTACCGAAGATAGTAGAAACCATTTGGGATATACGTTGTTTTAAACCAGTAAGCTCAGTGGTCACCTCTTGGAGAGCAGCTTCTGCTTTTTTAGCCCGCTGCGTCAGAGCAATTTTCTCTTCAGCCCAGGTGGTTCTTTCGGCATCAAAACTGGCCTTTAGTTTTTCCGTTTCATCTAGACTACTTTTGAATTTTGAGTCGGCTTTCCGGGTCTCAGATTCTTGGTGTTCCAGCCGGGTTTTCACACCAGTCAATTGTGATTGAAGTTGAGCAGTGGTGTCCTGTATATGCACCGGTTCAAAATCATGTTCATATTTGGGTTACAGCAATGAAGTCCCAAGCCTTTTGCAAGCAACAAAAGCTCGACACTTGGGGGCTAATGAGTATAGAAAAATTCTTCATACAAAGGTACATATAAACAAGTCCCAAGCACTTTTCAAGTAAGAGCACTTGGCACTTGGGGGCTAATGCATATTGCTCGAGTTTCATTATTGTTTTCTGATGACCGGTTGTGTTGTAAACAACCACAGCCGTCTCATGGGGGCTACACAAGTAAGCTTTCATTTATAAACAATGGTGAACAGTATCGGTTCATTCGTGCTGATTAAACCGGCCCTTGGGGGCTACGGATAGAATTGTTAAAGACCCAGTTTAACTCGGATGGTGCAAGCCGGATTTTGAAGGATTCTACAAAGGATGCTATTTATACTCATGGTTATTCTAAGTCTACAGCATATTCAATCCTATCATACACAGTAGGCTTGGGGGCTGCCAGGATATGCATAACTCCTTAAAGCAGGAGTTCATACCTCATATTTTTTATGCATCTGCTTCACCATGTCAGCTTCAAGGTCGCGGCTGGTACGCACTTGGTTGAGATAACCAGAGAATACTTCACTAATGCTCAATTGAGAGTAGTTGGCGATGTCAAATCTCACTTTTTGCTTCTCAATATATTCTTCTTTGGCGGAGTCCTTGGCCAAGACAGTAGGTTTCCCCGGCTCTCTGAAGCTGGTGCTAGAGTGATCATCACGTCATCGGCATGTGTTCCAGCAAGTTTAATTGGGCTTGATGATTTAGTATTCAAAGGATTGTTGTTTGTTTGGTCACCGAAAAGGTCAGGAATTTCTGGTGGAACATCATGAACAGGTTCTTCTGGTTGTGGCATGGAGGTGCCGGACGCTGGAATTTGCTACTCCGGTTCAGGGACTTTGGGGTCTTCAGCCGGCTTGATCACCTTTGCCTTCTTGCTTGTTTTTGCTTTTCCATTGCATGAGTTATGAGAGGTCAGTATAAGGATAAGATCCCAAGGAGGAACAAAATAATAAGTAATATTTGTTACCCAGGGACAGTTTTGAAAGCCGGTAACTGGGTCTGTGATTAGTCACCGGAAGAGGAGCGAGAAGTCTCCTGATAGTTTGAATCAGAAGAATTAAGTGGTTGGCGAATGAGACCTGCCAGAGGATAAAAAGAGTTTAAACTTGGAATGACCTCATTTTGACGTTTCCGTGGAGCCGGAGTCTTTGGTAAGCCGGAGGATAATTCTTCACCTCAGCTGGTCCGAGTTTGTCACCGGCTCTCGTGTTGTTGTTGCTTCAAAACAAAGTGAGGATCCCGATGAGCTAAGGGGTGTGAAAAGCTTACTTTCTAGGTTACCCGTTGAATTTTCGTTCTTGGCAAAGGCTCTGAGTCGGAGGAAATGATAGTACCTCTTCTTCGACCGCTTGACTGGCCCTCGTGTCATCCTGATGATAGTCAGTGTCAATAAGATAGTTGAAAAAGGAGCCAAGGGAATCAAGAGCTACCTCCGACTCAGAGCTGTCGTCCAGTTCAAACATCTCGGAAGCGCTTAATTTCTTCTTGTTCTTCTTGGCGGTTCTCTTGACGGCTTTTGTTTGACCCTAGCTTTCTTGGAAGCTTCATGGTCATATTCTTTATTCCAAAAATCAGATTCAGCCTATGAAAATCATCAAAGGTTGAGTTAATAGGACATTTCAATGATAAGGTAAAATAAGTGATTTAGAGACTCACATCTGGTGCCGGGTTAAGTTCGCAGAAAGGGTTCAATCCCACTTTGCTGCAGTCTTCCAGGCTTTCGTTCAGAAGGGTCTTTGTCATTTCATTGACTGCATTATCAGTTAAATAGTCGGAGCTATCGCGCAGTGGATCTTTTGCATTACCCGTATAAGTGCACATTAAGCCAGATCGGTGGCTCAAAGGTATGATTCACCAGGAAACCCAACACCTAACCAAGGCAACTCCTTTTAACCCATTCCCCAGCAGGGCTTTGACCTTTGCAATAGTGGGTGCAAGTTTGGCATGTTCAGCAGCGGTAAGCTTTTCCGGAAGATGATGTTTTGGATCAAGTCGCTGGACATGATAACCCGGTAGTGGATTCTCATCAGCCGGAGAGGTGTCTTTACAATAAAACCATGTCTGGTTCCAATCTTTGGGGTGGCTTGGCAGGTGAGCATAGGGGAAGATAGCATCTCTTCTTCGTTGAATTGAGACCCCGCCAAGTTCTAAGATGGGGCCATTGGTGAATTTGTTCTGCCGGTTCAGATAAAAATATTCCCTGAAGAGTTCAACACTGGGCTCCTCTTGAAGGTATACTTCACAGAAAATTTAAAATTTACAGATGTTTGACATGGAGTTGGGTCCGATATCTTGAGGATGCAGTTGAAAGAAGTGCAGAACATCTCGGAAAAACTTGGATCTAGGCTGTGAGAAGCCCCGATTCATATGCTCAGTAAAAACAATGACCTCACTATACCGCGGCTGAGGTTTTTTCTCATTTGGCTTGGGAGCGCGCCAATGCAGGACATCTTTTGCGGGAAAATAGCCGATTTTGACAAAGTCCTTGAGCGTATTTTTGGTGACAATGGAAGGAACCCAATTGCATGAGGTAACTTTCTTCGGCATCGTAAGAGAAAAGCCTAAAAGAAATATGGCCAGTTTAAGTTGACTTGCTAAGCCGGAGATAAAAGTCAATAGTATATATTGGCGGCTTAAATGGGGCCTAATGACATATGACTAGCTATAGCTGGTGATGTAAGCCGCCATGACAATACTGATAGTTAAGATCTATCAAGAAGAAAAATTCTGCTAAGTGTTGGATAAACAGGTTTTACAGATTGATATAGTCAGTTTTGGATCTGACGCTGTTCGGAAAATAAAAATAAAATCAAAGCCTAGTATTGCAGCAGCAGAACAGCTAGTATGTTGGCAAGGTTTCTACATCTGGGAAGCATATTCAACGATTAAGAGAAGGTATAGAAACAGATTCCACGTATTCTAAAGGCCATCTTTGGATCCAAGTAAGGATCAAGTAGAGGTATAATGAAGAACGATGAAGAACTCGGAAGAACTTTAGAAACCCTAATGGAGATTGCTACCTCATGAGCATGCGTTGGTTTTTGCCTTGAAGAGGAAAGGGTGATGCAGCAAAGTAGCGTAAGTATTTCCCTCAGTTTTTGAGAACCAAGGTATCAATCCAAAAGGAGGCTCCATGCAAGTCCCTCGTACCTACAGAAACAAACAAGAACCTCACAACCAACGCGATAAAGGGGTTGTCAATCCCTTCACGGCCACTTGCGAAAGTGAGATCTGATAGAGATAATATGATAAGATAAATATTTTTGGTATTTTTATGATATAGATTGAAAAGTAAAGATTGCAAAATAAAGTAGATTGTAAACTTATATGATGGAAAATAGACCCGGGGGCCATAGGTTTCCCTAGTGGCTTCTCTCAAGATAGCATAAGTATTACGGTGGGTGAACAAATTACTGTCGAGCAATTGATAGAAAACTGCATAGTTATGAGAATATCTAGGCATGATCATGTATATAGGCATCACGTCCGCAACAAGTAGACCGACTCCTACCTGCATCTACTACTATTACCCCACACATCGACCGCTATCCAGCATGCATCTAGAGTATTAAGTTCATAAGAACAGAGTAACCCATTAAGCAAGATGACATGATGTAGAGGGATAAACTCAAGCAATATGATATAAACCCCATCTTTTTATCCTCGATGGCAACAATACAATATTTGCCTTGCTGCCCCTGCTGTCACTGGGAAAGGACACGACAAGATTGAACCCAAAGCTACGCACTTCTCCCATTGCAAGAAAGATCAATCTAGTAGGCCGAATGAAACTGATAATTCGAAGAGACTTGCAAAGATAACCAATCATACATAAAAGAATTGAGAGGAGATTCAAATATTTCTCATAGATAAACTTGATCATAAACCCACAATTCATCGGATCTCGAAAAACACACCGCAAAAAGAGTTACATATAGATCTCCAAGAAGATCGAGGAGAACTTTGTATTGACATTCAAAGAGAGAGAAGAAGCCATCTAGCTAATAACTATAGACCCGAAGGTCTATGGTAAACTACTGACACTTCATCTGAGAGGCCTTTGCGCTAATGTAGAGGCCCTTCGTGATCGATTCCCCCTCCGGCGGAGCGCCGGAAAAGGCCCCAAGATGGGATCTCACGGGTACAGAAGGTTGTGGTGGTGGAAAAAGTGTTTCGTGGTGCTCCTGGATGTTTTCAGGGTACGTAGATATATATAGGTGAAGGAAGTCGATCAGGGGAGCCACGAGGGGCCCACGAGGCAGGGGGCGCCCCTAGGGCGTGCCGGTGATACGTCTCCAACGTATCTATAATTTATGAAGCATTCATGCTATTTTATTATCTGTTTTGAATGATTACGGGCTTTATTATACACTTTTATATTACTTTTGGGACTAACCTATTAACCGGAGGCCCAACCCATATTGCTGTTTTATTGGCTGTTTCAGTATTTCGAAGAAAAGGAATATCAAACGGAGTCCAAACGGAATGAAACCTTCGGCATCGTGATTTTTTGGAAGAATATCATCCGGGAGACTTGGAGTTCACGTCAGAAGATCCTCGAGGAGGCCACGAGAGTGCCCCCCCTACTGGGCGCGCCCCCCTGTCTCGTGGGCCCCTCGAGCACCTCCCGACCGATTTCTTTCACCTATATAGTCCCACGTACCCTAAATACATCCACGGAGAAGATAGATCGGGAGTTCCGCCGCCGCAAGCCTCTGTAGCCACCAAAAACCTCTCGGGAGCCCGTTCCGGCACCCTGCCGAAGGGGGGATCCCATCACTGATGGCCATCTTCATCATTCCGGCGCTCTCCATGACGAGGATGGAGTAGTTCACCCTCGAGGCTGAGGGTATGTACTAGTAGCTATGTGTTTGATCTCTCTCTCTCTCTCTCTCGTGTTCCCTCTATGGCACGATCTTGATGTATCGCGAGCTTTGCTATTATAGTTGGATCTTATGATGTTTGTCCCCCTCTACTCTCTTGTGATGAATTGAGTTTTCCTCTTGAAGTTATCGGATTGAGTCTTTAATGATTTGAGAACACTTGATGTATGTCTTGCCGTGCTTATCTGTGGTGACAATGGGATATCATGTGCCACTTGATGTATGTTTTGGTGACCAACTTTCGGGTTCCGCCCATGACTTTCCGGTAGAAACTTTGGGTCACTCTTTGAAGTACTTTGTGTTGGTTGAATAGATGAATCTGAGATTGTGTGATGCTTATCGTATAATCATGCCCACGGATACTTGAGGTGACAATGGAGTATCTAGGTGACATTAGGGTTTTGGTTGATTTGTGTCTTAAGGTGTTATTCTAGTATGAACTCTATGATAGATTGAGCGGAAAGAATAGCTTCATATTATTTTACTACGAACTCTTGAATAGATAGAAAAGAAAGGATAACTTTGAGGTGGTTTCATACCCTACCATAATCTCTTCAGTTGTTCTCCGCTATTAGTGGCTTTGGAGTGACTCTTTGTTGCATGTTGAGGGATTGTTATATGATCCATCTATGTTATTATTGTTGAGAGAACTTGCACTAGTGAAAGTATGAACCCTATGCCTTGTTTCCTATCATTGCAATACCGTTTACGCTCACTTTTATCATTATTTACCTTGCTGTTTTTTATAATTTCAGATTACAAATACCTTTATCTACCATCCATATTGCACTTGTATCACCATCTCTTCGCCGAACTAGTGCACCTATACAATTTACCATTGTATTGGGTGTGTTGGGGACACAAGAGACTCTTTGCTATTTGGTTGCAGGGCTGCTTGAGAGAGACCATCTTCATCCTAAACCTCCCACGGATTGATAAACCTTAGGTCATCCACTTGAGGGAAATTTGCTACTATCCTACAAACCTGTGCACTTGCAGGCCCAACAACGTCTACAAGAAGAAGGTTGTGTAGTAGACATCAAGCTCTTTTCTAGCGTCGTTGCCGGGGAGGTGAGTGCTTGAAGGTATATCTTTAGATCTTGCAATCGAATCTTTTTGTTTCTTGTTTTATCACTAGTTTAGTTTATAAAAGAAAACTACAAAAAAAATGGATTGGAGTTTGCCTCATACGCTTCGTCTTTTTAATATCTTTCATGAGAATGATGGAAAGGAAAATTGTGCTCAAGTGCTAGAAGAAGAAGTCTATAAAATGTTTGGCACTAAATCTTTGAATGATGAGCATGATTGCAATGTTGTTAGTATGAATTCCTTGAATATCCATGATGCTAATGATATTCAAAGCCACAAGCTTGGGGATGCTATGTTTGATGAATATGATATTTTTTGTCCCCCAAGTTTTTGTGAGAATATTTATTTTGATGAAAGCATGCCTCCTATTTATGATAATTATATTGATGAAAGTGGGTTTGGAAGAGTGTCAACTTTAGGTAGTATTAATCCCACTATTTTGGAGGATATTGAATCTTATTGTGATGAATATGAAAGTGGATTTGGAAGAATGTCAACTTTATTTAGTGATGATTCCACTATTTTGGAAGAGGTGCCAATTGATTATGAGAACAAAGTTGCTATCTATGATGATTATTGTGATGACTTGTATGCTATTAAGAATAATGATAACCATGAAACTTGTCATCATGATTTTAGTTTTCAATTGGATTATGCCTCACATGATAGTTATTTTGTTGAGTTTGCTCCCACTATTATTCATGAGAAGAAAATTGCTTATGTGGAGAGTAGTAAATTTTCTATGCAAGTAGATCATCAAAAGAATGCTTTAGGTACTGGTTATATGGTTGAATTCATTCATGATGCTACTGAAAATTATTATGAGAGAGGATCATATGCTTCTACATATTGCAATAATATCAAGTTTCCTCACGATGTGCTTAAAATCTTGAAGTTATGCTTGTTCTGCCTTCCTATGCTAATTGATTATTGTTCCCATAAGTTGTTTGATCACAAAATCCCTATGCATAGGAAGTGGGTTAGACTTAAATGTGCTAGTAATATTCTTCATGATGCTCTCTTTATGTTTCAATTCTTATCTTTTATGTGAGCATCATTGAAATCATCATGCCTAGCTAGAAAGGCATTAAAGGAAATCACTTGTTGGGAGGCAACCCAACTTTATTTTTGTTTCTTGCTTTTTGTTCCTGTTTAGTAATAAACAATTCATCTAGCCTCTGTTTAGATGTGCTTTTATGTTTTTATTAGTGTTTGTGCCAAGTAGAGCCTTTGGGAAGACTTGGGTGAAGTCTATATGATCTTGCTGTAAAAAAACAGAAACTTTAGCGCTCACGAGAATAGCTGCCATTTTTTACTGGAGAGTGATTTTAGGTTGATTCTTTTTGCAGATGTTTAATAGACAAATTCCTCAGGTCCACCAATTTATTTCATAATTTTTGGGGTTCCATAAGTATACGTTTGATACAGATTACTACAGACTGTTCTACAAACTTGTGCACTTGCAGGCCCAACAACGTCTACAAGAAGAAGGTTGTGTAGTAGACATCAGCCGGCCACCCTCGTGGCCTCCTCGGCTGCTTCTTGACGTCCACTCCAAGTCTCCTCGATTGCGGTTGTTCCAAAAAGATCGCTCCTGAAGGTTTCATTCCATTTGGACTCCGTTTGATATTCCTTTCCTTCGATATACTGAAATAGGCAAAAAAAATAGCAATTTGGGTTGGGCCTCCGGTTAGTTGGTTAGTCCCAAAAATGATATAAAAGTGTATAGTAAAGCCCATAAACATCCAAAACAGGTAATATAATAGCATGGAACAATAAAAAATTATAGATATGTTGGAGACGTATCAAGCATCCCCAAGCTTAATTCCTGCTCGTCCCCGAGTAGGTAAATGATAAAAACAGAATTTTTGATGTGGAATGCTACCTAGCATATTTCTCAATGTAATTTTCTTTATTGTGGCATGAATGTTCATATCCAAATAATTCAAAATAATAATTCATCTTGACATAAGAATAGTAATACTTCAAGCATACTAACAAGTAATCATGCCTTATCAAAATAACATAGCCAAAGAAAGCTTATCCCTACAAAATCATATAGTTAGGCTATGCTTCATTTTCATCACACAAAATACTCCCATCATACACAACCCCGGTTTCAGCCAAGCAATTGGTTCATACTTTTTAACGCACTTCAGCTTTTTTAACTCTCACGCAATACATGAGCGTAAGACATGGATATAGCACTATGGGTGGAATAGAATATAATGATGGAGGTTGTGTGGAGAAGACAAAAAAAGTCTCACATTGACGAGGCTAATCAACGGGCTATGGAGATGCCCATCAATTGATGTCAACATGAGGAGTAGGGATTGCCATACAACGGATGCACTAGAGCTATAAATGTATGAAAGCTCAAAAAAACAAACTAAGTGGGTGGGCATCCAACTTGCTTGCTCACGAAGACCTAGGGAATTTTGAGGAAGCCCATCATTGGAATATACAAGCCAAGTTCTATAATGAAAAATTCCCACTAGTATAGGAAAGTGATAACATAAAAGACTTTCTATCATGAAGATCATGGTGCTACTTTTAAGCACAAGTGTGGAAAAAGGATAGTAACATCGTCCCTTCTCTCTTTTTCTCTCATTTTTTTTATTTTGGTGGGCTTCTTTGCCCTCTTTTATTTTTATTTGGGCTTCTTTGGCCTCTTTTATTTTTCATAAAGTCCGAAGTCTCATTCTGACTTGTGGGAGAACCATAGTCTCCATCATCCTTTCCGCACTTGGGACAATGCTCTAATAATGAAGATCATCACACTTTTATTGATTTACAACTCAACAATTACAACTCAATACTTAGAACAAAATATGACTCTATATGAATGCCTCTGGCGGTATACCGGGATATGCAATGAATCAAGATTGACATGTATGAAAAACTTATGAAGGTGGCCTTGCCACAAATACGATGTCAACTACATGATCATGCAAAAGCAATATGACAATGATGGAGCATGTCATAATAAACAGAACAGTGGAAAGTTGCATGGCCATATATCTCCGAATGGCTATGGAAATGCCATAATAGGTAGGTATGGTGGCTGTTTTGAGGAAGATATAAGGAGGTTTATGTGTGATAGAGTGTATCATATCACGGGGTTTGGATGCACCGACGAAGTTTGCACCAACTCTCAAGGTGAGAAAGGGCAATGCACGGTACCGTAGAGGCTAGCAATGATGGAAGGGTAAGAGTGTGTATAATCCATGGACTCACATTAGTCATAAAGAACTCATATACTTATTGCAAAAGTTTATTAGGCCTCGAAGCAAAGTACTACTACGCATGCTCCTAGGGGAAGGGTTGGTAGGAGTTAACCATCGCGCGATCCCGACCTCCACACATAAGGAAGGCAATCAAAAGCGCATCCCATGTAACAAATTTGTCACATAACTTTTACCATACGTGCATGCTACGGGACTTGCCAACTTTAACACAAGTATTTCTCAGTTTCATAATTACCCAACTAGCATGACTCTAACATTACCACCTTTATATCTCAAAACAATTATCGAGCATCAAATTGATCATAATGTTTAATGCACTCCATATGATAGTTTTTATTATACCCAACTTGGATGCTCATCATATTAGGACAAATTTTATAACCAAAGAAAATACCATGCTGTTATAAAAGACTCTCAAAATAATATAAGTGAAGCATGAGAGATCAATAATTTCTACAAAATAAAACCACAACCGTGCTCTAAAAGATTTAAGTGAAGCACATAGAGCAAAACTGTCTAGCTCAAAAGATATAAGTGAAGCACATAGACTATTCTAATAAATTCCGAATTATGTGTGTCTCTCCCAAAAAGGTGTGTACATCAAGGATGATTGTGCTAAAATAAAAATCAAAGACTCATATCATACAAGACGCTCCAAGCAAAACACATATCATGTGGTGAATAAAAATATAGCCCCAAGTAAAGTTACCGATAGACAAAGACGAAAGAGGGGTTGCCTTCCGGGGCATCCTCAAGCTTATGCTTTTGGTTGTCCTTGAATATCTTGGGGTGCCATGTGCATCCCCAAGCTTAGGCTCTTGCCACTCCTTATTCCATAGTCCATCAAATCTTTACCCAAAACTTGAAAACTTCACAACACAAAACTCAACAGGAAATCTCATGAGCTCCGTTAGTGCAAGAAAGAAAAACCACCACTTAAGGTACTGTAATGAACTCAATCTTTATTTATATTGGTGTTAAACCTACTGTGTTCCAACTTCTCTATGGTTCATACCCCCCGATACTAGCCATAGATTCATCAAAATAAGCAAACAACACACAAAAAACAGAATCTGTCAAAAACAGAACAGTCTGTAGCATTCTGTAACTTTCGAATACTTATGGAACTCTAAAAATCCTACCAAAATAGGAAGTCCTAGGAAATTTGTCTATTGATCTACTTCAAAACGAATCAACTCAAAAGCACGTTTGTGTGATTTATTAGATTTTTTATCGTGAGCGCATTTTTTTTGTTTTTTAGCAAGATCAAGTTAACTTTCACCCAAGATGATCCTATAGGTTCTACTTGGCGCAAACACTAATTAAAACATGATACCACATCTAAACAGAGGCTAGATGAATTATTTATTACTAAACAGTAACAAAAATCAAGGAACACAAATAAAATTGGGTTGCCTCCCAACAAGCGCTATCATTTAACGCCCCTAGCTAGGCATAAAAGTGAGGATAGATCTAAGTATTGCCATCTTTGATATTCAATTCTTCAATAGAGCACTTATAACCCTTAGGAGATTCTTCCTTTTTAGTAATGATTAAACTCCTAGTCAAGAAATCAAGAAATTCACTTCTAACAAAAGGTTCCTTGATGATAGTGGAAAAACTTGGTTGAACACTTATAGATTTGAGATCCGCATTTTCCTTAGAAGATTCACCCTTATTTTTAGGAACGTACATTAATTTGGAAAATTTGGTAGGAGGAGTTGGGGTGTTTTTCATGGATGAAAAGGCAGACCCTAAGTTAGTAATAATATCCTCAAGTTTACCGATTCTTGTAGAATCTTGATCTATTGTTTCATTAACTATAGGTTCCTTTTCTTTGAAATTTTTCAGAATAGTTCCAACCTTAGATCCATATTGGGTAATTTTGTTGTGGATCTTTTTATCCAAATTTTCAATTAACTCAACAGTGGCAATTTTATTTTCAATAATTTCAAGCCTTTGCATCACATGTTCTAGAGTTAAAATAGTTCCATTAACCAAAAGAGGTGGTGGTCCAAAGAAATCTAACATAGCATTATAAGCATCAAAAGTATGGCTACTCAAGAAATTCCCTCCGGTAATGGTACCAAGAATATATCTATTCCAAGGAGTAATGCCTACATAAAAATTGCGAAGAAGAACGGAAGTGGATTGCTTCCTACTAGATCTATTTTGAGCATTGCAAATTCTGTGCCAAGCATCTTTTAGATTTTCTCCCTCCCTTTGTTTAAAATTAAGAACTTCATGATCGGGAGTGCTGAGAATGATAGGAGGACTAGCCATAATGATGAAATAAACAAACTAACACACGAGCACACAAGAGACAAGAGAAAAAGAGGCGAACGAAAAAGAGAGGGCGAATAAAACAGCAAGGGTGAAGTGGGGGACAGGAAAACGAGAGGCAAATGGAAAATAATGTAACGCGAGGGAGATGAGTTTGTGATGGGTACTTGGTAGGTCTTGACTTGAGCGAAGACCTCCCCGGCAACGGCGCCAGAAATCCTTGTTGCTACCTCTTGAGCATGTGTTGGTTTTTCCCTTGAAGAGGAAAGGGTGATGCAGCAAAGTAGCATAAGTATTTCCCTTAATTTTTGAGAACCAAGGTATCAATCCAGTAGGAGGCACCATGCAAGTCCCTCGTACCTACACAAACAAACAAGAACCTCGCAACATACGCGATAAAGGGGTTGTCAATCCCTTCATGGCCACTTGCAAAAGTGATATCTGATAGAGATAATATGATAATATAAATATTTTTGGTATTTTTATGATATAGATTGAAAAGTAAAGATTGCAAAATAAAGTAGAATCATAAACTTATATGATGGAAAATAGACCCGGGGGCCATAGGTTTCCCTAGTGGCTTCTCTCAAGATAGCATAAGTATTACGGTGGGTGAACAAATTACTGTCGAGCAATTGATAGAAAAGTGCATAGTTATGAGAATATCTAGGCATGATCATCTTTATAGGCATCACGTCCGCAACAAGTAGACCGACTCCTGCCTGCATCTACTACTATTACTCCACACATCGACCGCTATCCAGTATACATCTAGAGTATTAAGTTCATAAGAACAGAGTAACGCATTAAACAATATGCCATGATGTAGATGGATAAACTCAAGCAATATGATATAAACCCCATCTTTTTATCCTCGATGGCAACAATACAATACGTGCCTTGCTGCCCCTGCTATCACTGGGAAAGGACACCGCAAGATTGAACCCAAAGCTAAGCACTTCTCCCATTGCAAGAAAGATCAATCTAGTAGGCCAAACCAAACTGATAATTCGAAGAGACTTGCAAAGATAACCAATCATACATAAAAAATTCAGAGAAGATTCAAATATTTATTATAGATAAACTTGATCATAAACCCACAATTCATCGGATCTTGACAAACACACCGCAAAAAGAGTTACATCAAATAGATCTCCAAGAAGATTGAGGAGAACTTTCTATTGAGATTCAAAGAGAGAGAAGAAGCCATCTAGCTAATAACTATGGACCCGAAGGTCTGTGGTAAACTACTCACACTTCATCGGAGAGGCCTTGGCAATGATGTAGAGGCCCTCCATGATCGATTTCCCCTCCGGCGGAGCGCCGGAAAAGGCCCCAAGATGGGATCTCATGGGTACAGAAGGTTGCGGCGGTGGAAAAAGTGTTTCGTGGTGCTCCTAGATGTTTTGAGGGTACATAGATATATATAGGCGAAGGAAGTCGGTCAGGGGAGCCACGAGGGGCCCACGAGGTAGGGGGCGCCCCCCCCCCCTAGTGCGCGTCGGCCACCCTCGTGGCCTCCTCAACTGCTTCTTGACGTCCACTCCAAGTCTCCTGAATTGTGTTTGTTCCAAAAATATCGCTCCCGAAGGTTTCATTCCGTTTGGACTCCGTTTGATATTCCTTTCCTTCAATATACTGAAATAGGCATAAAATAGCAATTTGGGTTGGGCCTCCGGTTAGTAGGTTAGTCCCAAAAATGGTATAAATGTGTATAGTAAGGCCCATAAACATCCAAAACGGGTAATATAATAGCATGGGACAATAAAAAATTATAGATACGTTGGAGACGTATCCGAGATCTATGGCGGGGAAGTTAAGATGCTTACTGGGTCCGCTGAGCAACGGAGAGGTGTCGCGTTTCTCTGGTCTCGTTCAGGTCGATGCAACGGTTGGAGTCGAGGAATTTGGCGAGGTCGGTGGCATTGTTCAGATGCGCAGATGCGTCGCGAGGTTGAAGACGAGAAGGCAGAGGGGGGAGAGTGAAAAGGAACCCTTGGCCCTTATTATCAGGCTAGAAGGATAAGTGACATGCGCGGGAATCGAGGAGACCAAAAAATGGATATGTGACGGCGCAGACGCCTCAATTTTTGGAGCATCGTTAAAAGAAAAGATTTATTAAGATTTAGGCTTTGCGTAATATTAATGACAGGTGACATCACGGCGGGTTACCAAAATCGTAGGAGGTGACGTCATGGCGGGTTATGAGATCTCACAAGAATAAAGGAAGAAGAATTTTTCTAAGTGTTGAAGATTGACATGAACAAGTTTAAATCAATCTGAGGCCTAATGTTGGGAATATGACTATTGGGTATGACCCGCCCAGGAGGGGCCGAGTTATACCAATGGCGGTTCATCAATACAAAGCCCATGAAGATGTTGAAGATGGCGGTTCATGAAGTAGACTTGCTAAGGGCCCAAAGCCCAAAGGCGACTTAAGGCCCGTAGGGGTTAACCGCCATATGTGTATGACTTATATTGCAAGGCAAGTATATTTAGTCACCGAGCCGGACACGTTGTTTATGAGCCGTCCGAGACTACGTGAGCCGTTGTCAACCTGTGTATATAAAGGGACGACCCGGCGACGATTCAGGGCAAGAAACAAGAGATCGAAAGCTAAGTCAAGCGGATTCGCTCCCTTGTAATTGAGACATAAGCAATACCACCTCAAACTGGATTAGGCCTTTACCTTCACTGCAAGGGGCCGAACCAGTATAAACTCCCTGTGTCCTTTGTCCTGTTTAACCCCTTTAAGGTAACCTGGTTGCGATGGCTCCACAACTAAGTCCTCACACTAGGACATCTGCCGTGACAATTCCACAACACATGCTCTTCCTTTGCTTCTTTAGGCGCCTGTTAATTTGTTATGAGTGATGTGTTGTGGCGACTAGGTATTGGTGCATGAAATTTTTTAAGTGGAAACCAAAAGTCCGAGTTTCTCGTTGTGTCTCTCCGGCCACTTGGATTGGCTTAAGGTATGATGTTTTAGCATAATGAGGGACTTTATATGAGCAAAAAGTTTGTCACAAATATTGGAGGTGCTTTTTGGCAATCCTCAGTCTTCGGTGTTGGTAGCGGGTGTTCTTGTGAGTGCTTCAAAGGAGAGAGAGCTAGCCGACTAAGGGGTGTAGCATCGTGTACGAGATGTCGGCCCAGAGATGTGACGACGACCATTCATTTATACTTTCTCGACAATCCTTTCTGTGTGAACCTGATGCTCGAAGAAAAATTCACTCGAACCGAGTTGTCTGAATGGATCAATTCAAAGAATTTAGGCTACACATGTTGTCTTTCGCATTTCACAGGCATATTTATTATGTATTTTTACATTAAATTTGGTCATTCCACTTCCATTTAACATTTGTAGCATGCTTAATGTATGTGCTCCAATGAAAGTGGAGCATGAGGGTGTCATGTATGATGTTTTGGTTGCGATGGCCTAGTTTTTTTCGTGTTTATGACTTCCTGTTGGACTTCACATTTAGAAATAAGAGATGGTTGTGTGTAGCGATCGATGTGGAGCACAGGGTTGACCCGCCTTTTCGGGGGTAAATGCTAAAAAATGTGCTCCAACGAGTATGAAACGACCTTAAAAGGTCGAAACTATAAACATGAAAGCTTAATTTAAAATCACCATCAATTTATATTGTTGTTTTTTCAATTTTATAGGTCATATGTTTTTAATATAGAAGTTAAATATGATTTTAAAGATTTAAAAAATACTCTCAATAAAGGGAAATCATGTTTATTTGCATAAAAAAGATTTACATACCAAACACAATTGATAATCACAGTCCCAATATCCGCATTTTTTGGGATTGCAAACCTCATAAGTAAAAAAATGTCAAAATCTTACTTTGAATAGGCACACTTTCTACTAATTAAAAGTTTGTTAGTAGTCCTTGTTTTAGAATATGTGCCACACGCACTTTTGTTAACCAATACTAGCTTGTGGGTACAGAGGTGATGACTGAGCCTTGCCCACCAGGTTTAAACTCTAGACTTGACGTCTTGTGTGTCTTGAAAATTAAAATTTGATTTACTCTACTATAATCACAATAAAGGAACGATATGTTTATTCACAAATGAAGTACTCTGAATACAAAATAACAATTTAAATTTGAGTGCACATATTTTATTCGATTTTTGAGTGTGAAATTATGACATGTTTTAAGTTTCGGAAAAGTTTTGAACTTAATTCTTGGGATAAAAAATCTTGCAAATGACATTAAAATATCTTAAATGTACACACTTTCTATTAATTCAAAGTTTGTTCAGAGTTGATTTGTACCAGCTTCTGGGTCCGAAAGGAACCATCATGATTGTGCCTTCAATCAAAACAAAAAGTTATAGTCATTTCTAGCCATTTTTGGTTAGTCAAGGCTCCACAACATCTCATAAGAAAAAAGGGTCAAATGCATTTTTGCCCTTTGTCCGAACCACCCCATGGGTTTTGCCTTTACTTTTCGACTCTACTCAGTTTTGACCTTAGATTTGTCTCCGTGGTCATCCAAGTGCCCTTTAACCGTTTGTATAATAATTTGAAAATTCATAACAAATTCATATGAACTCATAAAGATGCAAGTAAGATATCAAAATGTTAAGAAAAAACATTACCTTTATGTGCATGTAATTTCATTCAGTAAAACAGTATTGTTTAACCTACCCGAGGTTATTAATCTTATTAACATCATAAGCATAAAAAGGTATAAACAATACTTTCTCATGAATAAAAATAGGTGATATTTTCTAAACATTCTGATATCATATTTGCATGTTTCTGAGTTCATATGAACTTGATAGGAATTTTCAAAGTAATGATCAAAGTTGTTTGAAAATTCATAACAAATTCGTATGAACTCAAAAAATGCAAATAAGATATCAGAATGTCCAAAAAAAACATCACCTATATTTGCATGTGATTTTTGTGCATGAAAAAGTATTGCTTATACATTTTTCGGTTAATAGTGTTAATAACATTAATATCCTCGGGGAGTCTAAACAGTACTTTTTTCCTGAATGCAAATGACATGCACATAAAGGTAATGTTTTTCTGAACATTTTGATATCTTATTTGCATTTTTACGAGTTCCTATATACTCCATCCGTTCCTAAATGTAAGTCCTTTTAGAGATTCCACTACAAACTATATACGAATGTACGTAGACATATTTTAGAGTATACGTTCACTCATTTTGCTCCGTATGTAATCCATAGTGAAATCTCTAAAAAGACTTATATTTAAAAACGGAGGGAGTATTTGTTATGAATTTGTTAAAGTATTGGTTAAACGGTGAAATGGCACTCGGACGACCTTAGAGACAAATCTAAAGGCAAAACTCAAGTCAAAAAGTAAAGGCAAAACCCACGGGCTAACTCAACTAAAGGTAAAAATATATAATGTTCCGAGAAAACTCCACAACAAGGGGTCGGTGGCTTGTACTTCAGATGAGGATACATATCATGGATCGTGGATACGGATCAACTATAATATGCCGCCTCTGTACATATTTATTCACAGTTCATTGGTACATCATGGATACAGATCAAATATGTCGCCTCTCTACGTGCGTCGGCATGGGTGTTTCCAAATCCCAAAGACTAAAAGAAGTTCACATGGCGTGCACCGTGGAGAGCAAGTAGCACGCTCCTGTTTGACCACCAGTAAAATACTTCGTGCGTCGATAGCCACGGCGGGAGCAGAGCGCTGAGCCTGAGCACCACCAGTCGCCAGTCGCCGCTCCCCGCCGGCAAGTCCAGCTCCTGATCAAGACCTTGCTCCTGATCGCGCCATGGACGCCGGTTCCTCATCCTCGCCGCTGCACATCGTGGTCGTCCCGTGGCTCGCGTTCGGCCACCTGCTCCCGTACCTGGAGCTCTCCGAGCGGCTCGCCGAGCGCGGCCACCGGGTGTCCTACGTCTCCACGCCGCGCAACCTCGCCCGCCTCCCGACGCTGCGCTCCGCCGCGGCGCCGCGCGTGGACCTCGTCGCGCTCCCGCTCCCGCGCGTCGACGGCCTCCCCGACGGTGCCGAATCCACCAACGATGTGCCCGACGACAAGCGGGAGCTCCACTTCAAGGCCTTCGACGGCCTCGCCGCGCCCTTCGCGGCGTTCATGGCCGCCGCGTGCGCCGACGAGGCCACAAGGCCTCACTGGGTCATCGCCGACTGCTTCCACCACTGGGTCGCCGCCGCCGCCTTCGAGCACAAGGTTCGGCAGATCTGCGTGCGCTGTCGCCGCTTGGTTCCACTAATTCCATCCCATGTACTAGGACTATATCTCAAATCTTGCTCGATGCTCCATCGTTCACCAGGTCCCATGCGCGTTACTTCTCCCGACCGCGGCTTTGATCGCTACCGCGCACCGCGACCAGCCGGCGGAAGCGCGGGTTGTGACCCACACCCGCCCTCGTTACGAGGAGGAGGAGGTGGCACCAATTTACGACGACCATGGCGCGTCGGGCATGTCCATCGTCCAGCGCTTCTATTTGACGAAAGAGAAGTGTGCGCTGGCGGCCATCCGGAGCTGCGTCGAGTGGGAGCCCGAGTCCTTCCCGCTGGTGCCGACGGTCATCGGCCTGCCGGTCGTGCCCCTCGGCCTTCTACCGCCGTCACCGGACGGAGGCCGCCGTGCCGACGGCATCAACGGATCAGCAGAGCATGCCACCGTGCGCTGGCTGGACGCGCAGCCTGCAGGTTCGGTTGTGTACGTAGCGCTGGGGAGTGAAGTGCCGCTGCGTGTGGAGCAGGTGCACGAGCTTGCCCTCGGGCTGGAGCTCGCCGGGACACGCTTCCTCTGGGCTCTTAGGAAGCCCAGCGGCGCAGCAGTCCACGACGACGACGCCGACATGCTTCCTCCCGGCTTCCAAGAGCGCACTGGCGGCCAGGGGCTGGTGACCACGGGGTGGGTTCCTCAGATGAGCATCCTGGCGCACGCCGCCGTGGGCGGGTTCCTGACGCACTGCGGCCGGAACTCACTGATCGAGGGCCTCCTGTTCGGGCATCCGCTCGTCATGCTGCCCATCTTCGGGGACCAAGGGCCGAACGCGCGGCAGATGGAGGTGAAGAAGGTGGGGTTGCAGGTGGCGAGGAACGAGGACGACGGATCGTTCGACCGCCATGGCGTCGCGAGCGCGATCCGGGCTGTGATGGTTGACGGAGATGCCCGGAGGAGCTTCGTGGCAGGTGCAGCGAAAATGCAGGAGGTCGTAGCTAATACGGAGCGGCAGGAGAGGTACGTTGACGAGTTTGTTCATCGCCTTAGATCTTACACCGCCGAAGGCCATTTCAGTACAGCGCCTACCTCACTTTGAGCGAATGACAGGTGGGTCAGCAAGTTTGCCGCCCCGCATGTCAATGGCCGTAAATCAGCTAAGATAAAGTCGGCGAATCTCAGCCCCCTCGTTACCTGAGACTTCATGAGTATTGAATAATGAAGGGAATGGATTGTGTATTGTACTAAATATATTTTTCAAGATTTTGTGATAATATTACGAAGTATAAACATCACTAGGATCCATGATGTCCCTTTGGCGGCGACTATGTGTAAGGTGACTTGAATTTTTATGCCGATCAGTCATTTCTTTTTGAAAAATGTCCATTTTACTATCCTGAAGATTGGTGGTTCACATAACCCCCTGATGTTTATTTCGGTTCCCTCACCTCCTTCAGAGTATCTCCAGCCGTTGGCCCCTCAGGGGGCGCGTAAAATCACCATCTGGGGGCGAGCCGACGCGAACAAACGGCTTGGGGGCGAGTTGGTGCCCAGTCCCCGGCTCCAGGGCCGCCCTCAGACTCGTCTAATTTGAAAAAAAAACATTTGGCGAAGTTCGGTTAAAACACGACTAAAATTCGGCAAACATTGGCAAATATTAGACGCGGAGTACATATCAAATTTATCTAAAAAAAGAAATCGCTGAATGCGGAGTAGTCGCCGTCGTCGCTGCCATCCTCGCCGCCGTTGTCGGTGGCCTTCTCCTCCTTGACGCGGCCGTCCCTGCTGAACCCCTGCCCGGCGTCGCCATGGCGGACTGGTGGCGGCGGCGGTGCATCGCTGTCATCGAGGACGACGACGCCTCCTTTGTCGCGGCCCCGGCGGCGCCGCTCGAAGCGCTGCAGGGCGGCGCACTGGCGCTCCATCTCCATCTTCAGGTAGTCCTTGCGCGCCCATTTCAAGGCCGCCTCGTCGTCGAGCTCCACGTCGCCGTGCTCCGTCTTCACGGCGGGGAGCCCCGGCTCGGTTTTCACGGCCGCGAGCCCCGGCTCCGTCTTTGGCTTGACGAAGCGCGGTGGAGCCAACGAGGAGGCGCGTTGGCCGCCCTCGTTGATGATGATGCCGGCGCTGCGAGTGCGCCAGCCGAGCGGCGTCTCCGCCGCAGGCTCGGCCTTGACGCCGAGCAACGCCGGAGAGCCGGAGGAGTGGGAAGAAGAGCGCGAGGAGGAAGACGAGGAGGAGCCGAACCTCCTGGGCATCCATTGCCCGGTGCGTCGGCGATGGGCCGGGGCGGCCGCCGGAGGGTATGCCAGCGGCCGTTCGTTGCCACCCTCAAGGTACGCCAGCACGCCCTCGAGCGTGCGGCCGGGGGCGCCCCACCACACGCGGCGGCCCTCGTTGTTCTTCACGCTGCCGACCACCGGCGCCCCGTTGGTGGATGCCAGCCTCTGCTCCTGACGGCGCTCGAAGTACGCCGCCCACGCCGCGTGGTTGTCGGCGGCGTACCGGGGGAGGGCGCGCTGCTTGTTGATGAGGGAGGCACGCACGAGGTCGACCTTGGCGGCGAAGTAGGGGGACGCGCCTCGGCGTCGTGCAACGGGAACGGGCACTCCCCCGTTGTTGAGCCTCCACCCCGTTGGCCCGGCGCGCATGTCCGGCGGCACCGGGATGTTGGCCTCGAACAGGGGCCACGACTCCTGTTCGTGGAGCGAGCGGTGGCCGAAGCCGTTGGCCGCCGCCGCGTCGCTGGGGAAACGTGCGGCCATTGGGTGTCGGGGTGAGGGAAATGGAGGGAGAGGAAGGGCTCGGCGGCGGTGCACGGGAGAGGGAGAGCTCGGCGGCTAGGGAGGGTGTGGCCAGAGGCAAGGGAGGCCACCGGTTTATATAGCCGCGCCCGTGTGTATGCAAGGTGGGAGGGGAGGCGTCGCCGCGCCGCCCCGTGACGCGCCGCCCGTGATGAGGAATCAATGGCAAGGCTGACCGGCGGCGGCAGCGCTGTAGCCTTGGCATTGATTCCCGCGGGAACCGAGGCAATGAGGACGACGAATCGCCCGTCTCGCTGACTCGGCGGGCCCGCGGCTGTTTCGTGCCAAAACCACTCGCCCCGACGACCCCGGGCGCCCCCAGCGCGTCGGGTTCGGCCTGGGTTCGCCGGCGCTAATTTCGGCCCAAGCCGGCGAAAAAGGGCTCCTGGGGCGCGATTGGGCCGTTTTTTGGCACCGGCGCAAAAAAAACATCCGGGGAGGCCGTTCTGGGGGCGCGGCTGGAGATGCTCTCAACAATCCCAAACCGGTCAAAAATCGTCCCTAACTGGTTTGCACTGGCTGGTTGCTGACATGGACATGGTCAATGGTGGTATTTGACCAGTGGCCCCCCCTTGCGAGTGACCCATCAATGTCTCTCGGCGGCACCCTAGGGGGTTGTGGTGGCGCGGCTGACTGGAGAGGGCGCGAACGACAGGGAGTTGCTACAGAAGGCCCGGATGTAGCAACGGCGATAGCGCTGCAGCGACACATGTGGCACAGGGAGGCTAGGTGCGGCCAGATCCGAGGGTGGCGACCTGATTTGTTCTGGTTCCGGGCCGATCTGGTTTGGTTTCGGCCGGATCTGGAGTTTGGCGGTGATGTGAAGACGGTACAACGACAAGCTTTGTGGCGGCGGCGTGACTAGTACCGTCGACCATTGGCGGAGCAACGTTGGGCATGAGGGGTTGTAGTCTCCCATCGACCAGAGGTGGCCAGCCATGAGCATGGAGGCGGCAGCAAGGGCCACTAGGGGAACAGGGCGACGACTTGGTGGCAGGGTCGATGGGCCAGCAGAGCAGGACGACGCTACGACAACAGGGCGCGAGCAGGCGAGCCGACGCACGTGCGGTCGACGCACAGCTGGCGTCTTGCGGGAGAAGGAAGAGGGAGAGGGGGAACTGAGGCGCAGGGGCGGTGGTTCTTCGCCGACGGCAGCCAGGGCCGCATGGCTGGGTGTTCCTGCGGGATCTGGCACGTCGAAGGCACTGCCCTATTTCTGGCGGCGACGAGACAGGAAATGGGAAGAGGAAGAGGCTTGGTGGTGTGTGGGCCTTGGGCTCCCGTGGTCAAATACCGTTGTTGACCATGTCCAAGTCAGCAACCAGCCAGTGCAAACCAGTTAGGAACGATTTTTGACCGGTTTGGTATTGTTGAGGGTGTTAAGAGAACCCAAATAAACATCAGGGGGTTATGTGAACCATCAAGTTTCTTCGGTTAGTAAAATAGACTTTTTTTTTCTTTTTCTTTTCAGTTCGATTATGATCCAATAGTGACAAAAATAACATAAAATATCATAAAACTAAAAACAATTAAACTATCAACATCTACAATGCCATTTGTCACCCCCAAATGGATATGAACAGAAGTTCCTCGCATGGTGGATCGAAAGAGGGACCATCTTCTTCTCCTTTCCTCGTCTGCACTCTCTTCTACTCTTCCGAACCTAGTGCGGTCTTTTTTTTAGAGTACGCCAAAAGCGTACCTTAATTTTATAGAAGAAGAGAGCAAAAGTCACAATACAAGAATGGAAGTAAGGCTTCCAAAGCGGAACGCACACCCTAACACACCCACCGAACTAGCCTATGCCTACACTCTCACAAAACGATCCAAAACCTCCTCCACCTAAACCAGCTAGTCTCCAATTCTTGAGCTCTGTAACGATGGCACGCGCCAATTCCGACGCGGTCTTCTACTGGTTTAACCGATGAAAGACTCTGGCGTTGCGCTGCTTCCAGAGAGCCCAAATGGTCACTATGATTACCGTATCAAAACCACGCTTTTGGCCTTTCCTGAAGTTAGATCTCGTGGTCAACCACCACTCAAGTAAAGTGTCTACCTGAGTAGGGATAGAGCCCCTCAAGCTCAGCTCCTCGAACATGTAGTGCCACACTTCCCTGGCATAGACACACTGAATGAGAATGTGCTCTGTATTGTCTTTGTCTTGCAAACACGTGAAACAAGTGGACGGAGCACTTTGGAGACCATGCCTAGCTCTTCTGTCAGATGTCCAAATCCGGTGTTGCACGGCCAACCACGCAAAGATTTTACACTTAAGGATAGCCCAGCTTCTCCAGATGCAAGTGGCGTAGGGGGGCCTCTCAGCGCCCTGACAAAGCCGATTATAAGTGGATTTCACCGTATAAACTCCGGAAGGGTCAGCCGGCCAAGAAAAATGGTCTTCACTGGCGGGATCACGGATGATTGTGCTTAGCGCAAGGTTGAGGTGCAATAGTTGCATGTGGCCGACAAAGTTTACATCTCCACTGATATCGAATAACCATCGCCCTTCCAGTAGACCTTCCTCAACCGTACGTCGATTAATCGTACGTGTGTCCACTTGAGCATGAATGAGTGGCGCGATGTCCTTAACCGCAAAGCCATGAATCCATCTGTCTCTCCAAAACATGACCTTGCTGCCCCTTCCCACAGAAATATGCACCATGCTGTCAAACACCTCCCAGGCCTCTCTTTCCACCGCCATCGGCAAACCTTGCCAAGGCCTGTCTGGATCAGTCCTACGAAGCCACTCCCACCGAACTCTCAAGGCAAGCCCCTGTAGCTGGAGATTACGAACACCCAACCCACCAAGCCAAGTAGGTTTACACACCAAGCTCCAGGCCACAAGACATTGTCCACCGTTCACTTTCTCTTTGCCGGCCCAAAAGAACGATCGCATCCATTGTTCAATCTCTTCCAAAACCCAAACCGGAGCTTCAATGACCATGAAATGGTGAATAGGTTTGGTCACGATCACGGACTTGACAAGCACCAATCGTCCAGGCCGGTGTATCAGGCCCCTTTGCCAAGCGAGGGCGAAGCTCTTGGCTTGGTCAAGCATGGGCTGCCAGTCAGCCCTCGAAAGCTGCTTAATGGCCAATTGAAGGCCGAGGTATTTGCAAGGGAAATTGCCCAGCCGACACTATAATATGGACTCCACCCGAGCACTGTCACTATTGTCCCCATGGATCATGATGGCCATGGATTTTTGGTAGTTGATCCTCAGGCCAGAAGCCTCACCAAACACCTATAGCATCATCCTAACGAATGCGAGGTCCAACGCCACGGGTTTTAGGAACATAACAACATCGTCTGCATAGATAGACACCGATTGATGTGCTGCGATGCCCGGAAGCTTGCTGATAACGCCAAGATTGGCGGCCTTGATCATGATGCGCGACAACACGTCCATTGCGATGACAAATAACAGGGGCGAGACCGGATCCCCCTGCCTGAGACCCTTAGCGTGGGTGAAGCTTCTGCTGGGAACCCCATTGACGATCACCTTAGTGGAGGTTGTCCGAAGCAGAATGGCGATCCACCCACACCACTTCTGACCGAAACCTTTGCACCTCGTAACATCCAATAAGAACGACCAGTTGAGGGAGTCAAAAGCCCTGGAAATGTCCAACTTCAGAAATATGCTAGCCTCCTTGCGAGAATGCAACTTCCTGGCCACTTGCCTCACCAGGAGGAAGTTATCGTGAAATGCCTCCCGCGGATGAAAGTCGATTGATTGACTGTCACAAGTTCTTTCATCCTTCGTCTAGCTTTGTTGGTAAGCAATTTGGCGAAGATCTTAGCCACGCTGTGTGGTAGGCTAATGGGCCGAAAGTCTCCCACCTCCTCCGCGTCCGGTTTCTTCGGAATGAGGACAATGTGGGCTCGATTAAGCTTGCCAAAACCACGCCCGTCGCCAACGTAGAGCTTACAGAACACCGCCATGATCTCGTGCTTGATGATCGGCCACACCTTCTGATAAAAGGTGGCAGTGAACCCATCCGGGCCCGGAGCCAGCTCCGAGTGCATCTATTTGATCGTGCTCCAAACTTCCTCTTCGGTGAATATATCATCCATCTCCGAGATATCGAGCTCAACCAGGTCTAGAAAATCAAGATCAATGTCGGCTTCTCTAGCAAAAGCGTGACCCAACAGCTGCTCATACGCCTCAGTGAAGATCTCCTCCTTCCTCTCTTGTTGCGAGACCAACTCGCCGTTATGCCTAATGTGGGGGATGAAGTTTTTAGTTCTCCTTCCGTTAGCCACAGCTTGAAAAAGCTTGGTATTCGCATCCCCTTCGCGGACCCATCTCAAACGAGAACGCTGCCTTTCTATGGTGCGTTGCAGAGAGGCTAAGCCCAAGAGTGCATGCTTCAGCGTTCTCCTCAACCACCTCTCCCACCAATCCAGGCGACGAGCCTCCATTGCTTTGTCCAACCTCAGGATGACGTAATTAGCGATCGCCATCTGAATTTTGATGTTGCCGGTCTTCCGTTGGCCCCAGGCTTGGAGGCCAGAAGTTGTATTCCTAAGCAACATGTTAAGCCTCTTGAAAGGGTCAACGATGTCTTCCTCATAGACCTAGGCATCTTTGACCACTTGCTCAAATCCTTCCAGCCGAGCCCAAAAAATCTTGAACCGGAATCTGCGCTTCGGGCAAAAGGGGGCGGAGGTGGACAGGTGAAGCGGCGCATGATCCGAGATGTTCGAAGACAGGGCTTGGAGCAACACATCATGAAAGTTGAGCTCCCAGTCAACCAAGACAAGGACCCGGTCGATCTTCATCAACACAGCCTGATCTCTTTCATTAGACCAAGTGAAACGCCTACCGTGCATGTATAGCTCCTTAAGCTCATTGTTGTCCACAAACGTCTTGAACTTTCTCATCATGCTCCTGTTAAGGTTAGGGTTGGTCTTCTCATTAGCGCGAAGGATCATGTTGAAGTCACCAAGCACCATCCAAGGCCTCGGGGACACGTCCCTACGATGCTGGAGCTCGACAAGAAACTGCGTCTTGAGCTCGTCCCCCTGGGGGACGTACACCACCGAGAGCCACCACTCCGAGCCATCTCTGCTCTGAACCAAGCCGGAGAGGAAATTGGTGTCGCAAATGATGTTATTGATAGTTAAACACGCAATGTTCCAACCCAAAAGGATTCCGCCCCTAGTCTCCAACGCAGGTAATGTTGGGGAACGCAGTAATTTCAAAAAATTTCCTACGCACACGCAATATCATGGTGATGCATAGCAACGAGAGGGGAGATTGTGTCCACGTACCCTTGTAGACCAAAAGCGGAAGCGTTATGACAACGCGGTTGATGTAGTCGTACGTCTTCACGATCCAACCGATCCAAGTACCGAACGTACGGCACCTCCGAGTTCAGCACATGTTCAGCTCAATGACGATCCCCGGACTCCGATCCAACAAAGTGTTGGGGACGAGTTCCGTCAGCACGATGGCGTGGTGACGATGATGATGTTCTACCGGCGCAGGGCTTCGCCTAAACTCCGTGACGATATGACCGAGGTGGAATATGGTGGAGGGGGGCACCACACACGGCTAAGGAACGATCACGTAGATCAACTTGTGTGTTCTAGGGTGCCCCCTGCCCCCGTATATAAAGGAGGGAGGAGGAGGTGCGGCTGGCCCCCAAGGGGTGCGCCTAGAGGAGTCCTACTCCCACCGGAAGTAGGACTCCCCCCTCTTGCCTTGGTGGAGAAGGAAAGGGGGGAGGGGAAAGAGGAAAGGGGGGCGCCCCCCCCCCTCCTTGTCCTATTCGGACTAGAGGGGGAGGGGGCGCGCGGCCTGCCCTGGCCGGCCCTCCTCTTCTCCCTCATGGCCCATGTAGGCCCAATAACCCCCCGGGGGGGGGGGTTCCGGTAACCCCCCGGTACTCCGGAAAAATCCCAGTTTTTCCCGGAACGTTTCCGATATCCAAATATAGGCTTCCAATATATCAATCTTTATGTCTCGACCATTTCGAGACTCCTCGTCATGTCCTGGATCATATCCGGGACTCCGAACAACCTTCGGTATATCAAAATATATAAACTCATAATAAAACTGTCATCGTAACGTTAAGCGTGCGGACCCTACGGGTTCGAGAACTATGTAGACATGACCTAGAACTATTCTCGGTCAATAACCAATAGCGGAACCTGGATGCTCATATTGGCTCCTACATATTCTACGAAGATCTTTATCGGTCAAACCGCATAACAACATATGTTGTTCCCTTTGTCATCGGTATGTTACTTGCCCGAGATTCGATCGTCGGTATCTAATACCTAGTTCAATCTCGTTACCGGCAAGTCTCTTTACTCATTACGTAATGCATCATTCTGTAACTAACTCATTAGCTACATTGCTTGCAAGGCTTATAGTGATGTGCATTACCGAGAGGGCCCAGAGATACCTCTCCGACAATCGGAGTGACAAAACCTAATCTCGAAATACGCCAACCCAACATGTACCTTTGGAGACACCTGTAGTACTCCTTTATAATCACCCAGTTATGTTGTGACGTTTGGTAGCACCCAAGGTGTTCCTCCGGTAAACGGGAGTTGCATAATCTCATAGTTACAGGAACATTATAAGTCATGAAGAAAGCAATAGCAATATAGTAAACAATCAAGTGCTAGGCTAACGGAATGGGTCAGGTCAATCACATCATTCTTCTAATGATGTGATCCCATTAATTAAATGACAACACATGTCTATGGTTAGGAAACATAACCATCTTTGATTAATGAGCTAGTCAAGTAGAGGCATACTAGTGACTATATGTTTGTCTATGTATTCACACATGTATCATGTTTTCAGTTAATACAATTCTAGCATGAATAATAAACATTTATCATGATGTGAGGAAATAAATAATAACTTTATTATTGCCTCTAGGGCATATTTCCTTCAGTCTCCCACTTGCACTGGAGTCAATAATCTAGATTACACAGTAATGATTCTAACACCCGTGGAGTCTTGGTGTTGATCATGTTTTGCTCGTGGAAGAGGCTTAGTCAATGGGTCTGCAACATTCAGATCCGTATGTATCTTGCAAATCTCTATGTCACCCACCTGGACTTGACCCCGGATGGAATTGAAGCGTCTTTTGATGTGCTTGGTCCTCTTGTGAAATCTGGATTCCTTTGCCAAGGCAATTGCACCAGTATTGTCACAGAAGATCTTCATTGGTCCCGATGCACTAGGTATGACACCTAGATCGGAAATGAACTCCTTCATCCAGACTCCTTCGTTTGTTGCTTCCGAAGCAGCTATGTACTCCGCTTCACATGTAGATCCCACCACGACGCTTTGTTTAGAACTGCACCAACTTACAGCTCCACCGTTTAATAAAAACACGTATCCGGTTTGCGATTTAGAATCATCCGGATCAGTGTCAAAGCTTGCATCGACGTAACCATTTACGACTAGCTCTTTGTCACCTCCATATACGAGAAACATATCCGTAGTCCTTTTCAGGTATTTCAGGATGTTCTTGACCGTTGTCCAGTGATCCACTCCTGGATTACTTTGGTACCTTCCTGCCAAGCTTATTGCTAAGCACACGTCAGGTCTGGTACACAGCATTGCATACATGATAGAGCCTATGGCTAAAGCATAGGGAACATCTTTCATTTTCTCTCTATCTTCTGCTGTGGTCGGGCATTGAGTTTGACTCAACTTCACACCTTGTAGTACGGGCAAGAACCCTTTCTTTGCCTGATCCATTTTGAACCTTTTCAAAACTTTATCAAGGTATGTGCTTTGTGAAAGTCCAATTAAGCGTCTTGATCTATCTCTACAAATCTTGATGCCCAATATATAAGCAGCTTCACCGAGGTCTTTCATAGAAAAACTTTTATTCAAGTATCCCTTTATGCTATCCAGAAATTCTATATCATTTCCATTAATAATATGTCATCTACATATAATATCAGAAATGCTACAGAGCTCCCACTCACTTTCTTGTAAATACAGGCTTCTCCAAAAGTCTGTATAAAACCATATGCTTTGATCACACTATCAAAGCGTTTATTCCAACTCCGAGATGCTTGCACCAGTCCATAAATGGATCACTGGAGCTTGCACACTTTGTTAGCTCCTTTTGGATCAACAAAACCTTCTGGCTGCATCATATACAACTCTTCTTCCAGAAATCCATTCAAGAATGCAGTTTTGACATCCGTTTGCCAAATTTCATATTCATAAAATGCAGCAATTGCTAACATGATTCGGACAGACTTAAGCATCGCTACGGGTGAGAAAGTCTCATCGTAGTCAACCCCTTGAACTTGTCGAAAACCTTTTGCAACAAGTCGAGCTTTATAGATAGTTACATTACCATCAGCGTCAGTCTTCTTCTTAAAAATCCATTTATTCCCAATGGCTTGCCGATCATCGGGCAAGTCAACCAAAGTCCATACTTTGTTCTCATACATGGATCCCATCTCAGATTTCATGGCCTCTAGCCATTTTGCGGAATCTGGGCTCATCATCGCTTCCTCATAGTTCGTAGGTTCATCATGGTCAAGTATCATGACTTCCAGAATAGGATTACCGTACTACTCTGGTGCGGATCTTACTCTGGTAGACCTACGAGGTTCAGTAGAAACTTGATCTGAAGTTTCATGATCAATATCATTAGCTTCTTCACTGATTGGTGTAGTTGTCACAGGAAACGGTTCTTGTGATGAACTACTTTCCAATAAGGGAGCAGGTACAATTACCTCATCAAGTTCTACTTTCCTCCCACTCACTTCTTTCGAGAGAAATTCCTTCTCTAGAAAGGATCCGAATTTAGCAACGAAAATCTTGCCTTCAGATCTGTGATAGAAGGTGTACCAAACAGTCTCTTTTGGGTATCCTATGAAGACACATTTCTCCGATTTGTGTTCGAGCTTATCTGGTTGAAGTTTCTTCACATAAGCATCGCAGCCCCAAACTTTAAGAAACGACAACTTTGGTTTCTTGCCAAACTACAATTCATGAGGCGTCGTCTCAACGGATTTTGATGGTGCCCTATTTAACGTGAATGCGGCCGTCTCTAAAGCATAACCCCAAAACGATAGCGGTAAATCAGTAAGAGACATCATAGATCGCACCATATCTAGTAAAGTACGATTACGACGTTCGGACACACCATTTCGTTGTGGTGTTCCGGGTGGCGTGAGTTGCGAAACTATTCCGCATTGTTTCAAATGTAAACCAAACTCGTAACTCAAATATTCTCCTCCACGATCAGATCGTAGAAATTTTATTTTCTTGTTACGATGATTTTCCACTTCGCTCTGAAATTCTTTGAACTTTTCAAATGTTTCAGACTTGTGTTTCATTAAGTAGATATACCCATATCTTCTCAAATCATCTGTGAATGTGAGAAAATAACGATACCCGCCGCGAGCCTCAACATTCATTGGACCACAAACATCAGTATTTATGATTTCCAACAAATCAGTTGCTCGCTCCATAGTTCCGGAGAACGGCGTTTTAGTCATCTTTCCCATGAGGCACAGTTCGCAAGTACCAAGTGATTCATAATCAAGTGATTCCAAAAGCCCATCAGTATGGAGTTTCTTCATGCGCTTTACACCGATATGACCTAAACGGCAGTGCCACAAATAAGTTGCACTATCATTATCAACTCTGCATCTTTTGGTTTCAACACTATGAATATGTGTATCACTACTATCGAGATTCAATAAAAATAGACCACTCTTCAAGGGTGCATGACCATAAAAGATATTACTCATATAAATAGAACAACCATTATTCTCTGACTTAAATGAATAACCGTCTCGCATCAAACAAGATCCAGATATAATGTTCATGCTCAACGCTGGCACCAAATAACAATTATTTAGGTCTAAAACTAATCCCGATGGTAGATGTAGAGGTAGCGTGCCGACCGCGATCACATCGACTTTGGAACCATTTCCCACGCGCATCGTCACCTCGTCCTTTGCCAATCTTCGCTTAATCCGTAGTCCCTGTTTCGAGTTGCAAATATTAGCAACAGAACCAGTATCAAATACCCAGGTACTACTGCGAGCATTAGTAAGGTACACATTAATAACATGTATATCACATATACCTTTGTTCACTTTGCCATCCTTCTTATCCACCAAATACTTGGGGCAGTTCCGCTTCCAGTGTCCAGTCTGCTTGCAGTAGAAGCACTCAGTCTCAGGTTTAGGTCCAGACTTCGGTTTCTTCTCTTGAGCAACAACTTGTTTGCTGTTCTTCTTGAAGTTCCCCTTCTTCTTCCCTTTGCCCTTTTTCTTGAAACTGGTGGTCTTGTTAACCATCAACACTTGATGCTCCTTTTTGATTTCTACCTCCGCGGCTTTTAGCATTGCGAAGAGCTCGGGAATAGTCTTGTCCATCCCTTGCATATTATAGTTCATCACGAAGCTCTTGTAGCTTGGTGGCAGTGATTGAAGAATTCTGTCAATGACACTATCATCAGGAAGATTAACTCTCAGTTGAATCAAGTGATTATTATACCCCAAACATTTTGAGTATGTGTTCACTGACAGAACTATTCTCCTCCATCTTGCAGCTATAGAACTTATTGGAGACTTCATATCTCTCAATCCGGGCATTTGCTTGAAATATTAACTCCAACTCTTGGAACATCTCATATGCTCCATGACGTTCAAAACGTCGTTGAAGACCCGGTTCTAAGCCGTAAAGCATGGCACACTGAACTATTGAGTAGTCATCAGCTTTGCTCTGCCAGATGTTCTTAACATCGTCAGTTGCATCAGTAGCAGGCCTGGCACCCAGCGGTGCTTGCAGGACATAATTCTTCTGTGCAGCAATGAGGATAATCCTCAGATTACGGACCCAGTCCGTGTAACTGCTACCATCATCTTTCAACTTTGCTTTCTCAAGGAACGCATTAAAATTCAACGGAACAACAGCACGAGCCATCTATCTACAACAAACATAGACAAGCAAAATACTATCAGGTACTAAGTTCATGATAAATCTAAGTTCAATTAATCATATTACTTAATAACTCCCACTTAGATAGACATCCCTCTAATCTTCTAAGTGATTACGTGATCCATATCAACTACACCATGTCCGATCGTCACGTGAGATGGAGTAGTTTCAACGGTGAACATCAATATGTTGATCATATCTACTATATGATTCACGCTCGACCCTTCGGTCTCCGTGTTCCGAGGCCATATCTGTTATATGCTAGGCTCGTCAAGTTTAACCAGAGTATTCCGCGTGTGCAACTGTTTTGCACCCGTTGTATTTGAACGTAGAGCCTATCACACCCGATCATCACGTGGTGTCTCAGCACGAAGAACTTTCGCAACGGTGCATACTCAGGGAGAACACTTCTTGATAATTTAGTGAGAGATCATCTTAAAATGCTACCGTCAATCAAAGCAAGATAAGATGCATAAAGGATAAACATCACATGCAATCAATATAAGTGATATGATATGGCCATCATCATCTTGTGCTTGTGATCTCCATCTTCGAAGCACCATCGTGATCACCATCGTCACCAGCGTGACACCTTGATCTCCATCGTAGCATCGTTGTCGTTACGCCATCTATTGCTTCTACGACTATCGCTACCGCTTAGTGATAAAGTAAAGCAATTACAGGGCGTTTGCATTTCATACAATAAAGCGACAACCATATGGCTCCTGCCAGTTGCCGATAACTTCGGTTACAAAACATGATCATCTCATACAATAAAATATAGCATCACGTCTTGACCATATCACATCACAACATGCCCTGCAAAAACAAGTTAGACGTCCTCTACTTTGTTGTTGCAAATTTTACGTGGCTGCTACGGGCTTAGGAAGAACCGTTCTTACCTACGCATCAAAACCACAACGATAGTTCATCAAGTTAATGTTGTTTTAACCTTTGCAAGGACCGGGCGTAACCACACTCGGTTCAGCTAAAGTGAGAGAGACAGACACCCGCCAGTCACCTTTAAGCTTGAGTGCTCGTAACAGTGAAACCAGTCTCGCGTAAGCATACGCGTAATGTCGGTCCAGGCCGCTTCATCTCACAATACCACTGAGTCAAAGTATGACATGCTGGTAAGCAGTATGACTTGTATCGCCCACAACTCACTTGTGTTCTACTCGTGCATATGACATCTACGCATAAAACCTGGCTCGGATGCCACTGTTGGGGAACGCAGTAATTTCAAAAAATTTCCTACGCACACGCAAGATCATGGTGATGCATAGCAACGAGAGGGGAGAGTGTGTCCACGTACCCTCGTAGACCGAAAGCGAAAGCGTTATGACAACGCGGTTGATGTAGTCGTACGTCTTCACGATCCGACCGATCCAAGTACCGAACGTAAGGCACCTCCGAGTTCAGCACACGTTCAGCTCGATGACGATCCCCGGACTCCGATCCAGCAAAGTGTCGGGGATGAGTTCCGTCAGCACGACGGCGTGGTGACAATGATGATGTTCTACCGGCGCAGGGCTTCGCCTAAACTCCGCGACGATATGACCGAGGTGGAATATGGTGGAGGGGGGCACCGCACACGGCTAAGGAACGATCACGTATATCAACTTGTGTGTTCTACGGTGCCCCCCTGCCCCCGTATATAAAGGAGGGAGGGGGAGGTGTGGCCGGCCCCCAAGGGGTGCACCTGGAGGAGTCCTACTCCCACCGGGAGTAGGACTCCCCCCTCTTGCCTTGGTGGAGAAGGAAAGGGGGGAGGGGAAAGAGGAAAGGGGGGCGCCCCCCCCCCCCTTGTCCTATTCGGACTAGAGGGGGAGGGGCGCGCGGCCTGCCCTGGCCGGCCCTCCTCTTCTCCCTCATGGCCCATGTAGGCCCAATAACCCCCGGGGGGGTTCCGGTAACCCCCCGGTACTCTGGAAAAATCCCGGTTTCTCCCGGAACGTTTCCGATATCCAAATATAGGCTTCCAATATATCAATCTTTATGTCTCGTCCATTTCGAGACTCCTCGTCATGTCCTAGATCACATCCGGGACTCCGAACAACCTTCGGTACATCAAAATATATAAACTCATAATAAAACTGTCATCGTAACGTTAAGCGTGCGGACCCTACGGGTTCGAGAACTATGTAGACATGACCTAGAACTATTCTCGGTCAATAACCAATAGCGGAACCTGGATGCTCATATTGGCTCCTACATATTCTACGAAGATCTTTATCGGTCAAACCACATAACAACATACGTTGTTCCCTTTGTCATCGGTATGTTACTTGCCCGAGATTCGATCGTCGGTATCTAATACCTAGTTCAATCTCGTTACCGGCAAGTCTCTTTACTCGTTACGTAATGCATCATTCCGTAACTAACTCATTAGCTACATTGATTGCAAGGCTTATAGTGATGTGCATTACCGAGAGGGCCAGAGATACCTCTCCGACAATCGGAGTGACAAAACCTAATCTCGAAATACGCCAACCCAACATGTACCTTTGGAGACACCTGTAGTACTCCTTTATAATCACCCAGTTACGTTGTGACGTTTGGTAGCACCCAAAGTGTTCCTCTGGTAAACGGGAGTTGCATAATCTCATAGTTACAGGAACATGTATAAGTCATGAAGAAAGCAATAACAATATAGTAAACGATCAAGTGCTAGGCTAACGGAATGGGTCATGTCAATCACATCATTCTTCTAATGATGTGATCCCATTAATTAAATGACAACACATGTCTATGGTTAGGAAACATAACCATCTTTAATTAATGAGCTAGTCAAGTAGAGGCATACTAGTGACTATATGTTTGTCTATGTATTCACACATGTATCATGTTTCCGGTTAATACAATTCTAGCATGAATAATAAACATTTATCATGATGTGAGGAAATAAATAATAACTTTATTATTGCCTCTAGGGCATATTTCCTTTAGGTAAATAGGCAAAACCATCAAACGATGGTCCAATGCATTGCATCACTAAATAAGGGTCAAATACATCAATCTTCGTCTCTTGAAGACAAACAAGGTTCACCTTAGACTCAACTACAAACTCCCGAACAACATTTCTCTTGGCGGGGTTGTTAAGCCCCCTCACGTTCCAACACAGCACCTGAGGATTCCAATCCATGAAAGCGGAAGGGACACCCGAACACCCCTACAATCGAGGAAGATCATGTCGCTCTCATCACCTCCACACCACCAGAACTCGTAACCGGAGCCGGCGGCACCTCTTTGCCGAAGAGCGCAGCGATCACCCTCACGTGCTGCTCCCTCATGGGTGAGTCAAAGATCTCTACCAACTCAGTGATTGTATCTTCATTGCCTTCTAGATCCTCCGGAACCAGACCAAGAGCTCGCATGAGGATGTTCTCGGCCTGCGTGGCCTTGGACTTGGCAGCCGGAGCCCTTTTGGCGCTCCTCGTGGCCCTGCGTGGGGTGAAAGGCTCTGCTTCATACCTAAGAGAGCACTGAACCTCCAAAAGGATAGGTGGCGCAAGCTTCCTGGCCAGCGATTTGCAAAACCATTTCAGTTTTCCATAAGCGATCACTTCCTGTGGAGTCATCCCCACCTCGCAGCCCTGAATCCGTTGTTGCATGTCCTGTTGCATGTTGGAAGTGGCCATCACGAGCGCGCGGTCCTCAGAAGCCGCCACATGTGGCCTCACGTCCACACAGGCCGGGGGAACATCACCAATCATTTGCGGGCCCTTCCCCTGCAACGGGATCTCCACAGTGGCATGCAGCATGTTGCAGTGGCCAACCAGCATGGCTGGGTGCAACAGCACGACATCTGAAGCTGCCTCACTCGGTCCCACCTCTTCTAGCACATGCGCGTGCCCCACCACCGAATCGATCAACAGGCCCGCCACCTCCACATCTGGGGCCACCAAGGGCGCTGCCACCAAGGGAGTGGGGGTGGGCACCAGGCATGTCGCAACATGCGTCTCGGGCGGCACCAAAGGCTATCCGACCGAGCGATCTCCAGCCGGGCAGCCACGCAGGGCCCACCCGCCTGTTGCCCCCCAATGGACGCCCGATCTTGAGTCGCGACCGACACCAAGCTCCTCGAATCTTCCTCCATCATCCTTAGAGTGAATGATTGTCCACCAGCTGGCAGCACTGGAGAGGCTGAAACAATTTCAGGATCATCAACCACCATCCGCGGAGCCGGGGTCTGGCCATTGGCGCCCGACTGATTTGAAATCCCATCGCCTGTGCTAGTTGTCGCCACCAACTGTCCAGCCGCGCCCCCGAGGCGGTCAAAAGCAGACTGACGTGAGGTCAGCCTATCCTGAACCGGGAGCGCTGGTCCACCCACCGGGCCCGCGAGCTGCACCGGATCCAATGGGGGAAGCTGCCAAGCTGCCGACGCCCGGCCGTCCGCCACCACGGCGGTGAAAGTCCGGCCACCCGCCGCGCCCGCACGTCCGGGTAGATTGTCTCCACGGTGATCACGCACCCCAAACTGCCAATTGCACCTGCGCGTCGACCCACCTCTGCCCAGGTCCAAATCTGACTCAGGCACACCACTCTGACCACTCCCCGACAAAGCACCAGTGAGAAACCATGGCTCCTCCCCGTCGAGGAAGGTGGTGACCGCGGCCAGGTGAATCAGAACTCGATATTGCAGAGTCTTCGGCAGAAAGGCCGCCCGCTGCTCCTCCGGCTCCCGCACAGCCAACCACCTACGCGTGGGGATCATCTCCGGATCGGCTGTCCAAGCAATCAGCTTGAACGAAGCCAGATCAGACTGCGATGAGGTCTCTGGCGTGATGGACTCGATGAAGCACGAACCGCCCAAAAGACTCTCCACCGCCTCGAGCTCCCAAGCATGGGGAGGGATCCCCTCCAGCTCCAAGCTAACCCAGTGCAGCCTTAAAGGCTGAATATTCAGTTATATTGTCTTTAGTTTGCAAAAAAAAGTTATATTGTCTTTAAATAACAAAGAAAAACTGGTGTGTACGCTACGCAAAGAGATTTCTACTGGTGACGGTATGTGACGACAAGGGAATCCACCACTCAACTGTTCCAAAATTCGTGCAATATGGTTTCCATGCTAGGAGTATTTCAGTTTATTGTGCACACTCTCCTAGGTATGTCTTTTTACGCCAAGTCATGTGGTCTACCACTTCCCTTTTTTTTAAACTTCATGCATAGCTTTATTTAGTCATCCCTGCTAGGGATTTCGTTCGCGATTGTCTGCAGAATAAACTCTAGGGGCACATGCAGCCACCCCTTTCTTAACCTAGTAGAAACTGCTTCCCTAGCTAATATGTGGGCAGCTTTATTAGCATCCCGCCTAACCCACGCAATCTTCCAGCTCTCCCTTGCGGCCAGCAGGCGCTTGACCTCCTCGACAACAGGGCCTAGCGGTGAGTAGTCCTTTTGCGTGCCTTGGATTTTGCCTACGATCTCCTTACAGTCCATCTCGATGTGAAGCTTGTCGATGTTCATCTCCTCGGCCACTTGTGCTGCCCTTTTGCACGCTAGGAGCTCAGCCCTTGCAGGGTCACTTCCCAGTGGAAGGGCATGGCTAAACCCTCCTATGAAAGTGCCTTCATGGTTACGAAAAACCAGCCCGGCGCCACCGCTGCCACCTCCTTTCGAGGTTGCTTCATCGACGTTCACCTTCACCCATCCCTCCTCCGGGGGCTTCCATTTCTCCTTCACCGTCGGCGTGTTCTGCTTGATCTTCCAGCCATGTATCGATTGCCACTCACCCATTAGATGGAAGACTCGCTTTGCTATCAATTCCGCCTCCTCGATCCGCTGCCCATCTCGCGCATTATTCCTCGCGAGCCATAGCGCATATGTACCCTGAACCATGACCGCTCGCTTGTCATCCGTGGCCTCCACGAACCACGACATCAATCATCTCGATAGTGCACTCTGGGAGCAAGCTGACTCCGGCGGGATCGCCACCGGTGCCCCCAATTCCGACTGCATTACCTTCCAAAACTTAGCAGAATGATAGCAACCCCAGAATCTATGATAGTTTGTTTCCTCCCGCCCACATGCCGTACAGAAGACACCCCGCTTCATCTTCCTTCGTAGTAGTTCCGCACCCACAGCAAGGCCATTCCTAATCAGCCTCCACATGTGGATTTTAACTTTGTCCGGTGCGATCGTATCCCAAAGGCTCAGCCAAGACTTGTGATCCGCTCTCGAGGATGAAGATTCCGGCCGTCCGGATCTTCCCTTCTTCTGGTTCATTCGTAGGTGGTAGGCTGAGCGGACAGTGAAAATACCATTCTTGGTGTAGTTCCAAGCTTGGTAGTCTTGCACCCCCGGTCCCCCAACTGGTATTTGAAGAATTTTTTGAGCCTCATTCGGGGCGAACATTTCATATACCTTCCGTTTGTCCCATGATGACCCATCGGCTTCAAGAAGATCCCCTACTCGAGTGACGCCTGCGATGTAGCTTTGGACCAGTGGTTTAAGACTACCGCTCCTTGGGAGCCAGTTATCATGGTGGATCAGTATACGTGCCCCGTCTCCAATACGCCATATGAGGCCGTCAGCGAGCAGGTCACGGCCATGCAATATACTCCTGAAAGTGTATGATCCACCGGTAGGGCACGTTGCATTCAAAATCGAGCCATCGGGATAATACCGTGCCTTAAGAACACGAGCACACAGCGAACTTGGCACTTGTAGCAGGCGCCAAGCTGCTTTGGCTAGCATGGCTTGGTTGAAAGCTTCCGGATCCCTAAAGCCCAGGCCCCCTTCATGTTTACGCGTGCACATTTTATCCCACCCAATCCAGTGCACCTTCTTATGACCATCTGTTTCACCCCACCAGAAGTTTGAAGCAATTGATGACAAATTCCCGCACATTTTCTTCGTGAGTTGAAAACAGCTCATGGTAAAAGTTGGTGTGGATTGCAGCCCGGATTTGACTAAGACCTCCCTTGCCATTTTTGATAAACCTTGGCCCTTCCATCCCGAAACTTTGCCCTTTGCGCTATCCTTGACGTACTTAAAAGTACCGTCCTTAGCTCTCCCCACTACCGTAGGGAGGCCTAAATATCTCTCGCTCAAAGCTTCCTCCGTTATGTCCAACACCTGTTTGAGCTCATTCTTCTCTTCATCCGGGGTGTCCTTGCCAAAGAAAATCGCTGACTTATTGAGGTTAACTTTCTGGCCTGAAGCGGCTTCATATGCATGCAATATAGAACGTAGCGACTCGAAGTTTGCTCTTGACCCCTCCACAAAGACCACACTGTCATCTGCAAACGGTAGGTGAGTGACCGTTGGGCCACCCCCTCCAAAAAAAACCCCTTGATGTTTCCCTCCTTCCGGGCCTTCTTTAGTAAAGCAGAGAACCCCTCCACACAAAACAAGAAGAGATATGGGGAGAGCGGATCGCCTTGTCGAAGCCCTCTGGTAGGGTCAAAACTCTTAGAGAGCCCACCGTTAAGTTTTACCGAGAATCTTGCAGACTTCACGCATCTCATGACCATCTCTGTCCAGTGACTCGATAAGCCAAATTTCAGCAACATCCGCTCAAGGAAATCCCACTCAACTCTGTCATATGCCTTCATCATGTCCAGCTTGACCGCACAGATAGGTTTTCTCCTTTTCCTCTTCCTAATAGCATGGACACACTCATAGGAAACCAGCACATTATCTGTGATCAACCTCCCTGGCACAAATGCACTCTGCTCCTCAGAGATCATGAAAGGAAGAACAACTTTCAAGCGGTTGGCCAGTGCCTTCGCCGCTATCTTGTACAACACGTTACACAAACTAATTGGGCGGAACTGCGCCATCAATTCAGGTGACTTAACTTTCGGGATCATCACAAGAATCGTGTCATTGAAACCATCGGGGGCTGCAGATCCGGCAAGGAAATCACGAACCACAGCACACACATCGTCCTTTACCAGTGCCTAGTGGCGTTGGTAGAACATAGCTGGGAGTCCGGCCAGCCCCGGTGCCTTCATCGGTCCCATCTGGAAAAGAGCGAGCTCAATCTCTGCATCCGTAAACGGAGCATCAAGTTTTGCGTTCATGGCCTCTCACGGAGTTCTGAATGTGTTGCAACACGTTTTCTCCCTCCCTAGATCCCTCTGAAGCAAATAAGTGCGCATAGAACTGGGCAGCCATCCTCCTCATCCCTTCATCATCCGAACACTTCGTTTCGTCCTCACGCCGTAGCGCCTTGACCGTGTTTTTCTGTTTTCGGTGTGAGGCACGGTTTTGGGAGTACTTCGTGTTTTGATCGCCCTCCTGCAACCAGTCCACGCGTGATCGTTGTTTGTAGAACACCTCCTCTCTCTCATACAACTCATGTAGCTGATCCCCGATCTCCTTGATCTCCGTTCTGTAACCCATCCTCGCAGCCCTCTCTTTTGCATCAACAAGTTGTGCTTTGAGATGCCCAATCTGCTTCCTGATCGAGCCAAAAACCCTTCGGCTCCAGTCCTGCATGGCCCGCATGGTGGCCCGCAGCCTATTGCATGTCTTTGCTAGCTGCCCTCCTCCCTGGTTGGCTGCATGTGCCTCCTCCCATGCAGCGCCAACCATCGTCTCGTACTGCTCATGCCGCACCCGCGCTGCCTCATACGTGAATGGACGGGGCCCTCTCTCGCCTCTATCACCTGACATCTTCATTGCCTTTATTACTAGCGCCTGGTGGTCTGACTCCTCCGTCATGAATGTATCACTTCAGTGGCCGGAAAGAGTTGAGCAAAGTCCCCGTTGCATGTTGCCCGGTCCAGCCGTACCTGTATGTTCTCCAGGCCCTCTCTCTTGTTGTCCCAAGTAAACGGGTACCCCGAGAATCCTAGGTCTGCCAAACCGCAGTCGGTTAGGCACTCCTCAAACTGTTCCATCTGCCTTCTGTTTCTTGTATTACCTCCTAGCTGCTCCTCGTGGCTTCGTGCCTCATTATAGTCGCCCGCGCACAACCACGGCAAGTTATCTTGAGTGCGTAGATAGCGTAGTGCATCCCACGTCCTCATTCTTTTATCCACACATGGTTCTCCATAGATTCTAGTGAATCTAAAAGAGCTGCCATCATAAGCAATAGTAGCATCTATGTAATATTGGCACCACGGCTTGACTGTTACATTAATATGGTCTCTCCACCAAAGCGCCAACCCTCCACTCTTTCCTTTACAGTCCACCGCCACCCCTTTTGAAAAACCCCAAACTCCACTTAATTCTGTCCATTGCTCCCGCTCTCTTCTTAGTTTCCGATAAAAACACCACCTCTGGGTTGTATGACCTAACCAGGTCTCGAAGCTCGCCGACTGCCGAGTCCAACCCCAATCCTTGGCAGTTCCAGGCAAGGATAATCATTGCTCTCGGCGGCCCTGCCCGGTGGTAGGGTCCGCTGTTTTATTATCGATCTCCTCAATACGATCAAAAACAGATGTTGTCTTCTGCCTAGTATCACGAATGAAAGACTCGTCCCCCTCATTCCTGTCACCGTCTGATTTTGGTACCCACATCTGCCGCCGCCTTCTTTTCCTTGACCCAGGAGTGTCACGGGCGTTGTCTCCCCTCCTTCTTCTGTCATCAGACTCTTGCCGAGGCTTGCGAATGTAGCACCCCCTCTTTCTCTCCTAGGGGTAAGTTGATTGGTACCCCTTGTTGGAAATATGCCCTAGAGGCAATAATAAAAGGATTATTATTATATTTCCTTGTTCATGATAATTGTCTTTATTCATGCTATAATTGTATTATCCGGAAATCGTAATACACGTGTGAATACATAGACCATAATATGTCCCTAGTAAGCCTCTAGTTGACTAGCTCGTTGATCAACAAATAGTCATGGTTTCCTGACTATTGACATTAGATGTCGTTGATAATGGGATCACATCATTAGGAAAATGATGTGATGGATAAGACCCAATCCTAAGCATAGCACAAGATCGTGTAGTTCGTTTTGCTAGAGCTTTTCCAATGTCAAGTATCTTTTCCTTAGACCATGAGATCGTGTAACTCCCGGATATCGTAGAAGTGCTTTGGGTGTACCAAACGTCACAACGTAACTGGGTGACTATAAAGTTGCACTACAGGTATCTTCGAAAGTATCTGTTGGGTTGACACGGATCGAGACTGGGATTTGTCACTCCGTATTACGGAGAGGTATCACTGGGCCCACTCGGTAGTGCATCATCATAATGAGCTCAAAGTGACCAAGTGTCTGGTCACAGGATCATGCATTACGGTACGAGTAAAGTGACTTGCCGGTAACGAGACTGAACAAGGTATTGGGATACCGATGATCGAGTCTCGGGCAAGTAACATACCGTATGACAAAGGGAATAGTATACGGGGTTGCTTGAATCCTCGACATCGTGGTTCATCCGATGAGATCATCGAGGAGTATGTGGGAGCCAACATGGGTATCCAGATCCCACTGTTGATTATTGACCAGAGAGCCGTCTCGGTCATGTCTGCATGTCTCCCGAACCCGTAGGGTCTACACACTTAAGGTTCGGTGACGCTAGGGTTGTATGAATATGAGTATGCAGCAAACCGAATGTTGTTCGGAGTCCCAGATGAGATCCCGGACATCACGAGGAGTTCCGGAATGGTCTGGAGGTAAAGAATTATATATAGGAAGTGTTGTTTCGGCCATCGGGAAAGTTTCGGGGTCACCCGGTATTGTACCGGGACCACCGAAAGGGTCCCGGGGGTCCACCGGGTGGGGCCACCTATCCTGGAGAGCCCCGTGGGCTGAAGTGGGAGGGGAACCAGCCCCTAGTGGGCTGGTGCGCCCCCCTTGGGCCCCCCTGCGCCTAGGGTTGGAAACCCTAGGTGGGGGGCGCACCACTTGCCTTGGGGG
>NC_041389.1:659329417-659426047 GCF_002162155.2 Triticum dicoccoides | reverse complement strand
GCATCTCCCAGGGCCCCCCCCCCCTGGGGGCCTATATAAAGGAGGGCAGGGGGAGGGCAGCCGCACCCTGTGTCTTGGCGCCTCCCTCCCCTGCTACACCTCGTCCTCCTCCCGCAGCAGCTTGGCGAAGCCCTGCCGGAGTTCTGCTGCATCCACCACCACGCCGTCATGCTGCTGGATCTTCATCAACCTCTCCTTCCCCCTTGCTGGATCAAGACGGAGGAGACGTCACGCTGACCGTACGTGTGTTGAACGCGGAGGTGCCGTCCGTTCGGCGCTAGGATCTCCGGTGATAGGATCACGACGAGAACGACTACTTCAACCCCGTTCTTTTGAACGCTTCCGCTCGCGGTCTACAAAGTGGTATGTAGATGCGTCTCTCCTTTCACTCGTTGCTTAGATGAACTCATAGATGGATCTTGGTGAAACCGTAGGAAATTTTTTATTTTCTGTAACGTTCCCCAACAGTGGCATCATGAGCTAGGTCTATGCGTAGTTCTCTATTGCACGAGTAGAACACAAATTTGTTGTGGGTGCGTAGATCTTGTCAACTTGCTTGCCGCTACTAGTCTTTTCTTGCTTCAGCGGTATTGTGGGATGAAGCGGCCCGGACCGACCTTACACGTACGCTTACGTGAGACAGGTTCCACCGACTGACATGCACTAGTTGCATAAGGTGGCTAGCGGGTGTCTGTCTCTCCCACTTTAGTTGGAGCGGATTCGACGAAAAGGGTCCTTATGAAGGGTAAATAGAAGTTGACAAAATCACATTGTGGTTATTCATAGGTAAGAAAACGTTCTTGCTAGAACCCAATTGCAGCCACGTAAAAGATGCAACAACAATTAGAGGACGTCTAACTTGTTTTTGCAGCAATTGTCATGTGATGTGATATGGCCAGAAGTTGTGATGAATGATGAATGATATATTGTGATGTATGAGATCATGTTCTTGTAATAGGAATCACGACTTGCATGTCGATGAATATGACAACCGGCAGGAGCCATAGGAGTTGTCTTTATTTTTTGTATGACCTGCGTGTCATTGAAGAACGCCATGTAAATTACTTTACTTTATTGCTAAACGCGTTAGCCATAGAAGTAGAAGTAGTCGTTGGTGTGACAATTTCATGAAGACACAATGATGGAGATCATGATGATGGAAATCATGGTGTCATGCCGGTGACGAAGATGATCATGGAGCCCCGAAGATGGAGATCGAAGGAGCTATATGATATTGGCCATACCATGTCACTACTTTATATAATTGCATGTGATATTTATTATGTTTATGCATCTTGTTTACTTAGAACGACGGTAGTAAATAAGATGATCCCTTATAACAATTTCAATAAAGTGTTCCCCCTAACTGTGCACCGTTGCTAAAGTTCGTCGTTTCAAAGCACCACGTGATGATCGGGTGTGATAGATCCTTACGTTCACATACAACGGGTGTAAGACAGATTTACACATGCATAACACTTAGGGTTAACTTGACGAGCCTAGCATGTACAGACATGGCCTCGGAACACAAGAGACCGAAAGGTCAAACATGAGTCGTATGGAAGATACGATCAACATGGAGATGTTCATCGATGATGACTAGTCCGTCTCACGTGATGATCGGACACGGCCTAGTCGACTCGGATCGTGTAACACTTAGATGACTAGAGGGATGTCTAATCTGAGTGGGAGTTCATTAAATAATTTGATTAGATGAACTTAATTATCATGAACTTAGTCTAAAACTCTTTGCAAAATATGTCTTGTATATCAAATGGCCAACGCTCATGTCAACATGAACTTCAACGCGTTCCTAGAGAAAACCAAGCTGAAAGATGATGGCAGCAACTATTCGGACTGGGTCCGGAACCTAAGGATCATCCTCATAGCAGCCAAGAAAGCATATGTCCTAGATGAACCGCTAGGTGAAGCACCCATCGCAGAGAACCAAGACGTTATGAACACTTGGCAGTCATGTGCTGATGATTACTCCCTCGTTCAGTGCGGCATGCTTTACAGCTTAGAACCGGGGCTCCAAAAGCGTATTGAGAAACACGGAGCATATGAGATGTTCGAGGAGCTGAAAATGGTTTTTCAAGCTCATGCCCGGGTCGAGAGATATGAAGTCTCCGACAAGTTCTATAGTTGTAAGATGGAGGAATACAGTTCTGTCAGTGAGCACATACTCAAAATGTCTGGGTTGCACAACCACCTGTCCCAGCTGGAGATCAACCTCCCGGACGAGGCGGTCATTGACAGAATCCTTCAGTCGCTCCCACCAAGCTACAAGAGCTTTGTGTTGAACTACAATATGCAGGGGATAGTGAAGACCATTCCTGAAGTATTTTCTATGCTGAAGTCGGCAGAGGTTGAAATCAAGAAAGAACATCAAGTGTTGATGGTCAATAAGACCACTAAGTTCAAGAAGGGCAAGGGTAAGAAGAACTTCAATAAGGATGGCAAAGATGTTGCCGCTCCCGGTAAGCCAGTTGCGAAGAAGTCAAAGAATGGACCCAAGCCTGAGACTGAGTGCTTTTATTGCAAAGGGAAGGGTCACTGGAAGCGGAACTGCCCCAAATACTTAGCGGACAAGAAGGTCGGCAACACTAAAGGTATATTTGATATACATGTAATTGATGTGTACCTTAACAGTACTCGTAGTAACTCCTGGGTATTTGATACCGGTGCCGTTGCTCACATTTGTAACTCACAGCAGGAGCTGCGGAATAAGCGAAGACTGGCGAAGGACAAGGTGACGATGCACGTCGGGAATGGTTCCAAGGTCGATGTGATCGCCGTCGGCACGCTACCTCTACATTTACCCACGGGATTAGTTATGAACCTCAATAATTGTTATTTAGTGCCAAGTTTGAGCATGAACATTGTATCTGGATCTCGTTTAATACGAGATGGCTACTCATTTAAATCCGAGAATAATGGTTGTTCTATTTATATGAGAGATATGTTTTATGGTCATGCCCCGATGGTCAATGGTTTATTCTTAATGAATCTCAAACGTAATATTACACATATTCATAGTGTGAATACCAAAAGATGTAAAGTTGGTAACGATGGTCCCACATACTTATGGCACTGCCGCCTTGGTCACATTGGTGTCAAGCGCATGAAGAAGCTCCATGCTGATGGACTTTTAGAGTCTCTAGATTATGAATCATTTGACACATGCGAACCATGACTCATGGGCAAAATGACCAAGACTCCGTTCTCCGGAACAATGGAGCGAGCAACCAACTTATTGGAAATCATACATACCGATGTGTGCGGTCCAATGAGCGTTGAGGCTCGCGAAGGATATCGTTATGTTCTCACTCTCACTGATGACTTGAGTAGATATGGGTATGTCTACTTAATGAAACACAAGTCTGAAACCTTTGAAAAGTTCAAGGAATTTCAGAATGAGGTAGAGAATCAACGTGACCGAAAGATAAAGTTCCTACGATCAAATCGTGGAGGAGAATACTTAAGTCACGAATTTGGTACACACTTAAGGAAATGTGGAATCGTTTCACAACTCACGCCGCCTGGAACACCTCAGCGTAACGGTGTGTCCGAACGTCATAATCGTACTCTATTGGATATGGTGCGATCTATGATGTCTCTTACCGATTTACCGCTATCATTTTGGGGATACGCTCTAGAGACAGCTACATTCACTTTAAATAGGGCACCGTCTAAATCCGTTGAGACGACACCGTATGAATTATGGTTTGGGAAGAAACCTAAGCTGTCGTTTCTAAAAGTTTGGGGATGCGATGCTTATGTCAAGAAATTACAACCTGAAAAGCTCGAACCCAAGTCGGAAAAATGTGTCTTCATAGGATACCCTAAGGAAACCATTGGGTATACCTTCTACTTAAGATCCAAGGGCAAGACCTTTGTTGCCAAGAAGGGATCCTTTCTGGAAAAAGAGTTTCTCTCGAAAGAAGTAAGTGGGAGGAAAGTAGAACTCGATGAAGTACTACCTCTTGAACCGGAAAGTAGTGCAGCTCAGGAAAATGCTCCTGTGGTGCCTACACCAACTGGAGAGGAAATTAATGATTATGATCAAGGTACTTCGGATCAAGTTGCTACTGAACCTCGTAGGTCCACAAGGACACGTTCAACACTAGAGTGGTATGGCAACCCTGTCCTGGAAATCATGTTGTTAGACAATGGTGAACCTTCGAACTATGAAGAAGCGATGGTGGGCCCAGATTCCAACAAATGGCTTGAAGCCATGCAATCCGAGATAGAATCCATGTATGAAAACAAAGTATGGACTTTGACAGACTTGCCCGATGATCGGCGAGCGATAGAAAACAAATGGATCTTTAAGAAGAAGACAGACGCGGATGGTAATATTACCATCTATAAAGCTTGACTTGTCTCTAAGGGTTATCGGCAAGTTCAAGGGGTTGACTACAATGAGACTTTCTCTCCCGTAGCGAAGCTGAAGTCCATCTGAATCATGTTAGCAATTGCCGCATACTATGATTATGAGATATGGCAGATGGACGTCAAAACGGCATTCCTTAACAGGCATCTTAAGGAAGAACTGTATATGATGCAGCCGGAGGGTTTTGTCGATCCTAAGAACGCTAACAAAGTATGCAAGCTCCAGCGATCCATTTACGGGCTGGTGCAAGCATCTCGGAGTTGGAACATTCACTTTGATGAGATGATCAAAGCGTATGGGTTTATGCAGACTTATGGAGAAGCCTGCGTTTACAAGAAAGTGGTGGGAGCTCTGTAGCATTTCTCATATTATATGTAGATGACATACTCTTGATGGGAAATGATATAGAACTTTTGGACAACATTAAGGCCTACTTGAATAAGTGTTTTTCAATGAAGGACCTTGGAGAAGCTGCTTACATATTAGGCATCAAGATCTATAGGAATAGATTGAGACGCCTCATAGGTCTTTCACAAGGCACATACCTTGATAAGATTTTGAAGAAGTTCAAAATGGATCAGTCCAAGAAAGGGTTCTTGCCTGTACTGCAAGGTGTAAAATTGAGCTCGGCTCAATGCCCGACCACGACAAAAGATAAAGAATAGATGAGTGTCATCCCCTATGCTTCAGCCATAGGATCTATTATGTATGCCATGTTGTGTACCAGACCTGATGTAAACCTTGCCGTAAGTTTGGTAGGAAGGTACCAAAGTAATCCCGGCAAGGAACACTGGACAGCGGTCAAGAATATCCTGAAGTACCTAAAAAGGACAAAGGACATGTTTCTCGTTTATGGAGGTGACGAAGAGCTCGTCGTAAAGGGTTACGTCGACGCTAGCTTCGACACAGATCTGGATGACTCTAAGTCACAAACCGGATACATGTATATGTTGAATGGTGGAGCAGTAAGCTGGTGCAGCTGCAAGCAGAGCGTCGTGGCGGGATCTACATGTGAAGCGGAGTACATGGCAGCCTCGGAGGCAACGCATGAAGCAATTTGGGTGAAGGAGTTCATCACCGACCTAGGAGTCATACCCAATGCGTCGGGGCCGATCAAACTCTTCTGTGACAACACTGGAGCTATTGCCCTTGCCAAGGAGCCCAGGTTTCACAAGAAGACCAGGCACATCAAGCGTCGCTTCAACTCCATCCGTGAAAATGTTCAAGATGGAGACATAGATATTTGCAAAGTACATACGGATCTGAATGTCGCAGATCCGTTGACTAAACCTCTTTCGCGAGCAAAACATGATCAACACCAGACCTCTATGGGTGTTCGATTCATCACAATGTAACTAGATTATTGACTCTAGTGCAATTGGAAATATGCCCTAGAGGCAATAATAAAAGGATTATTATTACATTTCCTTGTTCATGATAATTGTCTTTATTCATGCTATAATTGTATTATCCGGAAATCGTAATACACGTGTGAATACATAGACCATAATATGTCCCTAGTAAGCCTCTAGTTGACTAGCTCGTTGATCAACAGATAGTCATGGTTTCCTGACTATGGACATTAGATGTCGTTAATAACGGGATCACATCATTAGGAGAATGATGTGATGGACAAGACCCAATCCTAAGCATAACACAAGATCGTGTAGTTCGTTTTGCTAGAGCTTTTCCAATGTCAAGTATCTTTTCCTTAGACCATGAGATCATGTAACTCCCGGATACCGTAGAAGTGCTTTGGGTGTACCAAACGTCACAACGTAACTGGGTGACTATAAAGGTGCACTACAGGTATCTCCGAAAGTGTCTGTTGGGTTGACACGGATCGAGACTGAGATTTGTCACTCCGTATTACGGAGAGGTATCACTGGGCCCACTCGGTAGTGCATCATCATAATGAGCTCAAAGTGACCAAGTGTCTGGTCATGGGATCATGCATTACGGTACGAGTAAAGTGACTTGCCGGTAACGAGACTGAACGAGGTATTGGGATACCGACGATCGAGTCTCGGGCAAGTAACATACCGTCTAACAAAGGGAATAGTATACGGGGTTGCTTGAATCCTCGACATCGTGGTTCATCCGATGAGACCATCGAGGAGTATGTGGGAGCCAACATGGGTATCCAGATCCTGCTGTTGATTATTGACCAGAGAGCCGTCTCGGTCATGTCTGCATGTCTCCCGAACCTGTAGGGTCTACACACTTAAGGTTCGGTGACGCTAGGGTTGTATGAATATGAGTATGCAGCAAACCGAATGTTGTTCGGAGTCCCGGATGAGATCCCGGACGTCACGAGGAGTTCCGGAATGGTCTGGAGGTAAAGAATTATATATAGGAAGTGCTGTTTCGACCATCGGGAAAGTTTCGGGGTCACCCGGTATTGTACCGGGACCACCGGAAGGGTCCCGGGGGTCCACCGGGTGGGGCCACCTATCCCGGAGGGCCCCGTGGGCTGAAGTGGGAGGGGAACCAGCCCCTAGTGGGCTGGTGCGCCCCCCCCCCTCCTTGCCCCCCTGCGCCTAGGGTTGGAAACCCTAGGTGGGGGGCGCACCACTTGCCTTGGGGGGCACTCCACCCCCCAGGCCGCCGCCCCCCCTTTGGAGATTGCATCTCCCAGGGCCGGCGCCCCCCCTGGGGGCCTATATAAAGGAGGGCAGGGGGAGGGCAGCCGCACCCTGTGTCTTGGCGCCTCCCTTCCCTGCTACACCTCGTCCTCCTCCCGCACTAGCTTGGCGAAGCCCTACTGGAGTTCTGCTGCATCCACCACCACGCCGTCGTACTGCTGGATCTTCATCAACCTCTCCTTCCCCCTTGCGGGATCAAGATGGAGGAGACGTCACGCTGACCGTACGTGTGTTGAACGCGGAGGTGCCGTCCGTTCGGCGCTAGGATCTCCGGTGATAGGATCACGACGAGAACGACTACTTCAACCCCGTTCTTTTGAACGCTTCCGCTCGCGATCTACAAAGTGGTATGTAGATGCATCTCCCCTTTCACTCGTTGCTTAGATGAACTCATAGATGGATCTTGGTGAAACCGTAGGAAATTTTTTATTTTCTGCAATGTTCCCCAACACCCCTGCCCGTACTCACCCCCTCTGCTCGACGATCCCCTCTCCCAATGGCTCCTTTCTGCATATTGCTTCCTCTCATACTCCCTTTGCCAATGTTGAGCCTTGATTTGTTCCCTGAGATCCCTCTCCTTCTTCCTCTCAATCTCATGTCTCAGCTCTCGTTCTTCTGGCCAGCCCCCCTATGCTTCTCCTTGTTTGGGGAAATAACTATCCCTCTCTCTCACCGGTTCTGCCCACCAGTGCGGGCGTCCCCCGGCCGATCGAACTCGGCGTTTAGATTACGTTTCACTGGAACGTCTCGAGAGCGAGCATGGCTGCCCTGCTCCTTGTTGTTTCCGTCAGATTGTGAACTCATAAAGCTGCTTGCGGTGGCATTGTTGTTTTTCCCTCCTTTCACATCGGTCTTGGAGCCAGTGCTCCTTCCCAGTGATGCTCTAAGCCAGCCCCCCCATTGTGCAACCTTATCAACCGGAGGGACACATCTTCCGTGTTCATGCACCAAGCGCCCACATTCAAAGCAGAAGTGGGGGATCTTCTCATAGTGAAAATCGTACCAAGTACCCACTTTGTCCTCCTGAGAGTTTTTGAGCAAAAAACCCCGCACCAACGGCTCAAACAGCATGATCCTTGCTCTGACACGCAGTTGGCTCCCTCTAGCTATCCCGTCCTTGTCCACGTCCACTTTAACCACTTCACCAAGCCAGTTGCCTAACGCCTTCCCGAAAGCATCCGTCCTCTTGCCAGGTGGGAGATCAGAGATCTTAACCCACACATCTATCCTATCAAAAACCATCTCTGATGGTCGGACATTGTTCTCATATTCCTTCAGGGCCAGGACATTGAAATCATATTGCCATGGTCCATTATTCATTGCATGTCTCCAATCTCCTTCGCTCCCAAAGTGCACAACGAAGACGTTGTCGCCCATGTCCTGGAACCGTGCCTCGTGATGGAGTCCCCAAGCCCTCTGCATCATTTTCTCCAGCACCGTCTTGTTCAGCGGTCGCAGGAAGAAAGCCTTACCCACCGATGACCACTTCATGTTCTTGGGCAGGATCTGATCTGGTTCCTCGAAGACGAAACCCTCCGCTTCCTTGTCCAGCAAAACCATCCCTCCCATCCTAGCGGAGAGACTTGCGGTCAGATCCGGCGTCTTGCATGTGATCGGGGATCTAGAAGAACCCCTACTCGCAGTTTTCCCCGGGGTCGTTGTCGTCGCCGGGTTTGCCTTTGACACCGGGATCTCCACAGGTTGCACCGTCGCCTTCTCCGCCATGGCTCCGCACCTTGGAGGAGGAAGACTACACCAGTCCGTGCTGAGGGAGACGCAGTCGCCGCCCCAGACACCACCGTAATCTCACCACCCCCGACGACAAAACCCTAACCCTAGCACCGTCAGGGGATCGCCTCGCAATCGCCCTACAGTCGCCGCTTAGCGTTTCACCTGTGGTGGACCCCAAAAATTCTGGTCTACCACTTCCTGTGAGACACTACCACTTCCTCTGGTTCATAGGATAAAAAACGAAGGAACATATAGTGATAGAAAAAAAGATGACATGTATCTTAAATTGTAATAAAAAAAGAGATGTCCTTTGGTTCACAACATAGGACTTTTTTCATTGAGTCTATGCTAATATTTATTTTCTATGAAATATGGAGGATGGGAATAATTCCTCCATAGAAATAGGATTTTATTCCTACCAATCAAAAGGCTCTAAAGGAATTTTTTCTATAAAAATCCTATCCTATGAAATTCCTACATAATTCCTGCAAACCAAAAGAAGCCTACAACAGAGTTGCATGCATGCGCTCCTCATTCTCTCTTCTCTCTTCCATACAAATCCACCCTTTTATTCCACCTTTCCTAACTTAAATCAGTTATGTCTTTTAAACCCATATTCTGATTTCTCAAACTTTTTATACAACCAAACTCCTCGCGTAAAAACCTTCAGGTCGATTTTTGTGTGGTTCCAATCTATTTTTTGAATTGAGTGTATTTGTTTTTATAAACAAGTAAAATCAGTTTTTGGAATGAGTGAATTTAACTTTTAAAATAGAGTGAAATCGGTGTTAAAATGAGTGAAATTTGTTTTCGAAACAAGGGAAACCATGTTTTAAAAAGAGTGAAATTTGTTTCTTGATTTGTTAGAATCATTTCTGAAATGACTGAAATATGTTTTTCAAAATGACCGGAATATCGACAATAGCACCTCGTAGTCGATAAAAACAACTCCCCCAAACATTCGTCCAAAAGACTAATAAAATAAATAAGTAAAATGCAAGAACAAGATTTACCGCTTGAAGGTGAGGCCGAGTAGAGAGTCCTACTTGACCACTACGGCCGGGCGTGGAAAGTAAGCGTCGACACTACCCAACAAATACACGGAATCTCATTTCGCCCAGCCCACCGCGTGAGCAGAGCACTGAGCCCGAACAGAGAGCACCACCAAGCTCCCGATTCCAGGCCACGCACCACCTAGTGGACGAGCTAGCTACCTCCTGATCTTCGCCATGGACGACGCCGGGCCATCATCCTCGCCGCTGCGCATCGTGATCGTCCCGTGGCTCGCGCTGGGCCACCTGCTCCCGTGCCTGGAGCTCGCCGAGCGGCTCGCGTCCCGGGGCCACCGCGTGTCCTACGTCTCCACGCCGCGCAACCTCGCGCGCCTCCCGCCGCCGGCGCCGCGCGTGGAGCTCGTGGCGCTCCCGCTGCCGCGCGTGGACGGGCTCCCCGACGGCGCCGAGTCCACCAACGACGTCCCGGAAGGCCAGCGGGAGCTCCACTGGAAGGCCTTCGACGGCCTCGCCGCGCCCTTCGCGGAGTTCCTGGCCGCCGCGTGCGCCGGCGAGGCCACGAGGCCTCACTGGATCATCGCCGACACTTTCCACCACTGGGCCGCCGCCGCCGCCCTGGAGCACCGGGTGCCGTGCGCGATGCTTCCCCCGACCGCGGCTTTGATCGCCACCGTGCTTAGTCACAGCCAGCCGTCGGAGCACGACGGAGCGCGCGCTCCTCCCCGTTACGAACGAGAGGGGAGGGAGCCGATTTACAACGACCATGGCGTGTCGGGTATGTCCATCATGCAGCGCTTATTGTTGACAAAGGAGAGGTGCACGGTCGTGGCCATCCGGAGCTGCGTCGAGTGGGAACCCGAGTTCTTCCCGCTGGCGGCGACGATCCTCGGCAAGCCGGTCGTTCCTCTCGGCCTTCTGCCGCCCTCAGCCGATGCAGCCCGCCGTGCCGCCACCAGCGGAGCAGAGCATGCCACCGTGCGCTGGCTGGACGCGCAGCCGCCCGGCTCGGTGGCGTACGTGGCGTTGGGGAGCGAGGTGCCGCTGCGCATGGAGCAGGAGCACGAGCTGGCCCTCGGGCTGGAGCGCTCCGGGATTGACTTCCTCTGGGCTCTCAGGAAACCCAGCGGCGCCGGCGCGGCCGCCGTCGACGCCGACATCCTCCCTCCTGGTTTCCAAGAGCGCACGCGTGGCCAGGGGCTGGTGACCACGGAGTGGGTTCCCCAGATGAGCATCCTGGCGCACGCGGCCGTGGGCGGGTTCCTGACGCACTGCGGCCGGAGCTCGCTGATCGAGGGCCTCCTGTTCGGGCACCCGCTCGTCATGCTGCCCATCTTCGGTGACCAGGGGCCGAACGCAAGGCAAATGGAGGCGAAGAAGGTGGGGCTGCAGGTGGCGAGGGACGAGAACGACGGCTCGTTCGACCGCCGTGTCGTCGCGGCGGCGGTCCGGGCCGTCATGGCTGACGGAGAGGCGAGGAGGGGCTTCTTGGCAGGCGCAGCGAGGATGCAGGAGGTGGTAGCAGATACAGAGCGGCATGAGAGATACATCGACCAGTTTGTACAGCAGCTCAGATCTTACTCCGCTGTAGGTGCAACGAATTGATGCCAATTTCACTACTGTTTCAGATTACTTTGGCAGCAACCCATTCAAAGAATATGTGGGGCACTGATTCAAGTTCCTACAGAAAAAACATTTCAAGTGGTTTCTTCATATGCATCTTGCTCAAGTTGTCTCTAGTCATAATTTTATTCTGAGAAATAACCACAGGAACTCATGAAGTTTAGGGGCTTTCAGTTTCCAAACAGCAGGAAGGTAGATAGGTATGATATGACTCTGCTGAAATTAACAAAAATTTATAGAGAGAGCTAGAGTAAACACCCATCGATTCATACTGCCAGATAATCTCATTCCCATGTAATGAAAAGTTAATGCTCTACTAACAGGTAGGTTTTCTAGGTTTTGACATTGTTGTATAGGCTTCGGGGGTAAAACTCCTACGAAAAAGTACAGTTGACTTGGCGGCCATCTGAGACATCCTGTATAGTTGTATTAACCTCATTGGCAAATGGCAATATGATACAAGTCCCATTGCTAACATGGTCATGTCACCTTTACCGATCTTCCGGCGACACCCTAATCTAACATATTTGGAGGCCCAAATGACACCTTTCCAGATGAAAGAAGCACAAGTGTCTTTACAACACACTACATCGGGTTTAGTATTTGCTACTGTACTCAGCATCTACAGTAATTTATGGTGCCCTTCAAAATCATTCCGCATGCAGTTGGCCAATTGAGTGTTGATCATTTCTAAAGCCCATGTGAGGAGTTTAAAAAAGGAGAGTATGTGGCACAGGGATACTCGCTAAACAGGAATGAGAGTAAGCATGACAAAGTTCAGTCTAAACAAGTTTAAATCATTGCTACCCCAAGCAATCACTATGACATCCCATATTCTTTGCTAAAGCATACTGTAAAAGAAAGGCCATCAAACAAGTTTAAATCATTGCTTCCCCAAGCAATCACTATGACATCCCATATTCTTTGCTAAAGCATACTGTAAAAGAAAGGCCATCAAGGCCTGGAGCTCCATCAGAAGAAGAATAAAAAGCAACATCTTTCATTTCCTCCTCGGAGAAAGGTGCATCAAGTGAATTCATTTCCTTAAGTTAACTTTTCCTCTTCTCTAAAGAAATCTTCTCCAAGGGATGATATGTCAGGTCTGTTCTCAAAGCTAACAAGATATTTGTAGTAATCAGTTGCTACCTCTATCGTCCTCCACTTCAGTTACATTACAAGGCCCTCATGTCCTTCTAGTTCATGGATTAGGGCTTTCCTCTCCCTTTGATTAGCAAGATGTACTTGTATCCCCCTAGAGAAAATATCTGTCCCTAGATCTCTAGCCTTAGTTTCTTCCCATCACCCAAAGATGAAAAGCTATTCATTTCTATAATAACCTCCTGCATTCTAGCATGATCTACATAAGACACATAGGATATCTCAGATTCATATCTAAGGCCCCGTTTCGATTAGCGTTTCAACTCATTTCTGGCCGGTTTAGGATACAGAGACCCGCCCGTCGTTTTCATTCCAGGCAGGAATCAAGAGGTGACCTGTAATTTACACTTGTAAAATAAATACAGGTGTAAAGATTTACACCCATTCCAAGCAGGGCCTAAGAGATCATACTCAAACATACTTTTCTTATGGTCTCTCATTGCAGCCTCTATGTTAGCACTCCAACCCATTTATGGTTTCTTAAACATTCTTACTTTAAATTGCCAAACATCTATATAGTTGGAACAATCACAGTGACTATTCCAAGCTTCCTAATAGTTTCAAGAATTCAGTCCTGGCCAACCACCTTCTCAAACTTAAACTAGATTTCCTAGGTGTTATAGGCAGGTTCCCACAGAAAAAGTGACATGATCACTGCCAAGCCTCATAAAGGGAAAATAGCATCTAAATTGTGGTGCAAAAGATCCTATCAATCCTAGACGTAATAAAGTTTCTCTGGTTGTTAGCCCAGGTAAACTGTCTACCAGATAAGTGAATGTGGATGAGAGACCAGATATCTACCCATGCATTAAACCTATCACGCCATTTAAAATCCAGAGAGTCACTATTCTTATCAGATTGATATCTAACTAAACTAAAATCCCCACCTATAACAGTAGGAACATGGCAGAGGCACTCAATGAACAGATCATGCAATTCAGTTATGAAAAGTTGGATCCAGGAATTGACTTATTTTTACGAGCTGCACCGCGACAAAACTTACTGGTTAAAAAAGCACTCACAATGCTCTTCCCCGCTGCCACCACTAAAGCCCCACACACACACACAGAAAGCAGACCAAAGTAGCCAGACAAACGAAAACTCCACCAACTCAACACGAGAGCAGTCAATCATCGCATGTCTCTTCATCGATCATCAGTGGGGGTGCATGGCACTGAAGGCACACTGATGTTCTCCTCCATCGCGCTGCTGCAGCAAAGGTTCAGCGAGCTGGAGAGGATCAAGGAGAAACGGGAGGTGAGGCTTTACCAGATACTCGCCCCTCACGGGCCCGACTTCACTCACATTGTCAGTAACAAAACCAGAATCGAACAGAGTCGCCGGTCAGATGATTCTTCCACCCAGAGCTGCTGCATCCATACAGGCCTCTGTGTGGCACTACTGCCTTCTGTCCGGTCATGCCAGCCATCACAACTGCTTCGGAATGCAAAACCATCCAGCTCGGCAGCGATTCGCTCACTGTGGCCCAGCGAAGTTGATGTCTGACACCTCATTGCACCTCTAGATTACTACTACTGCTACTAGAAATGTTGTCCTAAGCTGTTAGTCTTCGCAGTCTCCTCAGTGTTACTGTCGCTGTTTTCCATAGCCTATTATGTTTCCCTCTTTTCTCTTCTTCGGTTGTATGTTGCAACAAGGGGCAGGAGGTTGGTGAGCTGTAATTATTGCCAGTAGTACAATGGTGCTAATTGTTTACTTTGTTACCTTGTCCCATAGAACTGCCAGAATCTTCTAGCTCTGCACTATCATCTGAGTATGAAACTAGCTCTGCAGGGCAACCATTTTCTGTTATATCAGGGCACTCATCGTCATCATCACTGTCGGAAGAATTACCAGAGTCCTTCTTCTTCCGTTTGATAATCTTTTTTGACATCAGCCGGTTGACACCCTTGTTGTCAACGTCTACACATTCGCTGCTTATTGGCTTGAAACATACTTTGCTGACCTTTCTTGCATTAGCTTCGAGTATCTCAAGTTCATAAGCTTGAGTTGCTTCTCGTTCATCTTGGTGATCAGATCCTTCGTCCTGATATTCACCATTCTCCTCACTTTTATCCCTCTCGAGTATCACAAGCATTTTCCCACCTTCTTCTGGTATATAGCCAAAGGACTCACAAACAAAACCAGACACGGTCTCATACTGATGGCCCTCTGGTATTTTAACACCAAGCTCTTCAGAAAGATCGTCTATAGATGTGTTTGCATCAACAACAAATGTTCCATCTTCCAGCATTACTATATTACCTGTTTTCTTCTGGATTTCCTCCTTTGAATCATTTTCATCAAAGATTTCACCAACTATTTCTTCCACCACATCTTCTAATGTCACGATACCAATCGTTCCACCATACTCATTGAGGACCACTGCCATATGAACCTGTCTGATCCGGAACTCTCTCAGCAGGTTCCAAACGGACATTGAATCTGGGACAAAGTATATAGGCATATGTGCAATTTCCTTAACAGTGATGTCCTTCAACTTCTCAGCCTCTTCAACGTATTCAAGCATGTCCATTGCATATACAATTCCCACGATATTATCTATGCGCTCCTCAAATACAGGAACTCTAGAGTACTGGTGGGTTTCCCATAGGTTTTTGAAATCAATCAGTGTTGCGGCTGCATCAATTGCGACCACATCTACCAAAGGTGTCATCACCTCCCTGACATGCGTGTCTTTAATCTCGAGCACATTCTCAATCATATCCTGCTCATCTTCCGCAATTGCACCACTCAACTCCGCTCCCCGGAGCATTAGCTTCAGTTCATCCTCAGTCACATATGGCTCACTTCTCCCTTTCAGGCCTAGAAGCTTTAGAATTCCCATGGATATAATTGTAACAATACGCCCAACGGGATACAGGATGATTGAAAGCCAAGCGATTGGTCTGACCACAAACCTGGCAACTTCTGTGGCATTGTGGACTGCAACATTCTTGGGTGTGATTTCTGTAAGAAGGAGAACGGCAACAGTCATGACACCTGTTGCTGCACTGACACCTGCTTCACCAAACATTGCTGTGGCTGCCTCGGTGACAATGGCTGTCGCGCCAATGTTAACCACGGTTGTGCCGATGAGTATGGTTGTGAGGAAGCGAGTGACATCATTTCGGAGCATTTTGAACACGCCGTTCTCAGGTTCCTTGTCAGCCAGCTCGCGGACCTTCCAGGGCCAGAGCGTGGTGATGGAGGTCTCGGCCATGGAGAAGAAGGCGGAGAGACCGAGTAACAGGGCGAGAACAAGGCCCTGCTCCCTGAGCAGCTGCAGAACCTGGAGCACCGTGGGCCAGCTCCCTCGCAGGCGCAGCGCCACCCAGCCGACCACATCGGCCGCCTCCACCGCCGTGGACGCCCCCGCGCCTGCGCCCGCCGCGGCGGCCCCCGCGGCAAGCGCCCGATGGCACCACACCGCCGCCAGCGCGCTGCAGATAAGCGCCACTGCGACCCTCCTCGCAGCCGCCAGCCGGCTGCCCGATTCATCCTCAGCCTCCGCCCCCAGGGGAGGAGCAGCCGCCGGCCGGCCCGATTCATCCGCAGCCTCCACCCCCAGCGGAGGAGCGACCGTCACCCGGAGGGGAAGGACGGAAGCGGAGGCGGGGACGAGCAGGGGGCGCCTGGCGACGCCGCGGAGCCACGGACGGTAGGGGGAGGGGGAGGCGGAGCGGTACGGGGGCTTGGTGGGGGCGCGGGGCGACTGGATCTGGAGCCGCGGGAGCCTGCTGCCGGCGAGGAGCAGCGAGGCCGTGGAGGGGAATGGGGTGGAAGGGGGCGACATGGCGCCGGCCGGCGGCGGGATTGTGAGGTGGATTGGACGGGCGGAGGGTGGTTGCGTGAGGGGACGAAGCGGGGATGATGCCATCGAGCCAGAGGTACGGGGGTGGGGCCGGCCGCCGGTGCGCAACAAACCTGGCCACGTGGGCATGGGCCGGCGCGCATGGACGTGTCGGCCATTTTGTAAATGGGCTGTGCCGTGACGGCCGGAAGGTCCGGCCATGGGGATCGGCCCGGCACGGCACAGCCGCGGGCCGGCCGGTGTTACTTTTCGGCCTTGTGGGCCATTTCAGCCATCCGAGCCTTTTATTTTTTAATTCAGGAAAAACTAAATTAAGAGAAAAATATTGAGAAATACAAAAAGAATATCAAAGAGACAAAGTGTCATATGAATAAATATTGAGCTTTATTAGTAGATGTCTCATTAAAACCTTCTAGGTAAAACTCCCCTTGAAGCAGAGTACAAAGCTTGCTCAAAATTACAAGAAGGAAAAGAAAATTGCAAAGGTAACAACTAATCTTCTGGTTGTTCATTGTCTAGGTAATGATTTTCGAACGTGGATGTAGATCTGTGTTATGTGTGGTGTGTTGGGCTCTTCGTCTGGCTAGTTCCTCATCTTTCACGCCCACAAACAGTCCCTCGAACCGAAGACAAAGGGCATGTTTGGTTGGAGGTCTGAGCTTCATGCCTGGGTAAAGAGTCTGCCAGTGTGGAGCCTGGTAGTTCCTTGCTTTTGTGCCTGGTGTGGCTGGCCTGGACAACATCTATTTTGTTCGTGGCTTGGCCTGGTGAAATATTAAAATAATTTACTAGCATGGTCGAAGGTGATTGAAGGCCCATAATGTCAACGAGGCGGGAAAACAGTGCCCAGGCAGCTACCCAGGCGTCCTTTTCTCAGCGCATCCTAGTCGAGGCTAAGCACACTACCTGGATCAGATTCCAGCCTAAACAAAATGTCAGGTAACCTGGCCAGGTTAGCAACAACTTTTTCAGGACATCAACCAAACAGGCTTCAGGCACATTTCAGGGACACTCCAGGCCAGGCACGACTTAGTGTGGACACTATCCAAACAGACCCGAAAAGCACGACCTATCTACTTGGTTGCAAGCGTACAATCTTCACGATCCAGCAGCGCTTCACCATCCAAAGCTAATTGTTGCCGGAGAATTGGAGGGAGGAGATTAGAACCACACTAGGCTTCTAATTATGAGGATTAGAGAAACTAGACCAATCTCTAATTAGTCAGCTAGGACCAATTAGAACTAGGGCTAGATGAACTAGAGGAGGCTCCAAAATTTGTGTATCCAAAAGAGCTCAATATCTCATGTATATATAGGCTGGAGGGGACATGGGGCGGCCAAGAGGAGGGGAAGGACTCCCCTCCCCTTGTGTCGGCCAAAGGGGGAAGGGGGGCGCCTCCCCCTCTTAGGCCTTGGTGACCCAATTCTTCCTCCACTTCTTGGTCTTTTAAGGCCCGTTGATATTTAAATTAATAAAAAGCCTTCTAATAATTAATAAATCATTTTATATATAATTTAACATCATCAAAAACATTTTCCACCTATATATTAATTATCGGGAATACCCGGTATTGCCCGATAAACTCTGAAACCCTTCCGGTGACCCCGAAACGCTTCGTATCCTCTTGAAACTATTTCAAATATTTATGAATCAATTCCACAAATATATTATCATCACTACCGTCCCACTAACACTCTGTAGATCGTGATTGCCTTAATCTTGTGAGCCCGTAGGTTCAGTAACTCGTAGACATGAACGAAACCGTCCGTTAAATGACCGATAGCGGAACAGTGGACGCCCATATTCGAGTGAGCTTTTGGTTATCATGTGGTGTTCCGTTTGCTTCGGGATACTTCACAAAACCCAGGATGCATCGGTATCCTCCCGAGTCATCACATGCTCACTATACCGTTATCCTCATTACTGGTTTTATTCGTCTTTCTCGTTGTCGTGCTCCGACATCCCCGTGACATAGTCACATGTGTCTGGCCATACGATGATGGATGTCGTCACACCGAGAGGACCCTAAGAATATCTCTCCATCGCCGGAGGAGCAAATCCCACTCTCAAGCTATCTAGTCCCTTGTCAAATTTTTCGATGAGCCTGTAAGTTGTTGTTATGATCTCCGTGTTGTGATGTTACAATAACTAGCTAACTTACTATAAGTATCTCTCTCATCATTAACTCGCTGCCATATAGGCAAATTTGCTGAATTGGACTCGATGTTACTGCTGAAGTTACACCCACTGTGGCTAGTCTGAATCGGTCTCGGCAACAATGGTTCGAGAGCGAGAAAACCAACGTTGTTGCAAGTAATGCTGAGAGAAGATTAGGAAGACATCTAGGTCTGCTAGACTGTGACCTAGAGCAGTAAACGAAGCACATTTGAGGTGGAGACTCCTCACGGAGGGTTGATGTTGAGACTTCTGCTACGAATTCAGTTGGTAAAAGTATTACCTCGATCAAGGGTGGTGTTAAAATTTCAATAAAATCAATGGTTGGATGTTTATAATTTAATGCGATTTTCTATATTTTTTCTGGTTAACCCGACATTTATTTTTGGTATACAATAGATTTATCATCTAAAAAGTCTACATAAGAGTATTTTCCTTGCAAGAATGGAATGAACAAAAACACACACGTGGCGTTTAGGCTACGGTGCTGTCTAACGACTGTACAAGAATGAAAGTAACATACTTGACTATTTTGAAATTCATTAGCATACGGCATTTGTACTATTCGGATTATCGAGAATCAGTAATGCTACACGTACAAATGAGTTGCATGGTTTTTTAAAGAGGATTAACTTAATTGGTCAATAGGTGGGGAGGCAGCTCCCTCCGTCCTTTAAAGAGTGTACTTCTAACTTTTTTGGAAAGTCAAACTTTTTTATATTTGACCGTGTTTATATAATAATACATCAACATTTATGCCATCAAATTAGTAGCATTAGATTTGTGATAAAATATACTTTCATCATATACCTATTTGATTTCACAAACATTGATATATTTTTGCACAAACTCGGTCAAACTTTGAAATAGTTTGACCCTCCAACAAAGTTGGGAGTACACTCTTTAAAGGACGGAGGGAGTAGTAGATAAAAAAAGTTTGTAAACTTATGTATTTATTTGTATGTCTAGCATTTTTTTCCAAGGAGGACCTCACTTCCTTTTCATAAGACACGTATCCAGTCTCATTTATATGCGCATGATCCAGACTCTGACAACCATTTCTACACTTTGTCCACGTGGAGAGATTGACCAATGACCATCCATGCATGTACTTGCCGTGCAGAACACGCACGGTGAGGCCAAGTTGCACACTCCTACGTACTGCAGTGGACTGGAATGTACGTATAAACGTTGATCGACAATAGCTACACGCCGAGCCAACAAATATTACTACCGTGTGAGCGGAGCAGAGCACTGGGCACCACAAAGCTAACCTCCCGGTTCTTCTAGCCACGCTCCTGATCTCTTCGCCATGGACGCCGTGTCCTCATGCTCGCCGCTGCGCATTGTGATCGTCCCGTGGCTCGCATTCGGCCACATGCTCCCGTACCTGGAACTCTCCGAGCGGCTCGCCGCGCGGGGCCACCGCGTGTCCTATGTCTCCACGCCGCGCAATCTCGCCCGCCTCCCGCTCCCGCTGCGCCCCGCGGCGGCGCCGCGCGTGGACCTCGTCGCGCTCCCTCTCCCGCGCGTCGACGACCTCGCCGACGGCGCCGAGTCCACCAACGACGTCCCCGACGACGACCGCGAGCTCCACTGGAAGGCCTTCGACGGCCTCGCCGCGCCGTTCGCGGAGTTCCTGGCCGCCGCGTGCGCCGACGAGACCACGCGGCCTCACTGGATCATCGCCGACTCTTTCCACCACTGGGCAGCCGCCGCCGCCCTAGAGCACCAGGTGCCATGCGCGATGCTTCTCCCGACCGCTGCGTTGATCGCCACCGCGCCCCACCTGCCGCCGGAGCACCGTGGAGCACGTGATCTTCCCCGTTACGAGCAGGAGGTGATGGACCCGGCTTACAACAACTATGGCATATCGGGTATGTCCATCATCCGGCGCTTTAACTTGACAAAAGACAGGTGCACCGTCGCGGCCATGCGGAGCTGCATCGAGTGGGAACCCGAGTCCTTCCCACTGGCGGCGCCGCTCCTCGGCAAGCCGGTCGTTCCCCTCGGCCTTCTGCCGCCGTCAGCCGACGGAGCCCGCCGTGCCGCTGCCAAAGGAGCAGAGCATGCCACCGTGCGCTGGCTGGACGCGCAGCCTCCCGACTCCGTTGTTTACGTCGCCCTAGGAAGCGAGGTGCCGCTGCGCGTGGAGCAGGTGCACGAGCTGGCCTTCGGGCTGGAGCTCGCCGGGACGCGCTTCCTCTGGGCCCTGAGAAAGCCTAGCGGTGCCGCTGTACTCGACGACGATGGCGTGGACATGCTTCCTCCTGGTTTCCAAGAGCGCACTCGCGGCCAGGGGCTGGTGACCACGGGATGGGTTCCTCAGGTAAACATCCTGGGGCACACGGCCGTGGGCGGGTTCCTGACACATTGCGGCCGGAACTCGCTGATCGAGGGCCTCATGTTCGGGCACCCGCTTGTCATGCTGCCCATCTTCGGCGACCAAGGGCCAAACGCGCGGCAAATGGAGGCGAAGAACGTGGGGTTGCAGGTGGCGAGGAATCAGGACGACGGGTCGTTCGACCGCCACGGCGTCGCGACAGCGGTCCGGGCCGTCATGGTTGACGAAGAGGCCAGGAGGGGCTTCGTGGCAGGTGCAGCGAAGATGCAGGCGGTAGTAGCTGATACGGAACTTCACGATAGGTACATCGACGAATTTGTCAAGCACCTCAGATCTTACTACGCCGCTTCATGTGCAAACTGATGGCAGCTTCATTTTCAGTGCTGCCGCCTCGAACTCCACCTCCAGCTTGGCTCTTACTTCATGATAAATAAGAAAAGGGATAAGTATATTTTTCGTTCCTCAATTCTCTCAAAAAGGATAAAAATGGTCCCTCAACTCTCAAACCAGCAAATCTTAGTCCCTCAATTTTTAAAACCGGTTAAGTTCAGTCCCTCATGTCGCTTGAGTGGTTTTTGTGCTGACGTGGACATGGTTTTGAGTAAAACCAGACACATTACAGGTTTGACCGCCTGGTCATACAGTTTGACTGCCACGTCGTGGAGCCACCGCTCGTGCAGGAACTCGCGGCAACGGGCGCCGGCCGGAGGGCTGCAGTACCTCCTCGATCAGCAGCTCGTCCCGGCAATAGCATCACGCCTGAGCGCCGCCGGCGACACAGAGGAGGCGTAGCTAGCTGGTCTCGGTTGCAGCACTTTCCGTCTTGATTGCGTATGTAGTACCGAAGCTAGCTTGGTATCGGCGGGAAGACAACACGTGCGTACAGTAGAGGTGCTGGGTCGATTCACAAGGATGCTAGCTAGCTCCGTACTAGATAAATTTTCGCTGGATTGAAACACGCTCACAAGCAACACACGTAAACAACCCGCCAGCATAGCGAAGGCAGTCGTCGATGATGGAATTGTCGTCCTGCACGCCCAGACTCTCGTCGGGAGAGGAGCCCGTGCCTCAGCCGCATATGCCTGGTGCTCGAGAAGCATGTCCTTGAGCACCTCGACAGTGCAAAGAGCGAAGGCGGACTGCCGAAGTCGAGCCTAGACATGGATTCGCCCAGTAGCAGCCGATAGTGTCATGCATGAGGTTGCCCATGGACACCCTCGTGACCCTCGAGTTCGCGACGGGTCGATCGCAACCCGCGTGTTGTACGCAGCTACTCCTCCCAGCATGGCGTGGTGGTGCTGTCCTGCTCACCTGTTGGACAACGACTAGGCGGCGACACCGTACGGCCAATCGTGTGAGCGGTCAGGCCAGGAGGCCAAGGACAGCGACCGGCGACCGCACATGTAGGACAGGGAGCAGCACTTGGTAGAGAAGGGCAGGATCGGCCGCCATGGAGGTCTCCGCCATGCCCAGCTCTTCCTTCTCGGCCTGCTGGGCAAAGCCACTCATCGGAGGTACTATGACGCCGGGCAGGGTGCTGGGCGTGGCCTCGGCATCATCAAAGGGCACATCGTAGACCTGCTGTGGGACCCTTGACGCCACGGTTCGAAAATATGGCAGGCGCGCAACAGGTGTTTGATAAAATGCCAACTAAAACCATGCCAGGAAACCACCCAACCGACACAAGGGACTAAAGTTATCCGGTTTGAAAAGTTAAGGGACTGAGATTTGCTGGTTTCGAAGTTGGGGGACCATTTCCATACTTTTGAAACAATTGAGGGACGAAAAATATACTTTTCCCATAAGAAGAAAATAAATCGCGTGTTTCATGCCTTTCTGCTTTACTGCAGCTATTGTATCTTTGACCTTTAGAGTTTTTATATTGTCAAAAGTTAATCTTTAGAGCTGAGTTACATACAGTACTCACTCCGTTCTTCTAACTTGTTTCTAAATCACACGTATGTGTTTGTTCATTTGGAAGAAAACTCCCTGACAGGTAGGCCCCCGCGTCGCTCCCACAGGGGCGACTCGGGCGGCGTAACCCTAGCCTGCCGCCGGCCCTCCCCCCACCTCTCCTCTCCCTCATCGCCACCGGAGGGGGGGGGGTGAATAGGCAACTAACAATTTTTAGACTTTTCTTTAACAAATTAAAACTTGCAATGAAATAGGTTGTCTAGATGTGCAACTACGTGGACAACCTATATGATGCAAAGACAATGAGCACGCAAGCACGCAATGGATATAACTCGAGTACGCTTGCAAAAGTAAAGGGACAAGATAATCAAGAGTGGAGCCGGTGGAGACGAGGATGTGTTACCGAAGTTCCTTCCTTTTAAGGGGAAGTACGTCTCCGTTAGAGCGGTGTGGAGGCACAATGCTCCCCAAGAAGCCACTAGGGCCACCGTAATCTCCTCACGCCCTCACACAATGCGAGATGCCGTGATTCCACTATTGGAGCCCTTGAAGGCGGCAACCGGACCTTTACAAACAAGATTGGGGCAATCTCCACAACAATTGGAGGCTCCCAACAACACCACGAAGCTTCACCACAATGGAGTATGGTTTTGAGGTGACCTCGACCATCTAGGGTGCTCAACACCCAAGAGTAACAAGATCCGCTAGGGATAAGGGGGGGGAATCAAATTTCTCTTGGTGGAAGTGTAGATCTGGGCCTTCTCAACCAATCCCGAGCAAATCAACAAGTTTGATTGGCTAGGGAGAGAGATCGGGCGAAAATTGAGCTTGGAGCAACAATGGAGCTTTGGGGGAAAGAGGTAGGTCAACTTTGGGGAAGAAGACCCCTTTATATAGTGGGAAGAACAATCCAACCGTTATCCACTTATCAGGCCCGCACAGAGCGGTACTACCGCTGGGGAAGGGCGGTACTACCGCTCCGGGCGGTACTACCACTCCACCCAGCGGTACTGCCGCGCTGCCTGGGACCCTGACTCCAGGGCGGTACTACCGCCAGGGAAGAGCGGTACTACCGCTCTGGGCGGTACTACCGCTTAGACCCAGCGGTACTGCCGCGCTGCCCAGGGCCTTGTCGCCAGGGCGGTACTACCGCTAGGGAAGGGCAGTACTACCGCTTAGAGCGGTACTACCGCCCCTACTACCTCCCTTAGTGCCGCAAAACCCGACACGAAAAATTCGTTCGAGAATCGAGGCGGAAGTAGCCCAGACGCACAGCGGTACTACGTCCGAAACACCCAAGCGGTACTACCGCTCTGAGAGCGGTACTACCGCTCTGAGAGCGGTACTACCACTTGGAGCGGTACTACCGCTCTGAGAGCAGTACTACCGCTGTGGAGTTTTTGGCGGTACTACCGATGTGGACGCGGTACTACCGCTAGGGCAAAGCAGAGCATAGTAAGGGGAAAACAGCAGCTCCAGAGATGCGGAAGGAAAGACGACGGGTGTGATAATGATGTGTACGTGTGATTCCACCCAAGTCTTACCAAAATGGACCCCCTCTTGATAGTACGGTGACTCCTACGAAACTAGTCCACCAACAACGAAACGAAGGAGCTACACCGTCTTGAATTACAACACCGAGGGGAGGAAATCGTCTCGTGCCAATGGATGAATCTCTGAAAGAACTAACGCACACGATTAGTCCGCACAAGCATTGTCATCAATCACCAAAACATATTGGGAATAAATATGCCCTTACAGGGTGCTAGCCGGGCCACTACCCAGACCATTCACCTAACCCTAACATCAAAAGTCGGAAGCCCCAGCTGAGCCACATACCGGGTCTGGGGTACAAACCGGTTCGACGCACTCGTGTGTCGTCGCCGCCATCTTCCACAGGTCCGTCTTTAGAGCAAATATTGAGGCTTCTACCTTGTCTGGCCACTCAGCCATCGACGTCACCACGACACCAGACAACTTCGTCCTCCTGCGCGAGTCCATCGCCACACGTCGGACGCCGAATCTCCACCGTGCCACACCGTCGAGATACGCCGCCATCAAGGAGTAGGATGAAGCACCGCTCCACCGAGTCCGACAGGGCTGCTGAAGACCAAGCACCGTGGAAGAAGGACTCCGAGGCTGAGCACATAGGTGGCAGAGCGCCAACGCACCGCCACCAAACGAACTCCGACCACGCCACCAACCGCCGCCAAGCGGGCTAGGGTTAGGGTTAACAAATTAAAACGAACTCCGACCACGCCACCAACCGCCACCAGGTGCCATGCGCGATGCTTCTCCAGACCGCTGCATTGATCGCCACTGCGCCCACCTACCGCCGGAGCACCGTGGAGCACATGATCTTCCCCGTTACGAGCAGGAGGTGATGGACCCGACTTACAACAACTATGGCATATCGGGTATGTCCATCATCTGGCGCTTTAACTTGACAAAAGAAAGGTGCACCGTCGCGGCCATGCGGAGTTGCATCGAGTGGGAACCCGAGTCCTTCCCACTGGCGGCGCCGCTCCTCGGCAAGCCGGTCGTTCCCCTCGGCCTGCTGCCGCCGTCAGCCGATGGAGCCTGCCGTGCCGCTGCCAAAGGAGCAGAGCATGCCACCGTGCGCTGGCTGGACGCGCAGCCTCCCGACTCCGTTGTTTACGTCGCCCTAGGAAGCGAGGTGCCGCTGCGCGTGGAGCAGGTGCACGATCTGGCCTTCGGGCTGGAGCTCGCCGGGACACGCTTCCTCTGGGCCCTGAGAAAGCCTAGCGGTGCCGCTGTACTCGACGACGATGGCGTGGACATGCTTCCTCCTGGTTTCCAAGAGCGCACTCGCGGCCAGGGGCTGGTGACCACGGGATGGGTTCCTCAGGTAAACATCCTGGGGCACATGACCGTGGGCGGGTTCTTGACGCATTGCGGCCGGAACTCGCTGATCGAGGGCCTCATGTTCGGGCACCCGCTTGTCCTTCTGCCCATCTTCGGCGACCAAGGGCCGAACGCGCGGCAAATGGAGGCGAAGAAGGTGGGTTTGCAGGTGGCGAGGAATCAGGACGACGAGTCGTTCGACCGCCACGGCGTCGCGACAGCGGTCCGGGCCGTCATGGTTGACGAAGAGGCCAGGAGGGGCTTCGTGGCAGGTGCAGCGAAGATGCAGGCGGTAGTAGCTGATACGGAACTTCACGATAGGTACATCGACGAATTTTTCGAGCACCTTAGATCTTACTACGCCGCTTCATGTGCAAACTGATTGCAGCTTCATTTTCAGTGCTGCCGCCTCGAACTCCACCTCCAGCTTGGCTCTTACTTCATGATAAATAATAAAAGGGATAAGTATATTTTTCGTCCCTCAATTCTCTCAAAAAAATAAAAATGGTCCCTCAACTCTCAAACCAGCAAATCTTAGTCCCTCAATTTTTAAAACCGGTTAAGTTCAGTCCCTCATGTCGCTTGAGTGGTTTTTGTACTGACATGGACATGGTTTTGAGTAAAACCAGACACATTACAGGTTTGACCGCCTGGTCACACAGTTTGACTGCCACATCGTGGAGCCACCGCTCGTGCAGGAACTCGCGGCAACGGGCGCTGGCCGGAGGGCTGCAGTACCTCCTCGATCAGCAGCTCGTCCCGGCAATAGCATCACGCCTGAGCGCCGCCGGCGACACAGAGGAGGCGTAGCTAGCTGGTCTCGGTTGCAGCACTTTCCGTCTTGATTCCGTATGTAGTACTGAAGCTAGCTTGGTTTCGGCGGGAAGACAACACGTGCGTACAGTAGAGGTGCTGGGTCGATTCACAAGGATGCTAGCTAGCTCCGTACTAGATAAATTTTCGCCGGATTGAAACACGCTCACAAGCAACACACATAAACGACCCGCCAGCATAGTGAAGGCAGTCATCGATGATGGAATTGTCGTCCTGCACGCCCAGACTCTCGTCGGGAGAGGAGCCCGTGCCTCAGCCGCATATGCCTGGAGCTCGAGAAGCATGTCCTTGAGCACCTCGACAGTGCAGAGAGCGAAGGCGGACTGCCGAAGTCGAGCCTAGACGTGGATTCGCCCAGTAGCAGCCGATAGTGTCATGCATGAGGTTGCCCATGGACACCCTGGTGACCCTCGAGTTCGCGACGGGTCGATCGCAACCCGCGTGTTGTACGCAGCTACTCCTCCCAGTGTGGCGTGGTGGTGCTGTCCTGCTCACCTGTTGGACAACGACTAGGCGGCGACACCGTACGGCCAATCGTGTGAGCGGTCAGGCCAGGAGGCCACGGACAGCGACCGGCGACCGCACAGGTAGGACAGGGGGCAGCGCTTGGTAGAGAAGGGCAGGATCGGCCGCCATGGAGGTCTCCGCCATGCCTAGCTCTTCCTTCTCGGCCTGCTGGGCAAAGCCACTCATCGGAGGTACTATGACGCCGGGCAGGGTGCTGGGCGTGGCCTCGGCATCATCAAAGGGCACATCGTAGACCTGCTGTGGGACCCTTGATGCCACGGTTCAAAAATATGGCAGGCGCGCAACAGGTGTTTGATAAAATGCCAACTAAAACCATGCCACGAAACCACCCAACCGACACAAGGGACTAAAGTTATCCGGTTTGAAAAGTTAAGGGACTGAGATTTGCTGGTTTCGAAGTTGGGGGACCATCTCCATACTTTTGAAACAATTGAGGGACGAAAAATATACTTTTCCCATAAGAAGAAAATAAATCGCGTGTTTCATGCCTTTCTGCTTTACTGCAGCTATTGTATCTTTGACCTTTAGAGTTTTTATATTGTCAAAAGTTAATCTTTAGAGCTGAGTTACATACAATACTCACTTCGTTCTTCTAACTTGTTTCTAAATCACACGTATGTGTTTGTTCATTTGGAAGAAAACTCCCTAATAGGCAGGCCCCCGCGTCGCTCCCACAGGGGCGACTCGGGCGGCGTAACCCTAGCCCGCCGCCGGCCCTCCCCCCACCTCTCCTCTCCCTCATCGCCACTGGAGGGGGGTGAATAGGCAACTAACAATTTTTAGACTTTTCTTTAACAAATTAAAACTTGCAATGAAATAGGTTGTCTAGATGTGCAACTACGTGGACAACCTATATGATGCAAAGACAATGAGCACGCAAGCAAGAAATGGATATAACTCGAGTAAGCTTGCAAAAGTAAAGGGACAAGATAACCAAGAGTGGAGCCGGTGGAGACGAGGATGTGTTACCGAAGTTCCTTCCTTTTTAGGGGAAGTACGTCTCCGTTAGAGCGGTGTGGAGGCACAATGCCCTCACACTATGCGAGATGCCCTCACACAATGCGAGATGCCATGATTCCACTATTGGAGCCCTTGAAGGCGGCAACCGGACCTTTACAAACAAGATTGGGGCAATCACCACAACAATTGGAGGCTCCCAACAACACCATGAAGCTTCACCACAATGGAGTATGGCTTCGAGGTGACCTCAACCGTCTAGGGTGCTCAACACCCGAGAGTAACAAGATCCGCTAGGGATAAGTGGGGGGAATCAAATTTCTCTGGGTGGAAGTGTAGATCTGGGCCTTCTCAACCAATCCCGAGCAAATCAACAAGTTTGATTGGCTAGGGAGAGAGATCGGGTGAAAATGGAGCTTGGAGCAACAATGGAGCTTTGGGGGAAAGAGGTAGGTCAACTTTGGGGAAGAAGACCCCTTTATATAGTGGGAAGAACAATCCAACCGTTATCCCACTTACCAGCCCCGCACAGAGCGGTACTACCGCTGGGGAAGGGTGGTACTACCGCTCCGGGCGGTACTACCGCTCCACCCAGCGGTACTGCCGCGCTGCCTGGGGCCCTGACTCCAGGGCGGTACTACCGCCAGGGAAGAGCGATACTACCGCTCCGGGCGGTACTACCGCTTAGACCCAGCGGTACTGCCGCGCTGCCCAGGGCCCTATCGCCAGGGCGGTACTACCGCTAGGGAAGGGCGGTACTACCGCTTAGAGCGGTACTACTGCCCCTACTACCTCCCTTAGTGCCGCAAAACCCGACACAAAAAATTCATTCGAGAATCGAGGCGGAAGTAGCCCAGACGCACAGCGGTACTACGGCCGAAACACCCAAGCGGTACTACCGCTCTGAGAGCGGTACTACTGCTGTGGAGTTTTCGGCGGTACTACCGATGTGGACGCAGTACTACCGCTAGGGCAAAGCAGAGCATAGTGAGGGGAAAACAGCAGCTCCAGAGATGCGGAAGGAAAGACGACGGGTGTGATAATGATGTGTACATGTGATTCCACCCAAGTCTTACCAAAACGGATCCCCTCTTGATAGTACGGTGACTCCTACAAAACTAGTCCACCAACAACGAAACGAAGGAGCTACACTATCTTGAATTACAACACCGAGGGGAGGAAATCGTCTCGTGCCAATGGATGAATCTCTGAAAGAACTAACGCACACGATTAGTCCGCACAAGCATTGTCATCAATCACCAAAACATATTGGGAATAAATATGCCCTTACAGGGTGCTAGCCGGGCCACTACCCAGACCATTCACCTAACCCTAACATCAAAAGTCGGAAGCCCCAGCTGAGCCACATACCGGGTCTGGGGTACAAACCGGTTCGACACACTCGTGTGTCGTCGCCACCATCTTCCACAGGTCCGTCTTCAGAGCAAATATTGAGGCTTCTACCTTGTCTGGCCACTCAGCCATCAACGTCACCACGACACCAGACAACTTCATCCTCCTGCGCGAGTCCATCGCCACACGTCGGACGCCGAATCTCCACCTTGCCACGCCGTCGAGATACGCCGCCATCAAGGAGTAGGATGAAGCACCGCTCCGCCAAGTCCGGCAGGGCTGCTGAAGACCAAGCACCGTGCAAGAAGGACTCCGAGGCTGAGCACATAGGTGGCAGAGCGCCAACGCACCGCCACCAAACGAACTCCGACCACGCCACCAACCGCCGCCAAGCAACCAAAGCATCACATCCACCCCAAGCTCACCACGAACGACACCCCCAAGAGGGTGACGACGCCCGGAGCGCCGCTGTCATTCGATCCGGCAAGGATTTGGGCTTTCGCTCGGCATACGAGCTGGGTGGAAGGAAGAGGGGAAGGAGGCGACCTGGACGGCACCTACAAGAAGGGTACGACGCCCTCGGGCGTCGCTGCCGTCGTGGCCAGCACTGCTGGCCTCGGACTTCTCCAGAGTCACCTCCCACCTCCAGCCGCCCAACAAGTACAACTACGGCGACAAAGGCCGCCCAAATCAGGACCATCGGAGGCAGCCCTGGTTGAAGTAGACGGAGGCTTTCAGATCTGGATCGGGCGCCGTCGATACGCCCGCACCACAGCAGCCACCCGCCATCGCCTCGCTGCCCCCGCCGCCGAGGAAGAGCGGCCAACACCAACGAGCACCGGTCACCGCAAACCCGGCGTCGATCCACCAGCCGAGGCCGCCGCCATGGATCCAAAGCCCACCGAGGAAGAACGGGGCGGCCAGATCCTCGCCGCCACCTTCACCGGCGGCCAAGGGCCGCCGGCGGGCTAGGGTTACGCCATCCGAGTCGCCCCTGTGGGAGCGACGCGGGGGCCTGCCTGTCAGGGAGTTTTCTTCCAAATGAACAAACACATACGTGTGATTTAGAAACAAGTTAGAAGAACAGAGTGAGTACTGTATGTAACTCAGCTCTAAAGATTAACTTTCGACAATATAAAAACTCTAAAGGTCAAAGATACAATAGCTGCAGTAAAGCAGAAATGCATGAAACACGCGATTTATTTTCTTCTTATGGGAAAAGTATATTTTTCGTCCCTCAATTGTTTCAAAAGTATGGAAATGGTCCCCCAACTTCGAAACCAGCAAATCTCAGTCCCTTAACTTTTCAAACCGGATAAGTTTAGTCCCTTGTGTCGGTTGGGTGGTTTCGTGGCATGGTTTTAGTTGGCATTTTATCAAACACCTGTTGCGCGCCTGCCATATTTTCGAACCGTGGCGTCAAGGGTCCCACAGCAGGTCTACGATGTGCCCTTTGATGATGCCGAGGCCATGCCCAGCACCCTGCCCGGCGTCATAGTACCTCCAATGAGTGGCTTTGCCCAGCAGGCCGAGAAGGAAGAGCTGGGCATGGCGGAGACCTCCATGGCGGCCGATCCTGCCCTTCTCTACCAAGCGCTGCTCCCTGTCCTACCTGTGCGGTCGCCGGTCGCTGTCCGTGGCCTCCTGGCCTGACCGCTCACACGATTGGCCGTACGGTGTCGCCACCTAGTCGTTGTCCAACAGGTGAGCAGGACAGCACCACCACGCCATGCTGGGAGGAGTAGCTGCGTACAACACACGGGTTGCGATCGACCCGTCGCGAACTCGAGGGTCACCAGGGTGTCCATGGGCAACCTCATGCATGACACTACCGACTGCTATTGGGCGAATCCACGTCTAGGCTCGACTTCGGCAGTCCGCCTTCGCTCTCTGCACTGTCGAGGTGCTCAAGGACATGCTTCTCGAGCTCCAGGCATATGCGGCTGAGGCACGGGCTCCTCTCCCGACGAGAGTCTGGGCGTGCAGGACGACAATTCCATCATCGACGACTGCCTTCGCTATGCTGGCGGGTCGTTTACGTGTGTTGCTTGTGAGCGTGTTTCAATCCGGCAAAAATTTATCTAGTACAGAGCTAGCTAGCATCCTTGTGAATCGACCCAGCACCTCTACTGTACGCACGTGTTGTCTTCCCGCCGATACCAAGCTAGCTTCGGTACTACATACGCAATCAAGACGGAAAGTGCTACAACCGAGACCAGCTAGCTATGCCTCCTCTGTGTCACCGGCGGCGCTCAAGCGTGATGCTATTGTCGGGACGAGCTGCTGATCGAGGAGGTACTGCAGCCCTCCGGCCGGCGCCCGTTGCCGTGAGTTCCTGCACGAGTGGTGGCTCCACGATGTGGCAATCAAACTGTGTGACCAGGCGGTCAAACCTGTAATGTGTCTGGTTTTACTCAAAACCATGTCCATGTCAGCACAAAAACCACTCAAGCGACATGAGGGACTGAACTTAACCGGTTTTAAAAATTGAGGGACTAAGATTTGCTGGTTTGAGAGTTGAGGGACCATTTTTATTTTCTGAGAGAATTGAGGGACGAAAAATATACTTATCCCTTTTCTTATTTATCATGAAGTAAGAGCCAAGCTGGAGGTGGAGTTCGAGGCGGCAGCACTGAAAATGAAGCTGCCATCAGTTTGCACATGAAGCGGCGTAGTAAGATCTGAGGTGCTCGACAAATTCGTCGATGTACCTATCGTGAAGTTCCGTATCAGCTACTACCGCCTGCATCTTCGCTGCACCTGCCACGAAGCCCCTCCTGGCCTCTTCGTCAACCATGACGGCCCGGACCGCTGTCGCGACGCCGTGGCGGTCGAACGACCCGTCGTCCTGATTCCTCACCACCTGCAACCCCACCTTCTTCGCCTCCATTTGCCACGCGTTCGGCCCTTGGTCGCCGAAGATGGGCAGCATGACAAGTGGGTGCCCGAACATGAGGCCCTCGATCAGCGAGTTCCGGCCGCAATGCGTCAGGAACCTGCCCACGGCCGTGTGCCCTAGGATGTTTACCTGAGGAACCCATCCCGTGGTCACCAGCCCCTGGCCGCGAGTGCGCTCTTGGAAACCAGGAGGAAGCATGTCCACGCCATCGTCGTCGAGTACAGCGGCACCGCTAGGCTTTCTTAGGGCCCAGAGGAAGCGCGTCCCGGCGAGCTCTAGCCCGAAGGCCAGCTCGTGCACCTGCTCCACGCGCAGTGGCACCTCGCTTCCTAGGGCGACGTAAACAACAGAGTCGGGAGGCTGTGTGTCCAGCCAGCACACGGTGGCATGCTCTGCTCCTTTGGCAGCGGCACGGCGGGCTCCGTCGGCTGACGGCGGCAGAAGGCCGAGGGGAACGACCGGCTTGCCGAGGAGCGGCGCCGCCAATGGGAAGGACTCGGGTTCCCACTCGATGCAGCTCCGCATGGCCGCGACGGTGCACCTGTCTTTTGTCAAGTTAAAGCGCCGGATGATGGACATACCCGATATGCCATAGTTGTTGTAAGCCGGGTCCATCACCTCCTGCTCGTAACGGGGAAGAGCACGTGCTCCACGGTGCTCTGGCGGCAGGTGGGGCGCGGTGGCGATCAACGCAGCGGTCGGGAGAAGCATCACGTATGGCACCTGGTGGCGGTTGGTGGTGTGGTTGGAGTTCGTTTTAATTTGTTAACCCTAACCCTAGCCCGCTTGGCGGTGGTTGGTGGCGTGGTCGGAGTTCGTTTGGTGGTGGTGCATTGGCGCTCTGCCACCTATGTGCTCAGCCTCGGAGTCCTTCTTCCATGGTGCTTGGTCTTCAGCAGCCCTGCCGGACTCGGCGGAGCGGTGCTTCATCATACTTGATGGCGGCGTATCTCGACGGCGTGGCACGGTGGAGATTCGGCGTCCGACGTGTGGCGATGGACTCGCGCAGGAGGACGAAGTTTTCTGGTGTCGTGGTGACGTCGATGGCTGAGTGGCCAGACAAGGTAGAAGCCTCAATATTTGCTCTGAAGACGGACCTGTGGAAGATGGCGGCGACGACACACGAGTGCGTCGAACCGGTTTGTACCCCAGACCCGGTATGTGGCTCAGCTGGGGCTTCCGACTTTTGATGTTAGGGTTAGGTGAATGGTCTGGGTAGTGGCCCGGTAGCACCCTGTAAGGGCATATTTATTCCCAATATGTTTTGGTGATTGATGACAATGCTTGTGCGGACTAATCGTGTGCGTTAGTTCTTTCAGAGATTCATCCATTGGCACGAGACGATTTCCTCCCCTCGGTGTTGTAATTCAAGACGGTGTAGCTCCTTCGTTTCGTTGTTGGTGGACTAGTTTCGTAGGAGTCACCGTACTATCAAGAGGGGATCCGTTTTGGTAAGACTTGGGTGGAATCACACGTACACATCATTATCACACCCGTCGTCTTTCCTTCCGCATCTCTGGAGCTGCTGTTTTCCCCTTACTATGCTCTGCTTTGCCCTAGCGGTAGTACCGCGTCCACATCGGTAGTACCGCCGAAAACTCCAAAGCGGTAGTACCGCTCTCAGAGCGGTAGTACTGCTCCAAGCGGTAGTACTGCTCTCAGAGCGGTAGTACCGCTTGGGTGTTTCGGCCGTAGTACCGCTGTGCGTCTGGGCTACTTCCGCCTCGATTCTCGAACGAATTTTTCGTGTCGGGTTTTGCGGCACTAAGGGAGGTAGTAGGGGCGGTAGTACCGCTCTAAGCGGTAGTACCGCCCTTCCCTAGCGGTAGTACCGCCCTGGCGACGAGGCCCTGGGCAGCGCGGCAGTATCGTTGGGTCTAAGCGGTAGTACCGCCAAGAGCGGTAGTACCGCTCTTCCCTGGCGGTAGTACCGCCCTGGAGTCAGGGCCCCAGGCAGCGCGGCAGTACCGCTGGGTGGAGCGGTAGTACCGCCCTTCCCCAGCGGTAGTACCGCTCTGTGCGGGGCTGGTAAGTGGGATAACGGTTGGATTGTTCTTCCCACTATATAAAGGGGTCTTCTTCCCCAAAGTTGACCTACCTCTTTCCCCCAAAGCTCCATTGTTGCTCCAAGCTCCATTTTCGCCCGATCTCTCTCCCTAGCTAATCAAACTTGTTGATTTGCTCGGGATTGGTTGAGAAGGCCCAGATCTACACTTCCACCAAGAGAAATTTGATTCCCCCCACTTATCCCTAGCGGATCTTGTTACTCTTGGGTGTTGAGCACCCTAGACGGTTGAGGTCACCTCGAAGCCATACTCCATTGTGGTGAAGCTTCATGGTGTTGTTGGGAGCCTCCAATTGTTGTGGAGATTGCCCCAATCTTGTTTGTAAAGGTACGGTTGCCGCCTTCAAGGGCTCCAATAGTGGAATCACGGCATCTCGCATTGTGTGAGGGCGTGAGGAGATTACGGTGGCCCTAGTGGCTTCTCGGGGAGCATTGTGCCTCCACACCACTCTAACGGAGACGTACTTCCCCTTAAAAGGAAGGAACTTCGGTAACACATCCTCGTCTCCACCGGCTCCATTCTTGGTTATCTTGTCCCTTTACTTTTGTAAGCTTACTCGAGTTATATCCATTGCTTGCTTGCGTGCTCATTGTCTTTGCATCATATAGGTTGTCCACGTAGTTGCACATCTAGACAACCTATTTCATTGCAAGTTTTAATTTGTTAAAGAAAAGTCTAAAAAATGTTAGTTGCCTATTCACCCCCCTCTAGTCAACCATATCGATCCTTTCAATTGGTATCAGAGCCTCGTCTCTTTATTAAGGACTTTGCCGTCCGAAGAGTATGGTTGACACCAACGACGGTGCGGAGGAGCACTCCGATGTGAATCCCGTCTCGTCTTCAACCGAAGGGGGACTCGGTCTCTCATGAGGAATTCAATGTGGCTTTAGACACATTGAAAACCTCCATGACGGCCGAGGTTAAAAGCATGTTTACTGAATTCCTAGAGGGACTCAAACTATCTACCTCGCCGATGAAAGTGGGTGATCCCACTAACAAGGTGACGGATGCTAACCCCGACAAGGGGGAAGCTAATAGTGAAAAGAGTTCGTCTACTAGTGGTAGAAATGGCACCGGCATCTATGCCCATGTGGAACCCCCGGTGTATAAAGGACCATCCCCTCTACGCATTTGAATCATGCCGGTCCTCCTCCTAAATATGTGAAAAATGAAGATTATGATTCTTGGGTTTATCGCTTCAAGCGTCACTTAAAACATGTGAATACTAACCTTTGGAGAATTATTGAAGAAGGTTTCTATCCTCATGATCCAAGCAACTTCACCCCTCGAGAAGAAGTGGACAACCAATTCAATGAGAGTGCTCTCTTCATCATCCAAGATGCTATCCTTCCCGAAGATCTCCCTCATCTTCGACCTCATGTCATGGCTAAAGAAGCATGGAAGTGTGTCGAGTGTATGTATCGAGGAAGTGCTAGCATTCAACGCTCCAACTATGAAGTGGTGCAAGATGAAGCCGATGAGTTTGCAATGAAAGAAGATGAAGAACCTCGTGAGCTCTTTCGAAGAGTGACCAAACTTGCGGTCGCACTCCGAGATCATGGGAGTAAGGACACGGATGACAACTGGATCAAGCGCAAGTTCCTCAAGGCCATGATGCCCTACAACAAGGCCATGTCCTCCGTCATCCGCCAAAGACCGGACTTCCACTCCATGACCTCTGGTGAAGTGTTGGATGAGTTTGTTGCAATGAACATCTTGGATAAGACCGCCGACAATGCGGTGCTCCGTTCCCAAAGGGCAAAGAAGCCCAATCTTGCCTTGAAGGCCAAGGTTAGTGTGGAAGAAGAAGAAGAAGAGGAAGATGAGGAGAGCAACCCCGAGGACACGAAGTATGATTATCATGAGCACATGGCTCTTGCCTCAAGACAATTTTGGAGTAAGAAGACTACAAGACCCAACTTCAACAAGAACAACTCAAGTGGCCTCAAAGGGAAGCAACGAGTTAGAACTTGTTTCAACTGTGGCAATGTCAGCCATTTCATTGCGGATTGTCCATACGAGAAGCGGGAAGACAATGGTGGCAAGTTCATTCGAAAAGACAAAGCCAAGTCCTTCCCCAACAAGAACAACTTCACCAAGAAGACTCCTTATCACGGGTTGGTGGTTCAAGAAGAATACCGTGAGGATGACGATGATGATGAAGATGGTGAAACAATGGCCATGGCATCCGTTGCCATTGTCTCAACTCCTCGGGTGTCTCTCTTCGATGCACCTAACGAGAACATCACCGCCAAGTGCCTCATGGCTAAGGCCACCAACAAGGTAACCCCCAACATCAAAACCACCATTATTCCTAACCCTCCTTCAACGGATGACTTTGATAATGGTAAGGGGTCTAATGAGGAGATCAATGAATTTGAGTCCTTCATGAGTAAGCTCAAGGGCAAATCCAAGAAGCATTTCGTTGCTCTCTTGGAACAACTTGGTGAAGCCAATGACATGATCGAGGCTCATGAAGAAACCATCACTAAGATGGAAAGTCATAGTCGTGACTATGCCGATGAGATATTGGATCTCTCTAATGCTCTTGAGGAAGAGCGTGAGCATCGTTTGGCTCTTGAGGAGTCACACAACGATGGTCATGCTAAACTAAAGAAAGATCTTGATCATGCTCTTGTTGTGTCTCGTGTTCTAGCTTCCGAGAAGGCTAAACTTGGGGTTGATCATGTTAGACTCATGGAGGAGTTTGATGTACTTGACAAGGCCCACAAGGTCTTGAAAAGTGCTCATGCCACCCTCAAGGAGTCTCATGCTCAACTCCAAGTTAAGCTAACTAAGGAAAAGGCCACATTTCCTCACATGGTCTTAATTGATAATGCAAATGCTACTAACCTATGTTGTGAGCATGTGCATCTTGTGGAGGAAAATGCCAAGTTGAAGGAACAACTTGAGAAAGGTCTTGTGTCATGCATACAAGGTGAGAAGAACCTAAATGACCTTTTGAGCAATCAAAAGGAAGTTGTGGGAAAGGAGGGAGTTGGGTTCGCACCCAAGTCCAAGAACAACAAGAAGAACAAGGAGAAGAAGAGCAAGACCAATCGACCTCCTCCGCTCACGCAAACCTTTGTGAAGGAGGGAGAAGGTGCTCCTAAGGAAGAGCGGTGAAGCCAAAGAGCGCAACGCCATCTCTCCCAACAAAGCCGGCGACTTTAACCCCTCTTATGTGTTGTGCCGTGCTAGTGATGGACATGTTTATGCTAAATTTGTTGGTTCTCCTTATGAGTACATTTAATGGTCTATTTGGGTTCCTAAGACCCTTGTTACTAACATCAAAGGACCCATTACTCAACGGGTACCTAAAACCAAGCATTGATCTCTTGTAGGTGTTTGCTTCCGGTGGGGGATCATGGTTGCTCGATAGTGGAGAAACAAATCATATGACCGGGAGCAAGGACTTGGTGGTGGACGTGCACAATATCCCATCTATGCCCACCAATGTCGAATGGGGTGATGCCTCACATTATAAGGTATTGGGTCTTGGCAAGGTTGTCATTTCTCATTATCTAACGATCGAGAAAGTCATGCTTGTTGAGTCCCTTGCGTTCAATTTACTTTCCGTTCATCAACTCGCACTCATGGGTTTTGCCACCTTCTTTGATATTGATACCGTGGCCCTCTTGTGGAGCAAGACTCTTAAAGTAGCCTTTGTTGGGCATGTCGAGAACGGTCTCTATGTGGTTAACTTCTCGGAGCAACCCACTAAGACCGCGACATGCCTAATGGCTAAAATTGATGTGGGATGGCTTTGGCATCACCGTTTAGCCCACGTCAATATGAGATCTTTGCAAAGTCTTCTCAAGGGGGACCATGTCCATGGACTAATGAATGTTAGTTTTGCCAAAGATCGTGTTTGTAGTGCTTGTATCAAAGGAAAGCTTCATGAGACGGCTCACCCTCCCACGACTATTATCTACTCGAAGAGACCCTTGGAGCTCCTCCACATGGACCTCTTTGGGCCCCCATCCTTTGATAGTCTTGGGGGTAGAAAGTACTGCTTGGTGATAGTGGATGATTATTCAAGATACACTTGGGTATACTTCTTCAAGAGGAAGAGTGAGACCCAACAAACCGTCATCGACTTTGCAAATGAAGCTCAACGTGAACATGATGCAAAGATCTTGACAATAAGAAGTGACAACGGCATCGAGTTCAAGAACTACACCTTGGATGAGTTTCTTAGTGATGAAGGGATCAAGCATCAATATTCTGCACCATATACCCCTCAACAAAATGGTGTTGCGGAGAGAAAGAACCGGACGTTGATGGATGCGGCAAGGACCATGATGGCGGAGTTCAAGTCTCCATACAACTTCTGGGCCGAAGCCATCAACACAGCCTGTCATGCATCCAATCGGCTCTATCTCCGCAAAGGCTTGAACAAGACTCCGTATGAGATACTCACCGGGAACAAGCCCAATCTCAAGTACTTCAGGCTGTTCGGGTGTAAGTGTTTCATTCTCAAGAAAGGTGTTCGTTTGTCTAAATTTGAAGCTAGAGCTCATGAGGGCATATTTGTTGGTTATGCTACAAACTCTCATGCTTACCGTGTTCTCAACAAGTCCAACGGACTCATTGAGGAGACGTGTAACGTAGAGTTTGATGAAAATAACGGCTCCCAAGTGGAGCAAAGTGGTACTTGTGATGTAGGTGATGAAATTCCTCCCCAAGCCATAAGAAGAATGGGTATTGGTCATATCCTACCCATTGAGGAACCCCTTGTGGCCGAAGGAGAAGGACAATGCTCCACTCAAGTGGAGCCATCACCTCCCCAAGACCCACATGCTTCCGAAGAACAAAGTGAAGGTCCTCAACCTCGTGAACAAGACCAAAGGCAAGATCAACCTCGAAAAGGTGGTGAACCTCTAAATGATGCCCAAGGTCAAGTTCTCCTCCTCGAGCAAGTTCAAGATCATGAGCAAGCTCAAGATCAAGAACAAGCTCAAGACGGTGCTCAAGATAATCAAGTTAACCCTCCTCCTTCCACATCCGAGGAGGAATTAGAGCGTCGTGCCGCGAAGATTGCTTCGAAGCTCACCACCCAAGGCCATCTCATGGAAAATGTGGTTGGAAGCCTAAGAAAGGGGGTAAGCACTCGTAGACAATTAGCAAACTATTGTGAACATCACGTATTTGTCTCTTGTGTTGAACCCCAAAAGGTCTATGAGGCGCTCGAAGACTCGGATTGGCTCAATGCCATGCATGAAGAACTCAACAACTTCAAGTACAACAAAGTGTGGAGATTGGTGCCAAGGCCATCGGGGGACCACAACGTCATTGGAACCAAGTGGATTTTCAAGAACTAGCAAGATGCTCATGGGAACATCATTCGCAACAAGGCAAGATTGGTAGCACAAGGCTACTCCCAAGTCGAGGGTATCGACTATGGTGAAACCTTTGCTCCCATTGCTCGTCTTGAATCCATACGTTTGTTGATTGCTTATGCTTCCCATCACAACTTTAAGTTGCAACAAATGGATGTGAAAAGTGCTTTCCTTAATGGTCCTATTAATGAGTTGGTCTATGTCAAGCAACCCCCTGGGTTCGAGGATCCCTACTTCCCGGATCATGTGTATCAACTCGATAAGGCACTCTATGGCCTTAAACAAGCCCCACGTGCGTGGTATGACCACCTTACCGAGTTGTTACAAGATCGTGGATTTGAAGTGGGGCTAATCGATCCCACTCTTTTTACTAAGAAGGTCAAAGGGGAGTTGTTTGTATGCCAACTATATGTTGATGACATTATCTTTGGTTCCCCTAACAAAGCTTTCAATGAGGAATTTGCCGCTCTCATGACCTCCAAGTTCCAGATGTCTTCAATGGGAGATTTGAAGTTCTTCCTTGGTTTTGACATTAAACAAAGACGAGAAGGAACCTTCATCAACCAAGCAAAATACACTCAAGACATGCTAAAAAGATTCAAGCTAAGTGATGTCAAGCCGGCTACTACTCCAATGCCCACCAAGTGCCAACTTGACATTGATCCCAATGGTAAAGCGGTGGATCAAAAGGTATATCTCTCCATGATTGGCTCCTTGCTTTACCTTTGTGCATCTAGACCGGATATCATGTTGAGTGTGGGGATGTGTGCATAGTTTCAAGCCGCACCGAAGGAAAGTCACTATGTGGCGGTCAAGCGAATCTTTCGATATTTGGCTCATACCCCAAACTTTAGCTTATGGTACCCAAGAGGGGCAGACTTCAAGCTTGAAGGATTTACGGATTCCGATTGGGCGGGAGACAAAGTGGATAGGAAGTCCACTTCCGGAGGGTGCCAATTTCTTGGGTGCTCTTTGGTGAGTTGGTCTTCCAAAAAGCAAAGTTGTGTGTCTCTCTCGTCCACGGAAGCGGAATATGTGGCGGCCGGTAGTTGTTATGCACAACTCTTAAGGATGAGGCAAACTTTAAAGGAATACAGTGTCATTTGTGACAAAGTGCCTCTTTGGTGTGACAACGAAAGTGCCATCAAGATTTCTCTCAACCCGGTGCAACACTTCAAGACGAAGCATATTGAAATTCGGTATCATTTCATCTGGGATCACATTAGGCGAGGGGAGATCGAGCTCAAGTATGTCAACACTCATGATAACCTTGCAGATATTTTCAAAAAGTCCTTGGATGAAGCAAGATTTCATGAGTTAAGGCATGAGCTAAATATCATTGATTCGAGCAATGTGACTTGAACCCTTGCACACCGCACCCCACTCAACTTGGTATCTTGCTTAGATGTAGGCATGGACATAGGGGGAGTGTTGTTCTCTCAATGAACTTTCCCTCCCCCCATTATGCATAAAATGATCAACTCTTTCACAATAGCCATTTTTGATGGTACTTGTGCTTCAAAGACGAGTTTTGGTCATGGGCCCAAGGATAATTCTTCGTGGTGCCATACCAATTGACTCAAACATAGGTGGCTCTGGCTACCGCCCTCTCCTGAGAGAGGCCAGAGCTTGCTCTGTTTCGTGTGGTTGTTTGTGTTTGAGTTGTTTCTGGTCTGTTGTGTGTGTGTGTGTTGTCGCGTCGGTCCTCTCGTTCTGTTGGCTTTGCTTTCCGTTTCTTTTTGAGCGTTAGCCGTTGGTCTAGAAGCAGCGTGGTTGCTGAAGTGGTACTACCGCCCTCCAGAGTGGTACTACCGCTCCCAGCGGTACTACCGCCCTCCAGAGTGGTACTACCGCTCCTAGCGGTACTACCGCCCTCCAGAGCGGTACTACCGCTGTGAGGCGCGGGCTGGGGGTTATATCGGGGGCAGGGGGAGTTTCTTCTCCCCCATACCCATTCGCTCACCCCTTCGCCCCGTTCGTCTCTCTCTTCAGCAACCGGCACTGCGGGAGGGCTCCGGCGGATCTCCCTCTCCGGGGCGCTCCTCTCCGTTTCCTTCGGTGGAATCGATCCCCACCTTGTCCTCTTGCCATGGATGCCGGTATTGCCCCCATTCCCTGTTTCCTTTTGTCTAGATTTCCAATCTAGCGTTCTTGGGGCAATAGCAGTTGCATCTCTAGATTTTTGTCCAGATCTAGGCTTGAGTAGGATGGAGAATGCTTCTAGACTGTTTGGATTAGTGTTTGGTTGGAGTATTTTTGAATTTGGTAGGACGGTAGTACCGGATCTGACCATGGTAGTTGGAAACTGTTGTTCCCCACCTCGAGCGGTACTACTGCTCTCCCAGAGCGGTACTACTGCTGAGAGTGGTACTACCGCTCTACCAGAGCGGTACTACTGCTTGGGGAGGTACTACCGCTCAAGGGTCACGGTACTACCGCCCTCTACCCAGTTCCATCATCCTCCAACCTTTCAGTGATCTTTTTGTTCGTGTTTGTGGCTTACGCTTGTTCTTTCTGGTTGTTTTGCGTGTTTGTGTGTGTGGTTCCAGGTGATGAGGTTCCTGAGCATCAGGCTCGTCGTGTCAACCCCGGTCGTGCTTCGTCCAAGCGCTACCACACCACTGAGCCCACTGAGCCTGCCGGAGGATCTTCCAGTGCTCAACCTCCTCCCCAACTGCCGAAGAAGCCTGGGGTCAAGCCAAAGCAAAGCAAAACCGTGCCAGAAATGCCGCCCAAGGAGTTCTGGGCAAGGCGCCGCCGCAACCTGTATGAGGTCGACCAAGATCCCACTTTGGTCAACCGTCCATTCTGGAACAGGTTCCAGTTTGCCATCTATTTTGATGTCCTCAAAGCCAAGAAGAATCTCTATGTCAACGTGCACTTCATCGACACCGAGCATATGGAGAATGATCCTGACTACTTTGGTGAAGCTCTTCAGATGTGCACTCAGCTGAACATTCTCGGGATCATGCAATTCAACAAGGACTATGATGCTGATATTATGGCCCAATTCTATGCCACGGTTCACCTTGGGACCGATGAGGATAGGACTCTGACTTGGATGACAAATGGCAAGTTGCTGTCAGTCAAGTGGAAAGCTTTCATGCAGTTGATTGGGGTGGAAGATCTTGGACTTGAGTCTGCTGTCGGCTTTCGCCCCCACCGTCGTGCCAATGCCACTCACAAGCAAGCTCTGTGGCCCTACTGCAATCTGAGGATCAACCATGAGACGAAGAAGGAGACCTATGAGCTGCCTGCCTATCTGGACATTCTTCACCGTATCTTCAGAGAAACTCTTTTCCCTCGCATCGGGAATCTGGACCAGGTTCACTCTTATCTCGTGGACATGCTTCTCTTCTGTCAGCGGGAGAAGGGGCAGAGCACTGGAGAGTCCTTGGATATCTCTCATGTTATGTGGTCTGAGCTGGTTTCTGCTATCTCCGAGCGCAAGTGCCCGATTTATGGTCCGTTCATTATGCTGCTCATTGAGAAGGCCTGGGATCGTATCTATCCCAAGGTGGTGCTGGAGCTTGGAGACTTGGTTTCTCATGATGTCAAGAGTCTGAGGAAGAAGGATAACTGGGGCACTCAGGCCCCTAGGACTGGAGTTCCTTCATCTGCTGCTGCCATGGAGACTGAGGAGGAGTTTGGGGCTGAGGCTGAGGATGAAGATGATGACTACGTGCCTTCTGAGAAGCTGTTCTGCATGGAATCTCACGGTCAGTACATGACTCATGTGGCTGAGAAGAAGGCTCGAGGTCGCCACAAGGAGCTCATGCATCATATGGGTGCTATTGTGATTAGTGGTTCTGAGGATCAGCTTACTGAGGAGGAGGAGTGGATTCAGCAGCACTGCCCCTAGACTGATTCTGATGCTGAGCACTTCCCGACCGATGATGGCACCGCAGATGGTCCCTCTGAGATCTGATGGGTGTCCATCGTTTACCTTCACCTGGAGCCGTAGCATCACTCCCTCTCCTTTTTGGTGTCTCGCTGCCAAAGGGGGAGAGAGTTTAGGGATTTACGTCTTGTGTCTTTCGTCGTTTGTGTTTGTGCTTTCGCTTGTCGTCTTATTTGGTTTGTGTCTGTGAGACCTAAGTTCTGGTTCTATCAGTAAGACCTAAGCTCGAGTCATATGGTGTGAGACATATGCTACCTTATCTCTTCGTATCTTTATCTATGTCTATCTAGCTTATGAGTTCCATGCTTATCTTGTTATATATATATGTTGCTCTCATATCATGCTTAGGTAGTTGGTCTCTAAAATGTAGGGGGAGCATTGTTTCTGGCTTCTGTGCCGTGCAGTCCAAAGCACCTTTCTAAGTAGCACACATCCAGGGGGAGCCCTTCTACATTTTAGGACGGTTGTACTTTTGCGCTTATCCTATATCTTTCATATTGTGCAAATCCCGTATTGTCATCAATCCACCAAAAAGAGGGAGATTGTAAGGGCATATTTATTCCCAATATGTTTTGGTGATTGATGACAATGCTTGTGCGGACTAATCGTGTGCGTTAGTTCTTTCAGAGATTCATCCATTGGCACGAGACGATTTCCTCCCCTCGGTGTTGTAATTCAAGACGGTGTAGCTCCTTCATTTCGTTGTTGGTGGACTAGTTTCGTAGGAGTCACCGTACTATCAAGAGGGGATCCGTTTTGGTAAGACTTGGGTGGAATCACACGTACACATCATTATCACACCCGTCGTCTTTCCTTCCGCATCTCTGGAGCTGCTGTTTTCCCCTTACTATGCTCTGCTTTGCCCTAGCGGTATTACCGCATCCACAGCGGTAGTACCGCCGAAAACTCCACAGCGGTAGTACCGCTCTCAGAGCGGTAGTACCGCTCTCAGAGCGACCGCTTGGGTGTTTCGGCCGTAGTACCGCTGTGTGTCTGGGCTACTTCCGCCTCGATTCTCGAACGAATTTTTCGTGTCGGGTTTTGCGGCACTAAGGGAGGTAGTAGGGGCGGTAGTACCGCTCTAAGCGGTAGTACCGCCCTTCCCTAGCGGTAGTACCGCCCTGGCGACAGGGCCTTGGGCAGCGCGGCAGTACCGCTGGGTCTAAGCGGTAGTACCGCCCTGGAGTCAGGGCCCCAGGCAGCGCGGCAGTACCGCTGGGTGGAGCGGTAGTACCGCCTGGAGCGGTAGTACCGCCTGGAGCGGTAGTACCGCCCTTCCCCAGCGGTAGTACCGCTCTGTGCGGGGCTGGTAAGTGGGATAACGGTTGGATTGTTCTTCCCACTATATAAAGGGGTCTTCTTCCCCAAAGTTGACCTACCTCTTTCCCCCAAAGCTCCATTGTTGCTCCAAGCTCCATTTTCGCCCGATCTCTCTCCCTAGCCAATCAAACTTGTTGATTTGCTCGGGATTGGTTGAGAAGGCCCAGATCTACACTTCCACCAAGAGAAATTTGATTCCCCCCACTTATCCCTAGCGGATCTTGTTACTCTTGGGTGTTGAGCACCCTAGACAGTTGAGGTCACCTCGAAGCCATACTCCACTGTGGTGAAGCTTCGTGGTGTTGTTGGGAGCCTCCAATTGTTGTGGAGATTGCCCCAATCTTGTTTGTAAAGGTCCGGTTGCCGCCTTCAAGGGCTCCAATAGTGGAATCACGGCATCTCGCATTGTGTGCGGGTGTGAGGAGATTACGGTGGCCCTAGTGGCTTCTTGGGGAGCACTGTGCCTCCACACCGCTCTAATGGAGACGTACTTCCCCTTAAAAGGAAGGAACTTCGGTAACACATCCTCGTCTCCACCGGCTCCACTCTTGGTTATCTTGTCCCTTTACTTTTGCAAGCTTACTCGAGTTATATCCATTGCTTGCTTGCGTGCTCATTGTCTTTGCATCATATAGGTTGTCCACGTAGTTGCACATCTAGACAACCTATTTCATTGCAAGTTTTAATTTTTTAAAGAAAAGTCTAAAAATTGTTAGTTGCCTATTCACCCCCCCTCTAGTCAACCATATCGATCCTTTCACACCCCTTCATCATTTTGATGTTAGGCTTAGATGAGTGGTCTGGGTAGTGGCCCAGCTAGCAAGCCTTCATCATTTGGATAGGAGTAGTGGCATATGTTGCCAAGATGGCGGATTCAGACATATTGTTGTAATACTTTGTAAGGTCCTCGGAAATAATCAATAAAGTGGCCGTATGCATCTCCCAGATGCAGAGGCCGGGGGTCATCCTCCTTTTCTTAAAAAAATATGTGTTTATTCATTTATTTTAATCTCTCTATAGCCTATATTAAAATTATCAAAACATCTTATAATAGTGAATGAGGGAGTAGATTTTTGTCAGAGATGTTAGGGCATCTCCAACTTGTGACTCTAAATACACACACATACATCTGGACGTAGTGTGTCATCCAATGCGGTCCCCTAACATAGTCCGCTCCCGCCCCCTCTCCCGCGCGAAGCAGTTTCCGCGCATTTATGCCGACCGATGCCGCTCCAGAGCGCCAGCACTGTATTCATGTCAGCCCAGAGCGAACGCGACCCCACACGGGAGCTGGCATTGAAGCAGGACGCCTACCGAGAGCACTGCCGGTGCCGTGTTTCGCCTGTCTGTTCAATGCCGTTGCTGCGTGACTAGACGGGACGAAGGGATTATCTACCGCATTCAAACCGGTTGCTCCGACCGAGAAACCAACTCTGGTGCCCAACACACTGCGCCACCTGGCCTGGCAGGCACCTGCTATTTAAGCGCAGCCTCGCGCGACACCATCCGCACCACAAACACATCCTCTTCCAGTCCTCATTGCACCACCTCCGCCATGACCGCGAGCTCTTGGGCAATATGGAATGGCCTTTCAATGGAGAAGAAGCATGAGGTGGAAGGCCTTGCAGTCGGCTGGCAGGACCGTCATGCGCGGCGGACAGAGGCAGGCATGCCAGCGAGCTTGCCGGAGGTGAGCGACAACGACCCCACGATAGAGGACGCCTCCGATGATGAGCCGGAGCCCCTGTCCATGCTGGCTTGACCATGAACCAGGCGTATGCACACTTCGTCGCCATCAAATTTAAAACTACTCTATGTTTAGTAAATATGATTTCCTTCGAAATTTTTGGACCTAATTTATGTGTAGTGCGCGTGCACTAGAGCCTGCCACACCGAACTACTAGATATTTCGATTATTTTTTTGCACGTATTAAAAACATTCATCTGTGGCGGCCGGGTGTATTACTGGCCCACCACTGTCGGCTCATGTACCTGTGATAGGCGCAGAGTACGAGCCCGCCACTGTTTGCTTTAAACTAGCCACAGTGGGAGTAACTTCAGAAGTAACATCGAGTCCAACTCAGCAAATTTGCTTATGTGGCAATGAGTTAATGAGGAGAGAGGTAGTTATAGTAACTTAGCTAGTTACTATAACATCACATGTCCCAATGCAATATGAGTCTATAACCTAATAAATGAAGCTTTGCATGTTACCACACTTATGTTACTACCCACTATGAAGGTAGTAACATAGTCTAGGGAACTATGTATGTTACTAGTGTATGTTACTCACCATTATGACTAGTCTTATCACGCGGACAAATATATAAGAGTTTACGCGTGCTAGGTATATATATCCGCCGCCACTGATGTGTCGATTCCTGTGACGTGTACACCCTGCTACCTGCTATGTCTTGAGCTTGCGTTGGTTTTCCCCGAAGAGGAGAGGGTGATGCAGCAAGTGTACCATAAGTATTTCCCTGAGTTTTTGAGAACCAAGGTATCAATCCAGTAGGAGGCTCCTCAAAAGTCCCATGCACCTACACAAACAAACTGAGAACTCGCAACCAACGCAATAAAGGGGTTGTCAATCCCTTCACGGCTACTTGCGAAAGTGAGATCTGATAGAGATAGTATGATAAGATAAATATATTTTTGGTATTTTATAATATAGATGCAAAAGTAAAGATGCAAATAAAAGTAGATTGGAAGCAAATATGATAAGAGATAGACCCGGGGGCCATAGGTTTCACTAGAGGCTTCTCTCGAGATAGCATAAGTATTACGGTGGGTGGACAAACTACTGTCGAGCAATTGATAGAAAAGCGAATAATTATGAGATTATCTAGGCATGATCATGTATATAGGCATCACGTCCAAAACAAGTAGACCGACTCCTGCCTGCATCTACTACTATTACTCCACACATCGAGCGACTCCTGCCTGCATCTAGAGTATTAAGTTCACAAAGAACAGAGTAACACATTAAGCAAGATGACATGGTGTAGAGGGATAAACTCATGCAATATGATATAAACCCCATCTTGTTATTCTCGATGGCAACAATACAATACGTGTCTTGCAACCCTTTCTGTCACTGGGTAAGAACACCACAAGATTGAACCCAAAGCTAAGCACTTCTCCCATGGCAAGAAAGATCAATCTAGTAGGCCAAACCAAACCAATAATTCGAAGAGACTTGCAAAGATAACTCAATCATACATAAAAGAATTCAGAGAAGATTCAAATATTATTCATAGATAAACTTGATCATAAACCCATAATTCATCGGATCTCGACAAACACACCGCAAAAAGAGATTACATCGAATAGATCTCCACAAAAGAGGGGGAGAACATTGTATTGAGATCCAAAAAGAGAGAAGAAGCCATCTAGCTAATAACTATGGACCCGTAGGTCTGTGGTAAACTACTCACAACTCATCGGAGGGGCAAGGATGTTGATGTAGAGGCCCTCCATGGTCGATTCCCCCTCTGGCAGAGTGCCGGCGAAGGCTCCAAGATGGGATCTCGCGGATACAGAAGGTTATGGCAGTGGAAATTGTGTTTCGTGGTGCTCCTAGATGTTTTCAGGGTACGTAGGTATATATAGGAGGAAGAAGTACATCGGTGGCCGCCCGAGGGGCCCACGAGACAGGGGGCGCGCCCTACAGGGGGGGCGCCCTCCTATCTCGTGGCCGCCTTGGTTGCTTCTTGGCTTGCACTCAAAGTCCTCCGGATCACGTTCGTTCCAAAAATCACGCTCCCGAAGGTTTCATTCCATTTGGACTCCATTTGATATTCCTTTTCTTCGAAATACTGAAATAGGCAAAAAAAAACAACAATACGGGCTGGGCCTCCAGTTAGTAGGTTACTCCCAAAAATGATATAAACGTGTAAAATAAAGCCCATAAACATCCAAAAGGTGTAATATAATAGCATGGAACAATCTAAAATTATAGATACGTTGGAGACGTATCAAGCATCCCCAAGCTTAATTCCTGCTCGTCCTCGAGTAGGTAAATGATAAAAAGAGAATTTTTGATGTGGAATGCTACCTAGCATAATTCTCAATGTAATTTTCTTTATTGTGGCATGAATGTTCAGATCCAAATGATTCAAAATAAAAGTTCATATTGATAAAGAAATAGTAATACTTCAAGCACACTAATCAAAGTAATCATGTCTTCTCAAAATAACAAGGCAAAAGAAAGTTCATCCCTACAAAATCATATAGTTAGGCTATGCTTCATTTTTGTCACACAAAGATGTTCCCAACTTCTATACCCCCGATGACAAGCCAATCAATTGTTTCATACTTAAATAATCTCAAACTTTTTCAACCTTCACGCAATACATGGGCGTGAGCCATGGATATAGCACTATGGGTGGAATAGAATATGATGATGGGGATTGTGTGGAGAAGACAAAAAAAGGATAAAGTCTCACATTGACGAGGATAATCAACAGGCTCTGGAGATGCCCATCAATTGATGTCAACATGAGGGATTGCCATGCAACAGATGCACTAGAGCTATAAATGAATGCTCAACAAAAGAAAACTAGTGGGTGTGCATCCAACTTGCTTGCTCACGAAGACCTAGGGCATTTAAGGCAGCCCATCGTAGGAATATACAAGCCAAGTTCTATAATGAAAAATTCCCACTAGTATGAAAAAGACAACATATGAGACTCACTATATGAAAAACATGGTGCTACTTTGAAGCACAAAATATGAGACTCACTACATGAAGAACAAGGTGCTACTTTGAAGCACAAGTGTGGAAAAAGAGATAGTAACATTGCCCTTTTTATTTTTATTTTTTTTATTTTCCCCCTTCTTTTTTTCTTTTTTTGGGCCTTTCTTTTTTTTCTTTTGGCCTTTCTTCTTCTTTTTTTTCTTTTTTTCTTTGGGCAATGTTCTAATAATGATGATCATCACACTTCTATTGATTACAACATATGAATTACAACTCGAAACTAGAACAAGATATGACTCTATATGAATGCCTCCGGCGGTGTACCGGGATGGTGCAATGAATCAAGAGTGACATGTATGAAAAATAATGCATGGTGGCTTTGCCACAAATATGATGTCAACTACATGATCATGCAATGGCAATATGACAAAAGTAAAGTATGTCATAAATATGATAAACGGAACGGTGGAAAGTTGCATGGAAATATATCTCGGAATGGCTATGGAAATGCCATAATAGGTAGGTATGGTGGCTGTTTTGAGGAAGATATAAGGAGGTTTATGTGTGATAGAGCGTATCATATCACGGGGTTTGGATGCACCGGCGAAGTTTGCACCAACTCTCAAGGTGAGAAAGGGCAATGCACGGTACCGAAGAGGCTAGCAATGGTGGAAAGGTAAAAGTGTGTATAATCCATGGACTCAACATTAGTCAAAAGAACTCATATACTTATTGCAAAAATTTAGAAGTCATCAAGAATCAAGTACTACGCGCATGCTCCTAGGGGGATATATTAGTAGGAAAAGACCATCGCTCGTCCCCGACCGCCACTCATAAGGATGCACAAGCTAGGTACACTTCATGTTTCAAATTTGTTACACAACTTTAACCATACGTGCATGCTACGGGACTTGCTAACTTCAACACAAGCATTATTTAAATTCATAATCACCCAACTAGCATGACTTTAATATCACTACCTCCATATCTCAAAACAATTATCAAGTATCAAATTGATCGTAGCATCCAATTCACTTCCTATGATAGTTTTTATTATACCCAACTTGGATGCTCATCATTCTTGGACCAATTTTGTAACCATAGCAAATACCATGCTGTTCTAAAAGACTCTCAAAATAATATAAGTGAAGCATGATAGACTAGAAATTTCTTGAAAATTAAGACACAACCGTGCTCTAAAAGATATAAGTGAAGCACTAGAGCAAAAACTATCAAGCTCAAAAGATATAAGTGAAGCACATAGAGTATTCTAAAAAAATTCTAATCAAATAGGCTTCTCCCAAAAGGTGTGTACAGCAGGGATGATTGTGGTAAACTAAAAAGCAAATACTAATATAATACACGACGCTCCAAGCAAAAGACATATCATGTAGCGAATAAAAATATAGCTCCAAGTAAAGTTACCAATGAATGAAGACCAAAGAGGGGATGCCTTCCCGGGGCATCCCCAAGCTTAGGCTTTTGGCTATCCTTGAATATATTGGGGTGCCATGGGCATCCCCAAGCTTAGACTCTTGCCACCCTTTATTCCATAGTCCATAAAAGCTTTACCCCAAACTTGAAAACTTCACAACAAAAAACTCAACAGGAAATCTTATAAGCTCCGTTAGTGAAAGAAAACAAAACCACCACATAAGGTACTGCAATGAACTCATTATTTATTTATTTTGGTGTTAAACCTACTGTATTCCAACTTCTCTATGGTTTATAAACTAATTTACTAGCCATAGATGCATCAAAATAAGCAAACAACACACGAAAAACAGAATCTATCAAAAACAGAACAGTCTGTAGCAATCTGTAACTAACGCAAACTTCTGGAACTCTAAAAATCCTACCAAAATAGGACGTACTGGAAAATTTGTTTGTTGATCAGCAGCAAAAAAGAATAAATGCAAAATCACGTTTCTGTGATTTATTGAATTTTTTCTCGTGAGCGCAAAGTTTCTGTTTTTCAGCAGAATCAAATCAACTATCATCATAGTTTATCCTATAGGTTCTACTTGGCACAAACACTAATTAAAAGATAAAAACACATCTAAACAGAGAGTAGATGAAAGATTTATTACTAAACAGGAGCAAAAGCAAAAAACATATAGAAAAATTGGGTTGCCTCCGAACTAGCGCTATCGTTTAACGCCCCTAGCTAGGCATAAAAGCGAAGATAGATCTAACTTGTGCCATCTTTAATTTTCAGTTTTTTTGGCGGAGTCATGCTCGAATCTGGGAGGTTCTTTACGTTTCCCTTCATACTCGGAAATTTTTAGATCTAAAGAATCCAACCGCTTATTGCAAAGAGTAATCAACATATTCATGCGGTGAAGATTTCCGCTAACACTTTTAAGGGGCTCAAGAGATTTTTGTAACTTCGCAAATCTTTCCAAGCACTTGTGTTTCTTCTTGGGTAGGATGTGATCCTCCCTTTTGAGGTAGTGTTCCCACTATTCCCTCTATAATTTCATGAGCAATACACGGATCAATTTCAATAAAATTTCCCTTGGCAATGCAATCCAAGAGTTGTCTATGCGTCATATTTAGCCCAACATAAAAATTGCGAAGAAGAATTCTAATGTTCACCTCTAGGGTGCACTTGTGATAAGATTCCATCATCCTATACCAATCATCTTTTAAGTTTTCTCCTTGCCTTTGCTTGAAGTGAAGAACTTCAAACTCGGGAGACATTTGAGAGGATAAGGAACTAGCCATAACAACGAGGCAAATGAGCAAACACACGGGCAACGGAAAAAGGCAAGAGAAAAAGAGAGGAGGAGAGAGATTGGGAAAGAGAGGGCGAATAAAATGGCAAGGGTGAAGTGGGGGAGAGGAAAATGAGAGGCAAATGGCAAATAATGTAAATGTGAGGGAGATGGGTTTGTGATGGGTACTTGGTATGTCTTGACTTGAGCGAAGACCTCCCCGACAACGGCGCTAGAAATCCTTCTTGCTATGTCTTGAGCTTGCGTTGGTTTTCCCCGAAGAGGAGAGGGTGATGCAGCAAGTGTAGTGTAAGTATTTCCCTCAGTTTTTGAGAACCAAGGTATCAATCCAGTAGGAGGCTCCTCAAAAGTCCCACGCACCTACACAAACAAACTGAGAACTCGCAACCAACACAATAAAGGGGTTGTCAATCCCTTCACGACCACTTGCGAAAGTGAGATTTGATAGAGATAGTATGATAAGATAAATATATTTTTGGTATTTTATAATATAGATGCAAAAGTAAAGATGCAAATAAAAGTAGATTGGAAGCAAATATGATAAGAGATAGACCCGGTGGCCATAGGTTTCACTAGAGGCTTCTCTCGAGATAGCATAAGTATTACGGTGGGTGAACAAATTACTGTCGAGTGCTACCTCTTGAGCACTGCGTTGGTTTTCCCCGAAGAGGAGAGGATGATGCAGTAAAGTAGCGTAAGTATTTCCCTCAGTTTTTGAGAACCAAGGTATCAATCTAGTAGGAGACCACGCACAAGTCCCTCGTACCTACACAAAACGATAGCTACTCGCAACCAACGCGATTAGGGGTTGTCAATCCCTTCATGGTTACTTACGAGGGCGAGATCTGATAGAGATGATAAATAATATTTTTGGTATTTTTGTTAGATAGATGCAAAGTGAAAAGTAAAAGGCAAAGTAAAAACAAAGCAAGTAAATAAAGTGATAGAGATTGATATGATGAGAATAGACCCGGGGGCCATAGGTTTCACTAGTGGCTTCTCTCAAGAGCATAATTATTCTACGGTGGGTGAAGAAATTACTGTTGAGCAATTGACAGAATTGAGCATAGTTATGAGCATATCTAGGCAATGATCATGTATATAGGCATCACGTCCAAGACAAGTAGATCGAAACGATTCTGCATCTACTACTATTACTCCACTCATCGACCGCTATCCAACATGCATCTAGAGTATTAAGTTAAAAATAGAGTAACGCCTTAAGCAAGATGACATGATGTAGAGGGATAAATTCATGCAATATGATAAAAACCCCATCTTGTTATCCTCGATGGCAACAATACAATACGTGCCTTGCAACCCTTTCTGTCACTGGGGAAGGACACCGCAAGATCGAACCCAAAGCTAAACACTTCTCCCATTGCAAGAACTACCAATCTAGGTGGCCAAACCAAACGGATAATTTGAAGAGACTTGCAAAGATAACTCAATCATACATAAAAGAATTCAGAGAAGATTCAAATATTTTCCATAGATAATCTGGATCATAAACCCACAATTCATCGGTCTCAACAAACACACCGCAAAAAGAAGATTACATCGAATAGTTCTCCACAAGAGAGGGGGAGAACATTGTATTGAGATCCAAAAAGAGAGAAGAAGCCATCTAGCTACTAGCTGTGGACCCAAAGGTCTGAAGTAAACTACTCACACTTCATCGGAGAGGCTACGTGTTGATGTAGAAGCCCTCCGTGGTAGATGCCCCCTCCGGCGGAGCTTCGGAATAGGCCCCAAGATGGGATCTCGTGGATACAGAAAGTTGCAGCAGTGGAATTAGGTTTTTGGCTCCGTATCTGATCTGTCGGGGGTACGTAGGTATATATAGGAGGAAGGAGTACGTCGGTGGAGCAACAGGGGGCCCATGAGGTAGGGGGGTGCGCCCAGGGGGGCGCGCCCTCCACCCTCGTGACCGGCTCTTTTTTTCCTTGGAGCAGGGTCCAAGTCTCCTGGATCACATTCGGTGAGAAAATCACGTTCCCGAAGGTTTCATTCCGTTTGGACTCCGTTTGATATTCCGTTTCTTCGAAACACTGAAATAGGCAAAAAACAGCAATTCTGGGCTGGGCCTCCGGTTAATAGGTTAGTACCAAAAATAATATAAAAGTGGAAAATAAAGCCCAATATAGTCCAAAACAGTAGATAAAGTAGCATGGAGCAATAAAAAATTATAGATACATTGGAGATGTATCAGGCATCCCCAAGCTTAATTCCTGCTCGTCCTCAAGTAGGTAAATGATAAAAAAGAATTTTTGATGCGGAGTGATGCTTGGCATAATTTCAATGTAATTCTTCTTAATTATGATATGAATATTCAGATCCGAAAGATTCAAGACAAAAGTTCATATTGACACAAAAATAATAATACTTCAAGCATACTAATCAAAGCAATCATGTCTTCTCAAAATAACATGGCAAAAGAAAGTTCATCCCTACAAAATCATATAGTTAGGCTATGCTTCATTTTCGTCACACAAAGATGTTCCCAACTTCTATACCCCCGATGACAAGCCAAGCAATTGTTTCATACTCAAATAATCTCAAACTCTTTCAACCTTCACGCAATACATGAGCGCGAGCCATGGATATAGCACTATGGGTGGAATAGAATATGATGATGGGGATTGTGTGGAGAAGACAAAAAAGGAGAAAGTCTCACATTGACGAGTATAATCAATGAGCTATGGAGATGTCCATCAATTGATGTCAACATGAGGAGTAGGGATTGCCATGCAACGGATGCACTAGAGCTATGAATGCTCAACAAAAGAAAACTAGTGGGTGTGCATCCAACTCGCTTGCTCACGAAGACCTAGGGCATTTGAGGAAGCCCATCATAGGAATATACAAGCCAAGTTCTATAATGAAAAATTCCCACTAGTGTAAAAAGACAACTTATGAGACTCACTACATGAAGAACAAGGTGCTACTTTGAAGCACAATATATGAGACTCACTACATGAAGAACAAGGTGCTACTTTGAAGCACAATATATGAGACTCACTACATGAAGAACAAGGTGCTACTTTGAAGCACAAGTGTGGTAAAAGGATAGTAACATTGCCCCTTCTCTCTTTTTTTCTCTTTTTTTGGGCCTTCTCTTTTTTTGGCCTTTCTCTTTTTTTCGTCCGGAGTCTCATCCCGACTTGTGGGGGAATCATAATCTCCATCATCCTTTCCTCACTGGGGCAATGCTCTAATAATGATGATCATCACGCTTCTATTGATTACAACATGAGGATTACAACTCGAAACTTAGAACAAGATATGACTCTATATGAATGCCTCCGGCGGTGTACCGGGATGGTGCAATGAATCAAGAGTGACATGTATGAAAAGTAATGCATGGTGGCTTTGCAACAAATATGATGTCAACTACATGATCATGCAATGGCAATATGACAAAAGTAATGTATGTCATGATGATGATGGAAGTTGCATGGCAATATATCTCGGAATGGCTATGGAAATGCTTGATAGGTAGGTATGGTGGCTGTTTTGAGGAAGATATAAGGAGGTTTATGTGTGATAGAGCGTATCGTATCACGGGGTTTGGATGCACCGGCGAAGTTTGGACCAACTCTCAAGGTGAGAAAGGGCAATGCACGGTACCGAAGAGGCTAGCAAAGGCAGAAAGGTGAGAGTGCGTATAATCCATGGACTCAACATTAGTCAAAAGAACTCATATACTTATTGCAAAAATTTAGAAGCCATCAAAAATCAAGTACTAAGCGCATGCTCCTAGGGGGATAGATTGGTAGGAAAATACCATCGCTCGTCCCCGACCGCCACTCATAAGGATGCACAGGCCAGGTACACTTCATGTTTCAAATTTGTTACACAACTTTAACCATACGTGCATGCTACGGGACTTACAAACTTCAACACAAGCATTTCTCAAATTCACAATCACCCAACTAGCACAACTATGATATTATCACCTCCATATCTCAAAACAATTATCAAGCATCAAACTTATCATAGTATTCAACTTACTCAAAAGAAAGTTTCACATATCTTTGAACACTAAGTATATTAACATTAAGCAAACTACCATGCTATTAATGACTCTCAAATAATCTAAGTGAAGCATGAGAGATCAATAGTTTCTTTAAAACAAATCCACCACCGTGCTTTAAAGGATATAAGTGAAGCACTAGAGCAAAAATTATCAAGCTCAAAAGATATAAGTGAAGCACTATGAGCAAAACTATCAAGCTCAAAAGATATAAGTGAAGCACATAGAGTATTCTAACAAATTCCAAATCATGTATGGCTCTCTAAAAAGGTGTGTAAAGCAAGGATGATTGTGGTAGACTAACAAGCAAAGACACAAATAATACAAGACGCTCCAAGAAAAACACATGACATGTGGTGAATAAAAATATAGCTCCAAGTAAATTACCGATGGAAGTGAACGAAAGAGGGGATGCCTTTCGGGGCATCCCCAAGCTTTGACTTTTTGGTGTCCTTGGATTATCTTGGGGGTGCCATGGGCATCCCCAAGCTTAGGCTCTTGCCACTCCTTGTTCCACAATCCATCAAAAGAATTCACCCAAAACTTGAAAACTTCACAACACAAAACTCAACAGAAATCTCGTGAGCTCCGTTAGAGAAAGAAAACAAAATAATACTTCAAGGTACTGTAATGAACTCATTTTTTTATTTATATTGGTTTTAAACCTACTGTATTCCAACTTCTCTATGGATTATAAACTATTTTACTAGCCATAGATTCATCAAAATAAGCAAACAACACACGTAAAACAGAATCTGTCAAAAACAGAACAGTCTGTAGAAATCTGTAACTAACGCAAACTTCTGGAACTCTAAAAATTCTACAAAAATAGGAAGTCCTGGAAAATTTGTTTATTGAACAGCAGCAAAAATAATCAACGCCAAAGCATGTTCCTGTGATTTAACAAAATTATATTCGTGCATGCAAAGTTTCTGTTTTTCAGCAGAATCAAATCAACTATCATCGTAGGTTATCCTATAGGTTCTACTTGGCACAAACACTAATTAAAAGACAAAACCACATCTAAACAGAAGCTAGATGGATTATTTATTCCTAAACAGAAACAAAAACAAAAAAACACAAAATAAAATTGGGTTGCCTCCCAACAAGCGCTATCGTTTAACGCCCCTAGCTAGGCATAAAAGCAAGGATAGATCTAGGTATTGCCATCTTTGGTAGGCAATCCATAAGTGGCTCTCATGATAGATTCATATGGTAATTTTATTTTATTTCTATGGAAGTGTTCCATGCCCTTCCTTAAGGGAAATTGGTCTAATATTCCCTTCTTTCATATCAATAATTGCACCAATCGTTCTAAGGAAAGGTCTACCAAGAATAATAGGACATGAAGGATTGCAATCTATATCAAGAACGATAAAATCTATGGGCACATAATTCCTATTTGCAACAATAAGAAAATCATTAATTCTTCCCATAGGCTTTTTAATAGTGGAATCTGCAAGGTGCAAGTTTAGAGAGCAATCATCAAAGTCACGAAAATCTAGCAAATCACACAAAGCTTTGGGAATAGTAGAGACACTAGCACCCAAATCACACAAAGCATGAAACTCATAATCTTTAATTTTAATTTTAATGGTAGGTTCCCACTCATCATATAATTTTTTAGGGATAGAAACTTTCAACTAAAGTTTTTCTTCATAGGATCGCATCAAGGCATCAACAATGTGTTCGGTAAAGGCTTTATTTTGACTATAAGCATGAGGAGAATCTAGCATGGATTGCAACAAGGAAATACAACCAATCAAAGAGCAATTTTCATAATTAAATTCCTTGAGATCCAAAATAGTGGGTTTAGCAACATCTCAGTTCCTATTTATTTCAATCCCACTTTCATCAATTTCATCATCAAGATCTAGAAACTCCGAATTCTTAGAACGCCTTCTAGGTAAAGGAAGATCATATTCGTTTCATCAAGATTCATATTGCAAAACAAAGATTTAATGGGGGACACATCAATAACTTTTAGATCTTCATCTTGATTTTCATAGAAATTCGGTTTAGCGGCCATCTTATTGACTAAGGTAGCTTGCATATCCGAAATTTCAGCAGTCATCTTTTCAAGACGAGCAATTTGGGCTCTTATACCATCGAATTCTTTAGACATATCATCGAGTTCTTTATTCATATAACTCATAAAACCTTTTTGTTCCTTAAGCTCGTTTCTTAAGAAATTATTATGCTCAAATTGCAAAACCATAAACTTTCTGACATTACTTTCGATCTCCTCTAGCCTTTTAAGGTGAAGATCACCAAATTTAGGGAGTGCCATCGTGACAAGCAAACTAACACACGAGCAAACGAAAAGGCAAAGGGAAAAAGGCAAACGGGAAAGAGAGGAGGAGATTGGGAAAAGAGAGGGAAAATAAAACGGCAAGGGTGAAGTGGGGGAGAGGAAAACGAGAGGCAAATAATGTAATGCGAGAGATAGGGATTGTGATGGGCACTTGGTATTGTTGACTTGCTTGCGTGAGCCTTCCTGGCAACGGCGCCAGAAATTCTTCTTGCTACCTCTTGAGCATTGCGTTGGTTTTCCCCGAAGAAGAGAGGATGATGCAGTAAAGTAGTGTAAGTATTTCCCTCAATTTTTGAGAACCAAGGTATCAATCCAGTAGGAGACCACGCACAAGTCCCTCGTACCTACACAAAATGATAGCTACTCGCAACCAATGCGATTAGGAGTTGTCAATCCCTTCACGGTTACTTACGAGGGTGAGATCTGATAGAGATGATAAATAGTATTTTTGGTATTTTTGATAGATAGATGCAAAGTGAAAAGTAAAAGGCAAAGTAAAAACAAAGCAAGTAAATAAAGTGATAGAGATTGATATGATGAGAATAGACCTGGGGGCCATAGGTTTCAGTAGTGGCTTCTCTCAAGAGCATAAGTATTCTACAGTGGGTGAACAAATTACTGTTGAGCAATTGACAGAATTGAGCATAGTTATGAGCATATCTATGCAATGATCATGTATATAGGCATCACGTCCAAGACAAGTAGATCGAAACAATTCTGCATCTACTACTATTACTCCACTCATCGACCGCTATCCAGCATGCATCTAGAGTATTAAGTTGTAAACAAAGTAATGCCTTAAGCAAGATGACATGATGTAGAGGGATAAATTCATGCAATATGATAAAACCCCATCTTGTTATCCTCACTGGCAACAATACAATACGTGCCTTGCAACCCTTTCTGTCACTGGGTAAGGACAGCACAAGATCGAACCCAAAGCTAAACACTTCTCCCATTGCAAGAACTACCAATCTAGTTGGCCAAACCAAACGGATAATTCGAAGAGACTTGCAAAGATAACTCAATCATACATAAAAGAATTCAGAGAAGATTCAAATATTTTCCATAGATAATCTGGATCATAAACCCACAATTCATCGGTCTCAACAAACACACTGCAAAAAGAAGATTACATCGAATAGTTCTCCACAAGAGAGGGGGAGAACATTGTATTGAGATCCAAAAAGAGAGAAGAAGCCATCTAGCTACTAGCTATGGACCCGAAGGTCTGAAGTAAACTACTCACACTTCATCGGAGAGGCTATGGTGTTGATGTAGAAGCCCTCCATGGTAGATGCCCCCTCCGGCGGAGCTCCGGAACAGGCCTCAAGATGGGATCTCGTGGATACAGAAAGTTGCGGCGGTGGAATTAGGTTTTCGGCTCCGTATCTGATCTGTCGGGGGTACGTAGGTATATATAGGAGGAAGGAGTACCACTACAAAAAAAAGACACATCCGTGACATTTTGGGCCGAATGAATTTTTTTCTGTCATACATATGATACTTCTATGACGATAATTGTGACAAAACCCGGTATCATCATAGATGTGGTGGGCTCCTACTTCTATGACAAAAAATCATGACAGAAAATGGGGTTTTCATCCTGGGCGGGCCGGAGACGCAGCTGCATGACATTCTTTGGGCCATCCATGACGGAAAAAACCGTGGTAGAAGCGAGGAGGAGGAAAATTTCGGGGAGTTGCCGGTTATGGTGGGAGAGCGATGCGCGTTTCTCTCGTACAGGTACGCGTGTGTGTGCGAGGCGTTGGCTCTAACTGAACCCGAGCGAGGCGTTGAGCGATTGCACTGCAGGCTACACGTTACTGAACCCGAATGATCGATCAATGGCTGTTAACTGAACCCGATGGAGCGATTCCTTCGCTACTGCTGCTAACTGAAGCCGATCGATGCTGCCTCTGGGATGAACAGTGAGCGTTGCGGAGGGGGGGGGTTGGATGAACAGTGAGTGGTGGCGTTACCTCTGGATGAACAGGAACCCATGGTGTGGAGGGCTGGATGAACAGTAGACGGTGGAGGGGTGGCCGTGGAAGGGTGGTTGAACAGGACCCCGTGGTGTGGAGGGCTGGATGAACACTAGAAGGTGGAGGGGTGCCCGTGGAGGCGTGGTTGAACAGTAGCCGGTGGAGTAGCGCGCGGTGGAGGCTAGATGAACAGGAGCCCGTGGAGGCTGGAGGAGGTCGACGGTAGCCCGTGGAGGCTGGAGGAGGTCGACGGTGGAGATGAACAGTATCCCGTGGAGTCCCGTTTTGTGGTACGCCACACCCCTCCCGATGAACAGGACCCCCGTTTCGACCGTAGGAGGTCCGTTTCATCCGTTTTGCGGTACGCCACACCCCTCCCGATGAACAGGACCCCCGTTTCGACCGCAGTGCTCCAACACAAGTCTATTTCGTCCGTTTTGCAGTACGCCACACCCCTCCCGATCAACAGGACCCCCGTTTCGACCGTAGGAGGTCCGTTTCCTCCATTTTGCGGTACACCACACCCCTCCCGATCAACAGGACCCCCGTTTCGACCGTAGGAGGTCCGTTTCCTCTGTTATGCGGTACGCCAGGCCTCATTTCCATCGCCCGTTCCGTCCAAGCCGGTTGGCTCCCACGCGTTCCATTGCCTCCCGATGAACACGACGCATTCCGTTGCATCCCCATGAACACGATGCATCCTGTTGCCTACCGATGAACACGACGCATTCCGCTACCTCCCCATGAACACGACACATTCCATTGCCTCCCCATGAACACGAGCCCTCGCCGTACGTATGCGCGACTAGGCATTCGAGACCCCGCCCGTATGTACACATACGTGGCCGTATTTTCTTTCTTGCACCCTGGCCGCTGTACGTATGTGTACATGCTACGTGTGCGCCTCTACTATGACACGTGCGCGCCTCTACAACGACTAGTATGTACGTACACATTCGCGACCAGAATGACAACGCTACGTACGCTTCGACCAGGTGGGTCCCGACTGTCAGGCACTTCCTTGCGTGCAAAAATGTAGCTGGTGGGTCCCAGCAGTCAGAGGGGCGAATCGTTTTTTTTGCCCGGACGCACTTCCTTGCGTGCGAAGGTGTAGCTGGTGGGTCCCAGCAGCCAGGGGGGAAACGTCTTTTTCGCGAAATACGGTGGCCCGTCCGGTGGGTCCCCGCTGTTAGGTGGAGGAATAATTATTTTCCGCGTAATAAGGAGGCACTTCCTTGCTGCGGCCATGGACCCAGCTGTCATCCTCTCCACATACAGTCTACGTCCGATGGAAATCGTTCCTTGACCACGTTGACCACGCCGCGCCGAGAGCGCCAGGGCGGTGGACGATGGCGAGGCCTAGGAAGGGGACGGCGGGAAGCCGGGGAAGATGGGGCAGTGGAAGCCCGTGCCGGGAGGAGTACGAGGGTTCACTGGTTTGGCTGCGGTGTGATGCTGCCGTCGCCGCAGGGCTTGGCCAGCGGTGGGAATAGTAGGGGGCGGTGAGGCCTCTGTGGCAGCACATCCAGCCATAGGAGGCAGGAGCATGCGGCAGGACCGGCGCTGCTTTAGGCGGCTGGAGCAAGAAGACCAAAGGTTGAAGAAGCACTACGGCCGTTGGATGGACATCGTACGGTCACTGGAGCTAGAATCGTTTATATTGACTAAGTTGACAAAGCCCTCCGTCCCCGTCAACTTAGTAGGCCCACAAGTCAGTCTCCCACCAAGGTGGGTCCCAGCTAGCTAGGGGGGTATTCATTTTTTTGTGCGTAATAAGGAGGCACTTCCGGTGGGTCCAAGCTGACAGCAGGGGGAACATTTTTTTCGCAAAATACGGTGGCCCGTCGGGTGGGTCCCAGCAGTCAGGGGCAAACGTTTTTTTTGCGAAATACTGGTGGCCCGTCCGGTGGGTCCCTCCTGTTAGGTGGAGGAATAATTATTTTCTGTGTAACAAGGAGGCACTTCCTTGCGGCTGCCGTGGACCCAGCTGTCAGCCTCTCCACGTACAGTATTCTTCCAACGGAATTCGGTCGTTGACCATATTGACCACGCCGCGCCGAGAGCACCACGGCGGTGGATGACGGCGAGGCCTAGGAAGGGGACGACGCGGAGCCGGGGAAGACGCGACAGTGAATGCCCACACGGAGAGGAGTACGAGGGTTCACTGGTTCAGCTACGCTGCCGTCGCCTCAGAATAACAGGGGGTGTGGGTGAGTGGAGTGGAGGGATGGCCTGGCCAGCGGTGGGAGTTGTATGGGGGCGGTGAGGCCTCCGTAGCAGCACAGTCCACCACAGGAGGCAGGAGCAGGTGGCACGACCGGCGCTGCTTTGGGCGGCTGGAGCAAGAAGACCAGAGGTTGAAGAAGCACTACGGCCATTGGATGGACATCGTACGGTCAGTCGAGCTAGAATCATGCATATTGACTAAGTTGACAAAGCCCTTCGTCCCCGTCAACTTAGTTGGCCCACTATACTGGGTCCCAGCTAGCAGGGGAGTATTCTTTTTTTTGGCCGTAATAAGGAGGCACTTCCTTGCGTGCGAAGATATAGCTGGTGGGTCCGAGCTGTCAGCGGCGGTAATGTTTTTTTCACGAAATACAGAGGCCCTTTTGGTGGGTCCCAGATGTCAGGTGGAGGAATCATAATTTTGCGCGTAATAAGGAGGCATTTCCTTGCGTGCGGCCGTGGACCCAGCTATCAACCTCTCCACGTACAGTCCACTTCCGATGGATGTCGTTCATTGACCATGTTGACCAGGCCGTGCCGAGAGCACCAGGGTAGTGGACGACGGCGAGGCCTAGGAAGGGAATGACATGGAGCCAGGGAATACTCGACAATTATTTCCCACGCGGAGGAGTATGAGGATTTACTGGTTCGTCTGCCGTCGCCGGAGAATAACAACATGTGTGGACTGAGGGTGAGTAGAGGGATAGCTAGGCCAGCGATGGGAGTATGGTGGGGCGGTGAGGCCTGCACGGCAGCACAGCCGACCGCGAGGAGGTGGGAGTAGGCAGTCCCATCGGCGCTTGTTTGAGCGGCTGGAGCAGGAAGAGCAGAGATTGAAGAAGCACGACGGCCGTTGGATGGACATCCAAAAGTATACAGGCCATCTGTGGAAAGCCTCAAATATGTGGAAAACAACATACAACCCATCTGCCATTATTTCAAACAATTTACAGCCCATTTTCTAATTCTTACGGTTTTTTTGGAGCCCATATTCTTTTTGTTAGCATTACAGCCCATATTGTGGCCACGGTTAAAAAATTATACAAAATTTTGCATATGTCGGTGCGGTCTGAACTGTTTTTAATCCCGAAATTTCGAGTCACATTCAGACTGATTTTAAAAACAAATGTATATCAATATAAAATCCAATAAATTGTCAACGCATAAAAATCAATGCAATTTAAAATCTCGAAATGAAAAAAAGATATTTGAAACTAATTGCCGGTTTGATGTGTTTTAAAAATGTACAGCCCATTTCTCATTACTGATAGGCCATTTTCTCGGCCAGCCGAATGAAGCTCTCCTCATCTAGCTCAACAGGCCTGATAAAGTGACTTACTTGACAAATCACAAAAAAACTGGGCTAGCCATTTTCAAAAAGAAAAAAAAACTATTGGGCTGGTCTGTGGTAAACATAAAAGAAATGGCTGTCTAGACAGGCCAGAGTGTCCCGCACAGCCCAGTTGACACCCTGCTTCCATCTCAAAAACATATTAGATAAATGCCACTCCAATTATGGCGATTCATAAAAATGCCACTGCAATTTCCAAACTTTGAAAAATGCCACTACAATTTTTGCAAACTTTGAAAAACGCCACTGCAGTTTGAAAACTTTGAAAAACGCCACTCCAGACTTCAAAAAATGCCACTAGAAATGGCATTTTTCAAAGTTTGGAAATTGCAGTGGCATTTCTCAGAAGCATTTCTCAAATTAACCCAAAACAAAAATAACTGGGCGAGCTGCTGGGTCCCTGGTGTCAGCCGCTCGTTGTGCAATTCTCTCGTTTATTGACTATGTTGACAATGGCATGGGACCCAGATGTCAGAAATCCACTAGGAGGACCCTTTTTTTATTGGCTTGAAATAAGGAGGCACTTGCTTGCGTACTGCCATGACTTTGGCGGGTCCCTGCTGTCATCCTCTCCATGTACAATCATCTCCTAATTGTGTACGCATCAACTTGCTAGGCCCACAAGTCAGCCTCTAAACCCGTGGAGGACAAATACAACCCATTTAAAAAAATAACAGCCCATTCCATACATTCAAACGGAAAGTTCAACATTCACAGCAAAGTAATAGGTCTGATCCACATATAGAGTACTGAACTTCCACGTTGACAACCATCATAGCCAAATTAACTATCTACTCCCACTAGACAAGTACTAACTTACTCTTAGCTAACTAGACGATGCCGGCGGTACACGCTAAACGCCGGCACCGGCGTCCTGCGCCTCGCCTCGGACTTACCAGATGTGCGATAGGGCGCGTTGCTTGCGCGTGTTGGCCCTTTCCATGCCGGCGTGGTCCACCGAAGCTTCGGCTTCCAAGCGGGAAACCCACTTGACGAGCTGGTAGTAAAAATCGGCGTCGCGAACGCGTGCGTGCCCGACAGCCTCCAGGTCTATTTTTCAGGCGCCGGCCTCCACGTAGTCGGCCCAGTTGCAGGCGCTCTGCTCGCGACTCAGAGCGTCGGTGCGCTGCTGCTCCATGTCCCACTGGCGGCGCAAATCGGTGTTACGCTGCTCCTCCGCCAGGCGGTCACGCTCCAACAACTCCTGCTCCTCCGCCATGCGGTCGCGCTCCAACAACTCCTTGATCTGCGCATTGCCATATAAAGACAGATAGAATGCCTCCTCCCTTCGTCTGCCTTCCGGTGAAAAACCGAACACTAGTTCCGGCGGTGACCGCCTCCGACGCCGCCTACCGCAGACGGGCAGGGGCATGGCGGATGTGGCGAGCGACGTCGGGCTGGTGGGGGCTTATGAAGATATGGCGAGTTGGTCACGGTGGCATTCAAGAATGTCGGGAAACAGTACTTATAGGGGGAAGGTAGCGCGACGGTCATCGGAATTCAATGCGTAATGGCTTAGAGCGTCAGCTTGCCATGGAAAACTAGGGAAACTGAAATTATGACTGTGTCGTCCCGTCCCGTCTGGGTCGCACGCCGGTATGGCGGTCAAACGAGTGCACTCGAATCATCTCCCTCCTTGTCAATAATGATTTCACGGATTTAAAAAGCCCGCAACAATTAAAGCGTATCTTTTTTCGCATCAGTTAGCTGCCTTAATTACGGCCGGCTGCATGCAGGCACTCAGAATCGCTCGTAGGCAGTACGCGAAGCAGCATGCAATGAGTCACAGCCGAGGGCACGCATGCATCCACTTAAATCACTGGAATTAATTAGGCTTAAACTTCTGCATGCCGTTAATTATTGCCATGCCTTGGTCTTGCTGCTTTGCTCACGGGACTAATAAACCCGGACGGAGGGAGTACCTTGGTTGGTGAGAGGTTTGAATTAAGCCCTGCAAACCGGAAAGGAGGTACTAGTACGTGCGTGATCCGCTATTTATTCGTGTAGGATCGAGTAGGTCGTTTCTTGAATTGAGCCCTACAAACCGGAAAGGAGGTACTACGTGCGTGATACGCTATTTATCCGTGTAGGATCGATAGTGTAGCTTGTCAGTTTCTTCAGAGGTAGGCATTTTTATTCAAAAAACTGCCACTTCGCATCTTGCGTCGCAAATAAAACTGCCAGGTGCGCATTTGTAGGCTAGCTAGTGATCGATCAGTAACTTGTAAACACTGAGCGAACAGAAATAAGTAACTGTTAATGCATCTCAATGATTCACAGATCATGTACAAATATGTAGCTCCAAAAGCAAAGATCAGCCACTTCGGATCTTGTGTCGCAACTAAAACTAACTAGTACGATTCCCATACATAAGATCAACATGTTAATGCATCTCAATGATTCACAGATCATATACAAATAGGTAGCTCCAAAAGCAAAGATCTAGAAAAAACATCTGTTCTTCCTACTAACATGGATGCTTCTCTTGGCCAACATTCAGTACAGACTGAAATACAAATTTGTTTGTGAAGTCTACAATTCCTCTTGCAAACGTAAGTGGTTTCACCAACGGCTGGAACCATGAGAATGAACCACACATGATGGAGGAACATCCACTACAATATGATTTGGTCTTCTCTCGATCACACCGTGAGACTATTTTCGGAATACAAACTTTAACTTAGGGAAAATGATGCCCATTGTATAATCAAACCAAAGCAATGAAGCACCAACTGTTGGCCAGTAAATAGTACAGTACTACTTTTCTGCAGTCCATGAAGTGACTATCCAATCTTTGTGTCTATTTTCAAATGGCACTGCATGCAGTGACTATGCTATTCTCTTCTGCAGTTCAACCAAAATTGCGGACACTTTGTTTGTTTGCCAAATAGCAACGGCAGACATCTCTGTCTGCACAAATATAAAGCAGCTAGTAAACATATACCACACCATGTTTGCAGTGATGGAAGAGGTGAAATCGATACAACCGAAATTGAGCATCCAATCATTGAATCCTGTCCTGCACCTCCAATGTAGGTCCACCCTGCCAATAAATTCACATGCAAACCACTAGTATTACTATCTAATGACAGTACAAAAAGAGTAGCAAGATAGTAGCAAACCATGTACCTTCGTAATGAACAACTCATAGTGCCACCAATTGGATATAAAGGTTTGGAAAAAACATGCTCCTAATGTTGAACCAGTTGGACTTTTAGTGCAGCTCCACTAAAATCGAGCATCCCTGTTTGCATAGATATTGAAAGTGTGATTACTATAAAAGTGGCACTAGTTGAAGCATAGACTCACAAATATAAGCATTCCAATTTCTTAATGGGAAAAGGTAGCAATACTGTTTCTAACCACCTATTTGAAGGAATAAATAAAGCAACAACGGCTGATGTCAGGAAGGCATACATAGTTTTTTTCTAAAAAACCGAGCCATTCCTGACCTTTCCTCTTCTTTTAAGCAAATTTTGTGCAGTTCTACTAAAATAAAATGCCATCACCGCCTTGACAATTTAGTTACACTGTACAAAAGGAAATGACTTAACATTACATCATGATGTCGGGTATGTATTAGACAAGCATTAGAGACAAACATACATACCTCCTCCGATAACATAATGAACATTAATTTTAACAAAGGTGTGACTAGCTTTACTGGGATAATTTGAGTGAACTCTACACCCTCTGTTCCTTAATATAAGACGTTTTTGCGGTTCAATTTAAAGTACCCAAACGTCTAGTATTTAGAAAAACAGCTAGTAGTTTTCTTGAGCACATATTTGGGAAAGCTTGCCACACTTTATTTATGTCCATACGCTAATACAACACCATTCAAATACTACAAATATACACTAATCCAGTGGCTAGTGCCACAGTAGAGTTGTTAGTTTATTACAGGGTACAGTATAATGGTTTTACTGAACCGATTTCAATAAACTCTAGCACTGGAAGGTTTCTATAAGAATTAACAATACAAAATGTAAAGGTAACAAGTTTCAGCATTAGTATACTAGCTGTGCATGAGCATTAAACCAAATACAACAGTCTGAAGGTAACTAGCATTATTAACTAATGACAGTATAAAAAAATTGCAAACCATGTACCTCCAAGGTAAATATCATTTCGAACTCGGGGGGACCTTAAAAATTGCTATCCCAATCTTGATAATCGATCAAACATAAAAACTTGATCTTTCCTCTTGATAATCAAGAGAACAATCGGAGGAGGAGGTGCCCACTCTTGACCATTCCTCTTGTCTTCATAATTGTCTGTGCAGTTTAACCAAAATAAAATGACATCAGCGCCTTGGCATTTTGGTGACACTGTACAAAAAATTAACTTATCTCATGAAAGTGAGGTATGTAATCTATAAGCATTAACAATGCAAAAATTTGAAGGTTAGAAAATTGCTTGACTTGACTGCTGGCGTTATATTAACAGCAAAAAAAGTGGCAATAAGAGCATGGGAGGCCCATTCGGATAGTGGGCGCACCAGTACGATGTACCTCCACGGACGCAGAGTGGTGAGGGAGGTATGGTTGCCCAGAGCAACAAATATCCAGGCAGCATAATAGCATATGTGGATTACGTCCCATTTTTGTTCTCTTTTGCCACGTTTTTCCTATGTGAGGACAACAAACCGATCGACCTGGTCATTCTCTATTGCGTTGTCATGCCTTTCTACCCTTCTTCAACCAAGAGACACAAGACTCGTTCCTTAGCTACTGATTTTCCCCTTTTCAACCTAGATGCGGGTTCGATGCCTACTCTCTTGCACAGTACAGTCTCCCTTCCTTTCCTTATTCAACCCAGACATGCATTAGTCTGCATGAAGTAGGGTTTCCTTTAATAGTGCAAATTATGGTTTTCGTCTGCGTGGCCAGCAGAGCAGAGGATAGCAAATTGGGAAGATGGTGGAGTGGAAAAAGATCCACATGCAACGACGTGCCAGATGGGGCAATAGAACAAGGGTATGATTCGAAAAGAGGTAGCATACTTGAGGGTCGGCGGGAAGTGGCTTCGCTCTGGTTGTCGTCCTCCGCACACACTACGGCAGCGATCCCGCGCGGGCGCTAGGTCTGAGAGGATGGCCTCGTCGTCAGTGCGTGACCTCGCTCGCCGATGACGAGTGCATCAACACTGCACGTCCTTTTCTTCACCGACGGATCTGTGACCACCGGTGAGGAGGGAGAGAGGGGCCGTCTTTTTTAGATCTGGAGAGAGGGTGGTAGTGTGAGAAGCAAGTGGGCAGCCCTTGGCAAGAAAGCGCCGAAGCTCCAGCCTATATATCTTCTTTATACTACTAGTACTGGAGGTGGAGTAGTGGTAGAGTAGTTTATATTTTCTCTGCATATAGTACCAATTAGTCATGCGTCAAAACTGAATGGCGCGCCATTAAAAAAATAAAGGCCGACAACTAATGCGGCACCTCGGGCCAACGCGGCCAAAGCGCATTTTGCACGAGAAATTACACACCATGTCTCGTTGACATGTGGTCCCGTTCCACATATCAGTGAGACGACCGCGAGTAGTAGGAGTATTTCCGAACCGACGTGTAGGTCGGGGCGCCCCTTCGTGAACCATGGCAAACTGGCAACCATCCATCGACTCTTCGTCTTTCCCTCTTGATTTGGAACTGCTGTCACACGCTCTTCCTCTCCCTCCTCCATTTTCCTTCAGCCCTTCACCCTTTCTTCTGCCATTGTTCGACCGTCTTCTCCATGGAGGGAACAGGATGGAAACGACCCCGTTATTCTTGCCCCGATCTGAAAGATGATGTGGTGGAGGAACTCATTGATCGATGCGATGTCATCACCTCAGCTAGCATGGCAGGTTCATTCAAGCCCATTCTCGACTCAACTAATAACATCATTACAAGGAACCCAAGAGTCAAGGAGCAGTTTGATCTCCCCTACCTTCTTTGCCGTGACCCTGATGACTGGCGCCGTCACGATGGAGGCCTCGCCCTGTGCAAGTTGATGCCACTTGATAATGATACGTATGATGTTAAGATGCCATCGCTTGAGGGAAAGGCTTGGGCAGGCGCAAATGGAGATAGGGTTGTTTACATTGGGTCCAACTGCGAGTGGGAACTTGTGAATGTGTACACTCGTGACCGGGTTCCACTTCCAAAAATCGCAGCAGACTGCCTAGAGGTTGAGCACACCGGTATTGTACACACGTTCAAATACAATCATGGTGACTGTCTTCTACGGAAGATAGCAATTTCTCGAGTCCCCAACCGCTCTTGGAATTACAACAACTATGAAGTTGTTGCTATCTTAGACAAGCTTGTTGCCGTCGTCAGTGGTTTGATTGGATGGATATTGCTCAAAAATTAGTTTCTGTACACGGATGAGTACTGTGATGCAATTCAATACGAGGGCCTTGTGTTTGCTGCCACCACTCGTAGCACTGTTTTTGCATGGCATCCTCGTTGTTTCGGTACGTTTGTCTTCCACCATAATTATAATTGTTTCATCCACATGCATGCGGGTTAGCAAGGCTGGTCATAGTGGGGAGTAACTTAGACTAGTAACATGCATATGTTACTAGTTTATGTTACTACCTCTATAGTGCATAGTATCTTAGATTAGTATCATAGGTGGTCTCATTTATTGCCATGCATGACACATAGTAGCATCACATTTATTATGTTATGGTATCTACCTATGTTACTATAACCATCTCTCTCTTCCTTAATTGCCTGCCACATAAGCATGTTTGCGAGTCCCAAGTGCATGATACTACTTATGTTACCCCCACTATGGTCAGCCTTACTAATTAACCTTCTTCTTATGTTTCCAAGGTCCTGTGAACATTCCACCACCTATACTTGAAGATTTTTATAACCAAGGGGGAGATGATGATGGTGATGATCACGAGCATGAGGACGAGCAGCGCCCATATACTATTTGGCGCCTGGCAACTAATTCCGATGGATCACCTCTTCTCATGTGTATACAGCCCACTGATGATGTTACTGCTAAGGAAGCAGGTGTAGTCTCCCATGGTCGCTGTCGGTGTCCAAACCGGTGGATCTCGGGTAGGGGATCCCGAACTGTGCGTCTAGGCGGATGGTAATAGGAGACAAGGGACACGATGTTTTTACCCAGGTTCGGGCCCTCTCGATGGAGGTAAAACCCTACTCTTGCTTGATTAATATTGATGATATGGGTAGTACAAGAGTAGATCTACCACGAGATCAAAGAGGCTAAACCCTAGAAGCTAGCCTATGGTATGATTGTTGTTCGTCCTACGGACTAAAACCCTCCGGTTTATATAGACACCGGAGAGGGTTAGGGTTACACAGAGTCAGTTACAATGGTAGGATATCTACATATCCGTATCGCCAAGCTTGCCTTCCACGCCAAGGAAAGTCCCATCCGAACACGGGACGAAGTCTTCAATCTTGTATCTTCATAGTCCAGGAGTCCAGCCAACGGTGATAGTTCGGCTATCCGGACACCCCCTAATCCAGGACTCCCTCAGTAGCCCCTGAACCAGGCTTCAATGGCGATGAGTCCGGCGCGCATATTGTCTTCGGCATTGCAAGGCGGGTTCCTCCTCCGAATACTTCATAGAAGATTTTGAACACAAGGATAGTGTCCGGCTCTGCAAAATAAGTTCCACATACCACCGTAGAAAGAATAATCTTTACAAAAGTTTGATCTGCTGACGTATTCTGCGGTGTGATGTCACCCCACGGCCAAGCCTTTATTGGAATCGTTTTTACTGTCCCACCTCAGCGTGTTTCGCGAGGCGGTTTCTTCGGCACGTCTTATCAAAGCAGAGATCGTGTCCCCTTATTCCGGGATTCTCATCAATACGGGCATGGGTAACCCAACCGCGCCATTGATTACGGCGCTTGGGAGATAACCGAGTTTTACCAGGCTGGTGGGGGGCGCATAGCTTCGTCCGTCCATATAAGGGGATGAGGATCCACCTTTTCACCTACACCTTCTTCCTCCTTTGCTCATCCATTTCCGCGCACTCGAGCTCCAGCGCCCAAGTCCGCACATCCCTCCTCAACCTTCTCCAGCCATGTCCGGAGCGGGAGGCAAGTGGATGGTATCCTCCGTAACGGAGGAACAAGTCAAAAAGCTGCGGAAGGCCGGATACTTGTCCAGCGACATCGCGCATCGGCTCCCCGACAAGGGGCAGCTCCTTCCCACCCCCAGGCCCCATGAGAGGGTGGTGTTCCTCACCCACTTCCTCCACGGACTAGGTTTTCCACTTCACCCATTTGTCCGGGGGCTCATGTTCTACTATGGCCTAGATTTCCACAATCTGGCCCCGAACTTCATCCTCACCATCTCGGCGCTCATCGTCATGTGCGAGGCCTTCCTCTGCATCAAGCCCCACTTCGGCTTATGGCTGAAGACTTTTGATGTCAAGCCGAAGGTAGTGGGCGGCCGCCAAGCGGAGTGCGGAGGCGCCATGGTGGGCCGGATGGCCAACGTCCTATGGCTCGAGGGCTCCTTCGTGGAGACAATAAAGGGGTGGAAATCGGGGTGGTTCTACATCACCGAGCCGCGCGACTGCAAATGGGCGGCGGCCCCCGAATTCCGATCTGGTTTCCCCACACGGCTCACCTCCTGGAAAGAGACGGGCCTAACATGGGAGATTCGGAAGAGCTGACCAGACTTCAAACCCGCGTCCAAAATCTGGTGAACAAGAATCTCAAGCTTGTCAACGTAGTCCAGGTCATGCTCATCCGCCGGATCCTCCCATGCCAACAATGGGCCTTCAAATTGTGGGAGTTTGATCTGGCACAACACCAAACCTTGCGCAAGCTCTTCGACACTATGTACGAAGATGCCTGGAAGGTGCTGTTTAAGGACGCCGAGGCCCCCGCATCCGCTACCGAAGATCGCGGATTCAGCTCGCGGCGTCAGGCCAGCGAGGTAAGCTATTCTACCCTTTACGGGACTCTTGTTTTTCATAGTCTGACTCTATGTGGGATCTAAACTCCCTTACCTTTGACAGGACTGGCTGAAGATGTCCGGGCAGTTAACTATCCGGCTCCTTTGCCAGAAGACCCAGCGGACGCCCGCTTGACGGGGCTGCTGGTTCCGGCACCTCACGTGGTGCCGGAGAAGAAGGCCAAGAAGAAGGCCACGGGAACTCGAACGAGTGCCCGGCGCCAGGTGTTGTCGGACTCATCATCCGACGATTCCGAGGCGGACTCCTCCCGTGAAGACGAGGAGGAGGAAAAAGAGGCCTCTCCCCCTGCGGGGGGAGAGAAGAAAAGGAAGGCCGCCCCAACTGGGGGGAGGGTCCAAGAAAGGAAGGACCCTTCCTCCAGACTTTTCCACCAACGCCGACGACGGCGAAGAGGAGTGGCCCTCGAGGGCCAAGCCCCTGGCGAGATCGTAAGTGTCCGGATTCCAGAATAACTCATGATTTTTCATTTGTCGCATAGTGTCTTCTAACACCGAATACAACCATGTAGCCCGCCCAAGGACGAGCTCCCCGCTTCATCGAGCGGCTCCCTGGATTCGTTGGATGTGAATAGCACTTCACTTCCGACCGCCTCCTCCCCTCGTGATGCAGACGACGCCACGGTGGAGTCCCAAAAGGGGCCCAACCAGGAGGAGGTGGTCCTGGAGGCGCCGCAAGGCGACCTCCCGGACTCCGGGCGCAAAGGGGGCAAAACCCCAGAGGGCTCTAAGTCCGGCCCTATGCCGAACTCCGTACCGAAACATACAATGGTTCCGAAGTACGTCCGACAGGCAGCCCCTTCGTAAGAAGGGCAAGACTGTGACGCCGGTGGCCTCCGTCCAACCGGAGGCACTGGATAGCTTGCTGGAGGCGCTTAACGACGCCTCCATCAACGAGGAGCACCGCATTATCATGAGTGCGGTGATCCAGAAAGTTCAGTCCACCAAGAGCGGGCTGACTGAAGCCTGTACCAGCCTTCTAATAGGCTTTGAGGTAAGTTTTTAAGATATGTAAGAATATTACCGCATAGACAGTAGCCCCTGATGCTTAGTTCGGTGTTCGGAAAGAAAAGCCGAGCTGAGGATCTAAAAAGATATACGCAGGAGTCTAACATAAATATGTCAATATGGGAAGGCAGGCTGCGCTGCTGACCTTTGCCGCCCTGACTGTGGAGGTCAATGCATTGAAGGAGAGCCTCGAGCGGTCCGAGAACGAGCTCGGCCTTGCCAAGAAGCAGCTCGAGGACAAGGAAGGTAAGTAATACCTTATTAAAGTAATACCTTATAGAAAGGATTTGGTTGCAAAAAATGAAAGGAATAACGTGAGTATTGCAGGGGCCACGAACAAGGTGGCGACCCTGAAGGAAGCGGTGTCCAAGGTCGAAAACAGTGCGGCCACGGAGCGCACCGAGCGAGAGAAGCAGGAGGCGCGGGTGGCGGAGGTGCGGCAAGAGCTCCAGGCTCTTGTGGAAAAACACGAGAGTTTGGAGCGTGACTCGAAGACTTGAGAGTCCGAGCTCGCCTTGGCTCTTGAGAGTGCCAAAGCCGCTAAGGCCGAAGCCCAGAAGGCCCTCCAGGAGATTGAGGCGATAAAAAAGATAGCGGTGGGTAAGGCATTCTATATGCAAAGCAAGCATGTAAAAGTGAATTATCTGTTACTTACCCGAATCCAGAGCTCTCCAGGAGCATTCGCAGATCTGCCCCGTAGTATGTCCGATGCTGCCGCGTTCTACCGAGCCGAGGAGGGGAGCTCAACGGAAAAGGTGTTCTGGTCTCAATATGCTGAGGCCGGACATCTGGTGCCCCTGAGCGACCAGCTGAAGCAGCTGGTCGAGCTCCACAAGGTGGCCGAACAGGCCATGAAGGGCCTCATAGTTCTGCTGTGGCCTAAAGAAGCCATGCCTGGGAGCTACTTCGGTCTGGTGCGGCGGCTGGTGGACGCCTGTCCATGGATTGAAGTCATCAAGCGCTCCATCTGCATTGAAGGTGCCCGTCGAGCCCTTGCCCGTGCTAAAGTGCACTGGGGCAAGATGGACACCGAGAAGCTTGTGACGGACGCGCCACCGCCGGGCAAGGAGTATCGCAAGCCCAAGATGTACTATGAGGGCGTCCTGAAGGGTGCCCGCCTTATAGCGGGTGAATGCTCCAAAGATGTAATTTTTGAGTAGACTCGCATTTGTTATCCTGTACGCTGAAAACTTTGTTCATATGCGCTAATCAACGCTTGTTAATTTAAAATATTACCTTCTGTGCGGCCGTTTATCAAATTTGAGAGATGGCAAGTCATTGGCTTCAGCCCCCATGCCACGAGTGCTGGGGTGTTCGGGATAAAATTGAGCGCTCTTGTTCCCATTCTTGGGTCCTTCGAGGGAGGCGTTCAACACGATGAACGAGGCAACCAGAGTATATTGCTTGAACACTCTCACTTAGCCATAGAATTCTATAATTTTAAATTTCGGCGAAGCCCCTGGTATTCGGAAGACCGAGTTCGGGGCGCTATCCACGCCTTGGCCGGACAATGCCGACTCCTCGCTCTAAGCGGCATGAGTCTTTAGGGACCCAAAAAACCTCTCGAACAGCGACCGGCTCTTGCCCTATCATGACGGTCAGTCTTAGCTTTCTGCACTGAGCTGCTCAACCCAGCTCAACCGGGGCACAATCGCAGTGGTTCTCCCAGCGCTACCTTAGCCGATATAATGGAATGTAAGGTACCAAAACATGGGAGCCGGGCAAACCCAACTATTGACCCAAGAAATGATTCGGAGCCGATGCATATAATGCTATAAGTTCGGGGTGCCGCACTTGTGAAAGTGTTCGGACTTATCACACCATGTTTTGGGGTACTTAGGCCCCTGGTGTATTGACCGTACCAAGTTGTATGGGTGCAACATGTCATAGATGAACATTTATGGAAAAAAAGGAATGCAATAATAAGCAGAAGCTATGTATTGTTTATTCAAAAGATACTACAATGAAAGCAGAACAATACAAATAGTGCGATAAGCAAGGGATGGGACTATTTAACATGTCCCCCTCCAGGGGTAGGCTGCGGGATGGTATGTAAAACAGGTATACTGCTCGTAATAGAGACCACCTGGACACTTGACGTAGCTTTTCTGCTTCCCTGGCTGTTGCATCCTGAGTTCGGCGATTCCACTGCCAGACAGGGCTTCTGGAAAATGGAGTCCTGAGAATAAGAAAAAAAAGAATGACACAATTGGGAGCCCCTGGTGCGGTTGAGCCGCACTCTGGGCATGCCGTGGTTGTGCCCCCCTCCCCCTATGCCCATGGTATCTCCAGAGCGTAGTTATGTACGCGTGGTACTGGTCTCGCGATTTCGCGAGGGCTGGGGTTGGGGCCGCATTGCTACGCGTGCTCGGAACGTGCCAGGCGGTCTTGTTGTAGGTTACTCCGGGCGCGCTTGATGGTGTCCGGACGTTTAGTAGTCGGACTCAAGAATTGCCTTAAGAGGTTGCTTTGTACTTACGCCATGAGGGCCGCCGTATGCTCCTCCGTTCGGAGAGAGCGTTCGGTGTTTCCATTGACCGTGATTACTCTTGGAGGGCCTGGCATCTTGAGCTTGAGATATGCATAGTGCGGCACCACATTGAACTTTGCAAATGCGGTTCGTCCGAGCAGTGCGTGATAGCCGCTGCAGAACGGGACTATGTCGAAGATTAATTCCTCGCTTCAGAAGTTATCCGGGGATCCGAAGACCACTTCGAGTGTAACTGAGCCTGTACAGTTGGCCTCTACACCTGGTATGACGCCTTTAAAGGTCGTTTTTGTGGGTTTAATCCTTGAGGGGTCTATGCCCATTTTGCACACTGTATCCTGGTAAAGCAGGTTCAGGCTGCTGCCGCCGTCCATCAGGACTCTAGTGAGGTGAAATCCGTCAATGATTGGGTCAAGAACCAATGCGGCGAATCCGCCGTGGCGGATGCTAGTGGGGTGGTCCCTTCGATCAAAAGTGATCAGGCAGGAGGACCACAGGTTGAACTTTGGGGCGACTGGCTCCATCGCGTATACGTCCCTTAGTGCATGCTTCCGCTCCCTTTTGGGTATGTGGGTTGCGTATATCATGTTCACCGTCCGCACTTGTGGGGGAAAGCCCTTCTGTCCTCTATTGTTCGGCGGCCGGGGCTCCTCCTCGTCATTCCTATGCAGCCCCTTGTCGTTGTTTTCGGCATTTAACTTGCCTGCCTGCTTGAACACCCAACAATCCCTGTAGGTGTGGTTGGCTGGTTTTTCGGGGGTGCCATGTATCTGGCACGAGCGATCGAGTATTCTGTCCAAATTGGACGGGCCCTGAGTATTTCTTTTGAACGACTTTTTCCGCTGACCGGGTTTAGAGCCTCTGAATCCGGCATTGACTGTCGTATCTTCAGCATTATCGCCATTAATGCGGCGCTTGTGCTTGTTGCGACGTGACCTGCCATTGTTGTCCATGGTATCCGAACTACCAAGGTTTTTGGTCAGATTGTTACTGCGAGCTAGCCAGCTGTCCTCTCCCGCGCAGAAGCGGGTCATGAGTGATGTGAGGGCTGCCATGGATTTCGGATTTTCCTATCCTAGGTGTCGGGCAAGCCACTCGTCGCGGATGTTATGTTTGAAGGCTGCAAGGGCCTCTGCATCCGGACAGTCAACGATTTGATTTTTCTTGGTTAAGAACCGTGTCCAGAATTGTCTGGCCGATTCATCTGGCTGCTGAATTATGTGGCTTAGGTCATCAGCATCTGGTGGTCGCACATATGTGCCCTAGAAGTTATCAAGGAATGCGGCTTCCAGGTCTTACCAACAACCAATTGATTCTTCTGGCAAGCTGTTGACCCAATGCCGAGCTGGTCCTTTAAGCTTGAGTGGGAGGTATTTGATGGTGTGTGGATCATCACCGCGGGCCATGTGGATGTGAAGGAGATAGTCCTCGATCCAAACCCCAGGATCTGTTGTGCCGTCGTATGATTCAATGTTTATGGGTTTGAAACCCTCGGGGATTTGATGATCCATTACTTTGTCTGTGAAGCATAGTGGGTGTGCGGCGCCTCTGTATTGGGCTATATCAGGACGCAGCTCAAATGAGCTTTGTCTACTGTGTTCGGCCCGGCCGGAATTGTTGTATCCGGCGTGACAGTTGTCGTCGCGTGTCGTGTGGCGCCCACGCGATCTGTAGATCGATCTTATTTGCCTTGCCTTGTCCTCCAATATGTCTTGCAAGTCTGGCGCATTTCCCCGTGGCTTTGTACTTTTCGAGCGACGTCGGGGTGCGGCTTTAGTGGAGGGCCTAGAGGCCTCTCTGTCGCGGCCACGAGGTGACCGGTCGGCCGCGTCATGCGCTAGTGATGTAGGTTTGGTTGCTTCCTCCTCTAATTGGGGTAGCAGCCTGCGTTTTGGGTAGCTCTTGGAGGGGCGATCGAGTTTGTACTCTTCGGCTGCAAGGACTTCGGTCCATCTGTCAGCTAGCAGGTCTTGGTCAGCTCTAAGTTGCTGCTGCTTTTTCTTAAGGCTGCTTGCTGTGGCCACAAGCCTGCGCTTGAAACGCTCTTGTTCGACGGGATCCTCGGGCACGACAAAATTCGTCGTCGTCGAGGCTTGCTTCATCTTCGGAGGGAGGCATATAATTATCGTCCTCTACCTCTCTATCTGCCGCTCTATCATGAGGGTTGGCTTCTCCCTCCTCCTGTGTTGAATCCTGCTGGAGGGGATTGTCTTCGGCACTGTCCGGGGTGTTATTATCTCCTGTGCCGAAATCACTGTTTTTGCTGTGGCGGGATTTAGAGCGGCGCCGCCGACGCCGACGCTTGGGCTATTTCTTGGAGGTGTCATCCTCCGCTGTTCCATTGCCATTCCCATCTTTTGGGATGTCCACCATGTATATGTCGTATGGCGAGGTGGCCTTCCAGTGCCCTGTAGGCGCTGGTTCTTGGTTGTCTCCTGCATCATCGTCCATACCGTCGATGTCTTCGGAGTCGAAGTCGAGTGAGGGAGTCCTGGATTGGGGGGTGTCCGGATAGCCGAACTATCACCGTTGGCCGGACTCCTGGACTATGAAGATACAAGATTGAAGACTTCGTCCCGTGTCCGGATGGGACTTTCCTTGGCGTGGAAGGCAAGCTTGGCGATACGGATATGTAGATCTCCTACCATTGTAACCGACTTTGTGTAACCCTAACCCTCTCTGGTGTCTATATAAACCGGAGGGTTTTAGTCCGTAGGACGAACAACAATCATACCATAGGCTAGCTTCTAGGGTTTAGCCTCTTTGATCTCGTGGTAGATCTACTCTTGTACTACCCATATCATCAATATTAATCAAGCAGGAGTAGGGTTTTACCTCCATCGAGAGGGCCCAAACCTGGGTAAAAACATCGTGTCCCTTGTCTCCTATTACCATCCGCCTAGACGCACAGTTCGGGACCCCATACCCGAGATCCGCCAGTTTTGACACCGACATTGGTGCTTTCATTGAGAGTTCCTCTGTGTCGTCACCTTTAGGCCCGATGGCTCCTTCGATCATCAACAACGACGCGGTCCAGGGTGAGACTTTTCTCCCCGGACAGATCTTCGTATTCGGCGGCTTTGCACTGCGGGCCAATTCACTTGGCCATCTGGAGCAGATCGAAAGCTATGCCCGTGGCCATCAGGTCAGATTTGGGAGTTTGAACTACACGGCTGACATCTGCGGAGACTTGATCTTCGACGGATTCGAGCCACAGCCAAGCGCGCCGCATTGTCTCGATGGGTATGATCTAGCTCCGCCGTCGAACAGTGCCCTGGAAGCCGCACCAGCATCCGCTCCGACCCTTAGCTCGGAGCCGACTTCGCCAATCGAGGACGAGTGGCTGGACACCGCCTCGGGGGCTACGATCTCTACAGCGATTGAGCCGAACACCATCCCTGTCCTTTGCAAGGCCCGTGACTCCGAGGCGCCGGACTCCTCTCCGGACTCCGAACCTCCCGCGCCCCTGCCGGTCAAATCCGATTGGGTGCCGGTTATGGAGTTCACTGCCGCGGACATCTTTCAGCACTAGCCCCTTGGCGACATCCTGAATTCACTAAAGCCTCTCTCTTTATCAGGAGAGCCCTGGCCGGACTATGGTCAGGAAGGTTGGGATGCGGACGACGAAGAAATTCAACACCCACCCACCACCCACTTCATAGCCACTGTCGAAAGTTTAAACGATGTGCTCAACTTCGACTCCAAAGACATCGACGGTATGGACGATGATGTAGGAGATAACCACGAAGCAGCACCTATAGGGTACTGGACAGCCACCCCATCTCACGATGTATACATGGTGGATACACCTAAAGGAAGTGATGACGAGGAACAACGGGACGCCACGAAGGATAAATCCCTCGAAAAGCAGTCAAGACGGCGACGAAAGCGCCGCACAAAGTCCCGCCTCGACAAAGACGGTGGCCATACAGACCCAGCCATAGAGCAGGCCGAACCGGTGGACGACGAACATGCCATTGAACAACCGTCCAAACATGACAACTTGGATAAACAATCCGTCCCCAGCGAAGATAACAGTCCGGAGGATCTCACACCGGACAATTTGTTGGAGCAGAAGAACCTCCACAAAAGGCTCGTCGCCACTGTGCGTAGCCTGAAAAAGCAGAAGCGGAAGCTCAAAACAGCGGAAGATGCACTCAGAATCATATGGAGCAAAGTACTCAACACTGCAGACAAATACGGCGACAGTCGCCAAACAAAGAGCTACCCAAAGCGCAAACTACTTCCCGAATTCGATGAGGAGGCCTTAGAGCCCCCGCAATCAAAGAACAAAGAGGTCGCCCGGTCGAATGGACGACCACATGACAAGCATAGGGTGGCAAGCGGCGCCGCACACAAGCCGGCACGCGATCCGCATAAGGATTCGCATCAAAAGGATGGCCCAGTTAGGTCCATCTACGGGCCAAGAAAGCAAGCTCTTCTAAGCAATGCAACACGCCAAATATCCGGACATCACGGCACACCCAAATATAGGGGAGCCGCACACCCCCTATGTTTCACCGATGAGGTGCTGGATCATGAATTCCCAGTGGGATTTAAACCCGTAAACATAGAGGCATACGACAGAACAACAGACCCGGGAGTCTGGATTGAGGATTACATCCTCCACATACACATGGATAGAAGAGATGATCTCCACGCCATAAAATACTTACCCCTCAAGCTCAAAGGGCCAGCACGGCACTGGCTTAAAAGCCTCCCTGAAAATACCATTGGAAGTTGGGAAGAGCTCGAGGATGCTTTTCGGGCAAATTTTCAAGGGACTTATGTCCGCCCTCCGGATGCAGACGATTTAAGTCGCATAACTCAACAACCCGGAGAGTCAGCCCACAAATTCTGGAACAAGTTCCTCACCAAAAAGAACCAAATAGTCGATTGTCCGGACGCCGAAGCCTTAGCAGCTTTCAAACACAACGTCCGAGATGAATGGCTCGCCAGGCACCTTGGCCAGGAAAAGCCAAGAACAATGGCTGCTAACAAGCCTCATGACCCGCTTTTGCGCGGGAGAGGATAGTTGGCTGGCAAGATGTAGTACCAACGACCTAAGTACATCCGAAGTCAGAGAGGAAACCACGACGCAGCAAGGACCAGCGCCGGACAAGGGGAAACAGCCCGAAGAGCACGGCAGTCAACGCCGGATTCAAAAGCTCTCGGCAGAATCATAAAAAACTGCCCCTCAAGGATAACAGCCACGAGCTACCCAACTTAAACAAAATCTTGGACAAAATATGCCAAATCCACAGTACCCCCGGGAAGCCTGCAAACCATACGCATAGAGATTGTTGGGTCTTCAAGCAGTCCGACAAACTCAATGCCGAACACAAGGGGATCGACACACCAAGCGAGGACGATGACGAACCCCACAAGAAGAGCACCGGGAAACAAAAGAATTTCCCACAAGAAGTCAAATAGTAAACTCACTTCAAGTGACAAAAGGGAAAATCAGAGCGGCACCCATAGAAATACACGCCGCACGGCCTATCCCAGCGGAGTCCCGACATTGGGTGTCAAAACCAATCACCTTTGATCATCAGGATTACTCCGGACATATCCGGAACGCAGGATGGACTGCCCTGATATTAGATCCTATAATCGACGGACTCCAATTCAGAGAAGTCCTAATGGACGGTGGTAGTGATCTAAACCTGCTATATCAGGACACAATCCGCAAAATGGGGATAGACCCAACCAAAATTCGCCATAGCAACACCTCCTTCAAGGGGGTCATGCCAGGCCTATATGCCCATTGTATGGGCTCCCTACGGCTAGAAGTTGTGTTCGGCTCATCCGACAACTTCTGCCGCGAAAAGTTAACCTTCTATACCGCCCCATTCAAAAGTAGCTATCAAGCACTATTGGGACGTGAAGCTTTCGCCCGCTTTAACGCAGTACTGCATTATGCATCTCTTACACTTAAAATGCCCGGTCCACGCGGCATCATCTCATTAAAGGGAAGTATCAAGTGTTACTCGAGCACGGAAGAACGTGAGACTGCCTGGACAGTCACACTATAATCCGGCTCCGCTAAACCAAGCACCTGAACAGGTCATTCGGACCCCGGACACGGCTAGACGAGTCCGGCGTAAACATATAAAGGCCTACTAGCCGCACACCCCTGTACAAGGGGCTGTATGCATGTACAACAAGAGACAATAAAGCTCAATTTTATTCGCTTTTCGAATCATACTCCGTTTTTTAATATAAAGTACATTTTTTCGCACGATCTTTCTTCAACTAAGTTCTTCTCTTTTACAGATGAACACCGTGCTACACCCGTCCAGGATACGGCACAACGGAGACACAGGCGCAGATGTGCAGTAGGGACCCATTGCAAGGATTCTTTTCAGATTAAGACCATGCGTAAACCTTTTTTACTGTCTCTTGTTGATACACATCCCCCGATTTCTTGCTATAACCGAGGAGGAGGATGGCGTTTTGGCATCGGCCGCGTCAAAATTTTTTGCGTGTACCTCGACACCAGGGGCTTAGGGCATTGTTCGGGAGTGTTCGGCGTCTCGAGTTAGGCCTTATATGCACCAGCTCCGAATCATGTCTTTGGTCAAATGTTGGGTTTGCCCGGCTCCTATGTTTTGCTGCCTTACATTCCGTTCTATCGGCTAACGCGGCACCAGGAGAACTACTACGATTGTGCCCCGGTTCGGCCTGGTGAGCACCTTAGTAGAGAAAGCCGAAAACTGACTATCATGATATAGCGTGAGACTGGTCAACCACTCGATGACCCACCGTAATGTTTAGAATTCCTCTGCATTAACAAAGGACTGTTTCCCGGTCAGACACATACGCGCCCCGAATTCGGGAGAGCGCGGTGCCCCTAGGGGCTATATAGTAGCCCCACCATCGAACTCCTATGGCTAAGTGAAAGTGATAAAGCATTATAGTCCGGTTTCCTAGTTTGCTACGCTATCACCTCCTTTACAGGACCAAGACGTTGGATTAAGTGTGAAAATGCGCCTTTTTTGCAAACACTCCCACACTATGTGTGTGGGGGCTGAAGCCGAAGACTGCCATCTTTCAGGTTATATACACATATACATTAACGGCCGCACAGGAGGTAGTTTAATACTTGAACGCACAAGTATAAAAGCCCTTATATTATATTGAAACATTGTTTCACAAATCATACATGTCATTAGAACATAATATCCTTCGAGCACTGCGTCTCTATTAAACGAGCGCCCTGCAGGACTTCCTCAAAATAGTGCTCGGCAGGTACTCGGCTTCTGTCCGAATCCTGGGATGCAACGTCGATGGCCTTCATCTCCGCCCAGTATGTCTTGACACGGGGAAGAGCCATCCACGCACCCTCTATGCATGCTGACCGCTTCATTGCACCAATATGCGGCATCGCACCAAGGAACTGCTGCACCAAGCCAAAATAACTCTTCGGCTCGGGCCTGTTCGGCCACAAATGAGTCACGACATCCTTCATGGCAAGTCCGGACAATCTATTCAGCTCAGCCCATTCGGCCAAACGATCGGTCAATGGAAGCGGATGCTCCGGACTATGGAACTGCGACCAAAAAAGCTCTTCCATTCTGTGATCCTTTTGGTCTCGGAAGTGTTCGGCCGCGTCTGTGGCACTCGCCGCCAAGTTCAGATAAGCATCCTCCGCACCCCACAACTGGCCCAACTGAGCATACTTGGGATCCGTGAATTTCCTCCACAGCAGAAAAGGCTTTCCAGCCGCAATATCTTCGGCCTGACGCAGCTCCTCTTTCATAGCTCTCATCACAGAGCGAGCATCCTTGGCCTAAGTAGCGGCCTTTTTCAGGTCCTCTTGTTCCGCTCGACCTTCTTTTTCAAGAAGCTCGCAACGGTCGGTAGTATTCTTCAACTTTACGGCCATCTCGGCCATTTCTTTCTTGCTTCGGCAGTGAGCAGACTGTTCGGCTCTCACCTCTTCGGCCTCTTTTAAGGCAGCTGCATCACTTTTTCGGGCTTGCTCCTTGGCTCGGGTGAGTTCCGCCCGAAGGTTCTCCATGGCAGCGGCACCATCTGCGTCAAGCATACATGTTGTAAGGCACAGACATTAAGCTACCTTACCAGGTGTCGGCGGAGAAGCTGCATACCTTGTGACTCATCAAGCCGCTTGACAAGCGCGATGTCAGAATCCGTCACGTCAAGTTACCGCTTTAGTTCGGCAAATTCATCAGTCCGGCTTGCCACCGGACGCTTCGCCACCTACATAGAAAGAGCGCATATTATACCTAGGATTATGATCCTCGGCGCGCTGTCATTTTTGACAACACACCGAGTCTCAGGGGCTACTATCTATACAGGGCGCATTCTATATGCAAAACTGTCAGAAGGTACATCATTTTGCGTACCTCAAAACTCGTCAGTAAACTTATGAAGGCGTCATGCAATCCGCTTTCTGCGGATGAAATCCTTTCAATCACCGTACCCATTAGCGCACGGTGATCTTCCGAGATAGATGCTCGCCCGAGCAGATCTTTTAGCTCCTCCGACCATACACCAGTCGATGCCGGACTCGTCCGATGGCCTTTTTCGAAGGCCAGACGCGGAGGGCTTTGAGGGGACATACGACTGCCTTTGGGCCCCGCCGGATTCGGAGGAAACGCTCCACGACGACACCTCAGGGTCGTCCGCCTCGCATGACGGTACGGCAGGCGGAGGCGTTTCACTCTCCATCATCTCCGGATCAAGATCCCCTGAAGACGAGCTCTGTTGAGAAGGGCTGAGATCCGAACTACAAGGAAATTTTTTGGTTATCTTCAGAAATAAAACAGGGATGTCTCTCATTTTAAGAAAACGCCCCTCTTTACTTACAGCTCGCTGGAGGGCTGATCTCCTTGGGGAAATAGTGCGGCCGGGGCATCTCCCGGCGTAGGACCCTCTAGCGAGGATTTCTTCCCCCGCTTCGAGGCCTTGGTCTCCAGATCTTCAGAAGCGGTCCTCTTCTCCCCTTGGAGGGAGGGATTCTCGATCCCTCCTTTCTTGATAAACTCCTTCACGAAGGCAGTAGCTCCCTTGTTCTCCCCTTCGCCTTCTTCAAAAGGCGCAGCCTCTAGCATCCTGGTTAACACAGGATCCGGCGTGGTCTCAGGGAGGGGGGGCGGACACCGGATCAGTTTTGCTTTCGCTATCCACTCCTGTTCAAGGGACAACTCTTTTAAAGGCAAGTTTATGATAGATATACAGATAGCATGTCCGGGTACAGGACTACTTACTTGAGTATCCGGGCGATTGCAGCTCAGACCTGCGTCCTCGGTCAAGTCCGGACACATTGCTTGTGATCCGAAGAACAGTTGGTACATATCCACGGGCGTTACACCCATAAAATGTTGGACAGCTCGTGGTCCCTCCCGATTGAACTCCCACAGGCGGAGGAGGCGACGTTTGTAGGAAAGGGTGCGACGAATCAGCATGACCTGCGCTACTACGACCAGATCTCTCTCTCTCTCTCTCTAGGAGGTCTCGAATACGGCCCTGCAACAAGGGCGCGTCCTTGGACGGCCCCCAGTCGAGCCCTTTATTGACCCATGAGGCCAGCCGCGGCGGAGGACCCGAGCGAAAGGCAGGTGGTGCCACCCATTTGGTGCCACTGGGAGCTGTGATATAAAACCACTCTTGTTGCCACAGACTGAGCTCCTCTTGAAAAGAGCCCTCGGGCCATGGAGCGTCAACATTCTTGCTTATAACAGCCCCTGCGCACTCTGCCTGCTGCCCCTTGATCATCTTCGGTTCCACTTTGAAGGTTTTGAGCCACAACCCAAAGTGAGGGGTAATGCGGAGGCAGGCTTCACATACGACAATGAACAATGAGATGTGGAGGATGGACTCCGGATCCAAGTCATGAAATTCCAGCCCATAATAAAACATGAGCCCCCTCACAAAGGGGTCCGTGGGGAAGCCTAACCCCCGAAGGAAGTGAGGCACGAACACCACGCTCTCACCAGGCTTGGGAGTGGAAATAACCTGCCCTTGGGCAGGCAGCCTGTGGGAAATTTCGCCGGTTAGATACTGGGCGTATCTCAGCTTTAGCACGTCGTCTTCCATGACGGAGGAAGGCATCCACCGGCCTTGCAGGTCAGAGTCGGACATCCTCGGAGGTCCGAAGCGCCTGAATCTAGAGCTTTGGGTGTTGGAACTCAAGGCGAGGGGCGGATTCGATTGAGATTGAAAGAAAGGAGCGGGCCTTAGTCTCGTTATAAAGAGGTTGAATACCAAGAGCCCTCCCCGTGACCGTTCGGGACTCGCCTTCGATAGAGGAGGCGTGCCAACGGGCACGACTGGGTTACCCACACCCATATTAATGAGAATCCCGGAATAAGGGGATGCGATCTCTGCTTTGATAAGACGTGCCAAGGAAACCGCCTTGCTAAACACGCTGAGGTGGGACAGTAAAAACGATTCCAATAAAGGGTTGGCTGTGGTGTGACATCACGCCGCAGAATACGTCAGCAGATTGAATTCATGTAAAGATTATTCTCTCTACGGTGGTATGTGGAACTTATTTCGCAGAGCCGGACACTATCCTTGTGTTCAGAACCTTCTATGAAGTATTCGGAGGAGGAACCCGCCTTGCAATGTCGAAGACAATATGCGTGTCGGACTCGTCGTCATTGAAGCCTGGTTCAGGGGCTACTGAGGGAGTCCTGGATTAGGGGGTGTCCGGATAGCCGAACTATCACCGTTGGCCGGACTCCCGTACTATGAAGATACAAGATTGAAGACTTCGTCCCCTGTCCGGATGGGACTTTCCTTGGCGTGGAAGGAAAGCTTGGCGATACGGATATGTAGATCTCCTACCATTGTAACCGACTCTGTGTAACCCTAACCCTCTCCGGTGTCTATATAAACCGGAGGGTTTTAGTCCGTAGGACGAACAACAATCATACCATAGGCTAGCTTCTAGGGTTTAGCCTCTTTGATCTCGTGGTAGATCTACTCTTGTACTACCCATATCATCAATATTAACCAAGCAGGAGTAGGGTTTTACCTCCATCGAGAGGGCCCGAACCTGGGTAAAAACATCGTGTCCCTTGTCTCCTGTTACCATCCGCCTAGACGCACAGTTCGGGACCCCCTACCCGAGATCCGCCGGTTTTGACACCGACAGTTGCCCTGCGGTCCAAGAAGGCCAGCGTCCTATCGTCCTCCTCTTGCATGCGCGTAAACGTGGGTGATTATGTCCATGGTGCCTTGCTGCGCCAGGTGCTGCGCAGCGAGCGCGACCTCAAGGTGGACATTCTATGGCGCGACGGCAGGCAGTCGCAGGGCCACCAGTGCATCGAAGAGGTTGTCACCATAGTGGCCGTTGAGGGTGGCGGGCATCGTAGAGCCTGGGCGCGTCGGCTGAAGGCTTACATCAAAGTCGTCCGCGAGCTTCTTGACGACGGTGAACTTGTCAAGGAAACCGACGAGGACCTCGTCGAACAAGGAGACGAAGCTGTCGTCCAAGCGGCCCCTCGCCCTGCCGGCCTCAAGCAATACTACATGGAGACGTTCCTTGTTGCCGGGCCGCAGGCCGACATCGTGCACCATCTGGCACAACCGGCTGATGCTCGCGCTCATCGCCTCCATGGGTCTAGCTTAGCTTCTACTAGTCAACTGATCTTGCGATTCGAGTGATCACTCTTGCCCTTGGTTAGCGTGCGTAGGTGCGTAGGATTTCGTACTACTCCTCGGCCCTCTACTGCACCTGCCTTTGCTGTATGATAGGTGGGCCGGCCACCCCCTGGGCCCACGTGTCATTCACCCAAAGGCAGTTGCCGTAAGTCAATGAAGCTGCGCCCCCCTCCGTGCCGGTGCAGTATAGTCATCTCATCGGACCTCTAGTTGGGGCCAAACGAGAGAAGTTTGATGTTTACTGGTTTATTGGTCACCTTTGCATTTTGCGCCAAGTTTTGACCTTTGATTTAACTAATAAAATGTTAGTACATGTAAACAAAAATGTTGTGTAAGTCACATTACGAAAACCAAATAATCCCAAAACACTTAGGCACGGTGCATTAACTCCCTCCTTGTTTCTTATTTCGTGACATATCAACCAATGAGAGATGTGGGCCGTGCATGCTTTCAATGACTTGAGACTACCAAACATGACATGCAGTGTTTAGTTCATTGCATGTAATCCTATTAAGACTCTAGTTAGCAAGAAAACATTAAGTTCTCTCGCTGATAGGAATAAAACACCATGTATTTATTTACAGAGGGAGTAGTACATTTTTTGTGACATGCATTACTAGATATTGCTAGTCAAATACTAAAATCTAGATGGACGTGGCAGTACTCCTAAATCCAGACGGTGGTGCTACTAGTACTAGTAGTAGTACTACCAATGTAGTACTCCTAGGAGTACTAGCATTGTACTACCCGTTGGTCAAATTATTACGTGCTGCTCCTCATAGTGAAGTGACAAGACCCTGCGCCGGAGATGACACCTGAGTATAGGCGCCGTGTTCGGCATACCATAGTCAGCCTCACCGTCTGCAGTCACTATCATCATGGCTGTAGAGCTAGCCTGCTTACAACTAGCCCTGTTCGACATAATTTCCCGTGCGTAGATGCCCGTGCATTGCACGGAACACCAAGATTGGGGGTGGACTGCTCCGGCAGCGGCCATTGCGCCAGATTTTTCCACGACCTTCTAGATGTGGTGGGGAGGAGATAAGTCTGATTGTGAGAGACAAGGAGTTGTTTGTAAATAGGGAACAAGTGCGGGCATCTTTTTGCAAAAATGGAGAAGCTTGGTTTGTATGCGTCAGATCTAGATCCGACGGCTACTGGTGAAAGATGGGAGGCACAACATCATCACCAACTCAGGACCTGTTTGATTCGCAGGATTTTGAAAACGCAGGAATAGGACACGGCAATATTACAAGTTTCAAACTGATATTACAAATGTTAGGAGTAATGCTGCACCTAGGAAGAGGGAATTACTAGGAAGTTCACGTAAGAACTTTCGTTACTTTAGGTGGATGCAGCGTTATCATACAAACTAAAATCCACCGCCCTGACAAGTCACTAATGGGCAAATAATTTTTCGAGTCTCTGGCCACTTGATGTTTCAAAAACAAATTCAGCTTATGCGGAGACTTTGTCATTTAGGCTTAGACGGTTGCGGTGATCAGCACACCATTCATTGTTGCGCCAGAGATCACCAAACCTCGTTACCTTGAGCACACTTGCCTCTAGAACAAAGAACCTGGCCAATTTAATCTTAGATGTGCTGCCTCGGTAGTCGATCAAATCAATTTCTATAAGATGGAGATCAAGGCATTCGATGAGATTGTTATAGTGCAGCACATTTTTCACTTTTAGGTCTTTTTTTATCTGCAAAAGAAGAGAACATATTAGAGCAGCTGGCTGCATAAGATTGCCGTGTCATCAAGAGGTACCAATATCATTCGCTCATACGATAGGGTTGGCTGGCTAGTGATATTTTTTCACTCTCTCTCTCTCTCTCTCCCTCTCTCTCTCTCTCTCTCTCTCTGTTTCTGTTTCCTCTCATTTAACTAGGGGCACGTGAAGAGCTTGGGCATTTGTTGCCTTCCACTATGTGGCTGATGCCATATTTCGCAAAAGTATGCCACATAATACGCATCAATGTCAAATCAAAAGATTTTGGCACCGCTCTCACGATGTGAGAGAGTTGGCACCGCTGTGAACACAGACCCACATGTATAAACAAATCAATCAAACCAACTACACCAGTCTCTCACTCTCCCAAACAAGTGTTTTTTTATTGCCTCAGTCATCTCTCTCCCCCACACAGTGTTTTTTCATTGCGTGAGTTAATTTGGCACCAGAGCAAAGTAGGTGCTCCAGATTGGGGCACCAGGTGAGCAATGGAGGGGCATCGATGCCAAATGCATCACAAGTGAATTTGGCACATGTTTTGGCCTACATAGCCCACTTTTGTACTCCCTCCGTCCCAAAATTCTTGTCTTAAATTTGTCTAAATACGGATGTATCTAGTTACATTTTAGTGTTAGATACATCCGTATCTAAACAAATGTAAGACAAGAATTTTGGGACGGAGGGAATACTACCTCGTATTTAGTATAAAATTTTGACCATAGATTTACCTAAGAAAATGCCAATGCATGTCACTAAAAATTACACCATTTGAAATTATGTTCAAATATGAATCCAACGATATAGTTCTTAGTGACATGCATTAACATTTTGTCAGTTAAATCTATGGTCAAATTTTGATACTACAAAATTGGAAGAGTAAACCAGGACGGAGGTAGTACTTGCCCTTAGGGTAACCATAGAGTTACTGGAGTAGTCTAAGTTACTTTCCACTATGACTAGCCTAGGCTACTATAGTAGTACAACATAAAAATGATGCAGGTGATCACCTGAGAAAACAAAACATTTCTTTCGATGCAGTGTGTAGATGTAGTTTTGAATACTACACTTGTCATCGTAATTTGGGAAAATTACGAAAAAATTGAGCTACATTGTGATTACCGTTTACTAATAGGAAAGAAGTTTCACCTCGATGAGTAGCTTCTCCGTGCATGGAAAGCATGTAAGGAATCCAACAACTTGATCCAGATTGGGGCCGATAGATTTTAGTGCTAAGATCTTCAATGTGCGCATGGACTGGATCAAGCTTGTGGGAATCATTTTCTGGAAGACAGTCGTAAATACATCAAGAAGAAATTTAAAAATGTGAATTTGAAGAAGACGGAGAAGAAGATGAGTGATGTACCTGAACGATTACGGATCCAATAAAGAGTTCGGAGAATTTGGCAGACGAGTACACCAACACTGTCAATTTCGGCGTGTCAATGACCCTGATTTTTGTTGGACCTTCTAGATCCGATACAAGCAATCTCTCAAGGAAAGGCGCATTCTCAATGACCATAACGTGAAACAGCTGGAGTGATCTCTTCCCAATTGATGTCTTGTTGCGGGACCAGCAAGACACATAAATCCATCGGAGATTCGTCGAGGCGATGTGGAGGCTAATGAACCCGTGGATCTGCTCAAGATGAAGGTACTCGAGCGCAGTATAGCTGCGGAGCAGGTGCTCCATAGCCTTCTTCGAGATAACAACGTCGAAGAGGTCGAGCTGCTTGAGTTGAGGGAGAAGAAGGGCGGGCGCGACATTAATCTGGGGAAGATAGTAGGAGCTGAAGCTGGCGCGGCGCAGCGTTGGCGTGAGGCGGAGCACGGATGGCGGTAGAGTGCGACATCGTCCAGCTTCAAAGCTGCGCTCCTCGAGCTGATCTAGGGCGGGGGATAAGAACCACTCGTCGAACTTGGGTTGGACCTTGCAGTTGGTACTGAACATGCGGATGTCAAGGCGTTTGGCTGGCCCAGGGTGCGATGAAAGGATCTTGGAGACTACGGCCATGCGTTTGCAATCCCCATCGCAGAGGCTGCTGTCGATGGTGAGGTTGAGGGGGACGCAGCGCCAGAGGGGGCGCCGCCGCCGGGAGAGCAGGGCGGTCCGCACGGCATATTTGGTGGGAAGGAGGCCGATGATGACGAGCAGCATGTCATCGGGGAGGCTGCTGATGAAGTCCAGGCTCGCCAGATGCGGTTTTGGCTCGAGCGGCCTCCGCTTGTTGGCTACCTCGCCGTCCATCTCAACTGGCGGCGACGCTGGTGTACACGTGTGCTGGTGTGTGTTGTGTGCTAGGTGTGCGCGAGTGCGTCCTTTTGTTCATGCCGCCGCGCAGTGGTGAATTGTGCGTGAGTGCGTCCTTCGCGCGCAAGAAGTTTGTCCTCAATGCGCCCTCAATTTACTAGCGTGCGGGGTGCTACCCTTTCAACTTTGTTTCCTTCACCGCGTGTCACGTGGGCCTCTAGTTTAGTTATTTTCACCCACTGCCACATGGGCCAGCACACCAAGATAGAGAACACGAGCTGACAACACAGCATGTGGATTGGTTGACCGGTCAACTAAACAATATACAGAGCTATACGCTGACACAGTGAGCGTATAATCCGTTGGTATAGAGAGTTCGAGTGAGAGGGGAGGCCCGTGAGAGATAGCAGAGAGAGAGAGAAAGAGCTACTCCCTCCGTTCGATAATGTAGTTACAACATTTTTTTAAAGTCAAACTTTTGAAACTTTGACCAAGTTTATAAAGAAATTACTTATATCGGCAATACCAAAGATAAATGATAGTATGAAGTAAGTACATGTTGTGATGAATCTAATGATTGTTCCAGATGTAAATGTTTTTCTCCACATATACCTAGTCAAACTTTTCTGAGGTTTGACTTTTCAAAACATCCATATGCTTATGGACGTGACAGAGTCCCTGACGAGAGAGAGAGAGAGAGAGAGAGAGTGAAAAAAGTGTGTGTGCGTGTGGGAAAGAGACATGGACAACACACGATAAAAGTGGAGAAAAAGCGTGCATGTCTTATGCAAACATATCACACATGCATCTTCGACAACGGAGGCAAGGTGAGGAGATAGTGTGTGGTTGTTTGGAACCGAGAGAGGAAGACCCCTAGCACGTGGCTAAGAGGGGTCTGACAAACAAGGGAGAGAGGTCGAGAGAGACGTACGGAGAAAATGCAAACATGGGGAGGAGAGAGTGTATGTTTGTCATAGAGAGATCCCCTGGAGATCGTGATGGGACTACATGGGTGGGAGATCGAGTGACAAGGTGTGTGCGTGATAGAAGATGCGCCGAGAGATATCGAGATAGATGTATGGATAAAAGGAGACAATACGTGTGTTCTTGATGGCTAGTAAGAGATAATCATACTTAGGAGGGGGGGGGAGTGCTTGCGCCTATGGCCCTGTTTGGGTACTCTAACTCAGTTAGAGGTTAGAGTTAGATTCTAACCCTAAACTAACTCTAAGTAAAGAGGTGTTTGGATGGCAGGGTTAGACGGAGCACGGATACGGCGAGGCACCTTCACGGGCGGTGCGAGAGGGAGGGAGGGAGAGGACGAGAAGCTTCGAGGAAGTGGGGAGGGATCTGCTGCGGGGAGAGCGATAGAAAAAAGTGTTTATTAGTGGTCCCGAGAAGAACTAACCCAAATAAGCACCTCTTGGATGGGTTAGTTTTTTTGGATGGGTTAGATGCATCTAACCTAAACTAACCCTCCTGTTTGGATCTTTTTGGGTTAGTTGACTCCAAACTAACCCAAACTAACTCTAACCCATGGATCCAAACAGAGCCTATAATGGAGTGAGGGATTATGGTACTTAGGGGGGTGCGTGTCACATGGAGAGAGAACAAGGGCGGAGAGTGTTGGATGGGTCTATATGTATAGCGCGAGCGAGACATGTGTATGTGTGAACCAGGGAGATATAAGGCCCGTTTGGCTTGCGTCGTGAGCATCTTTTGCGTGGCCTGGGGTTGTGGATGGATTTCATGCACGCTTGTTTGGTTGCTACCCTGTGAAAAAGAAAGCCCGCCTGGGCTGGGTTCCCTTGCACTTTAATTATCCTGGCTGAACTCCAGACACTGCAAGTAGCCTGGCCCAAGCGACCGATTTCGAACGCCTAGCCGTGCCTGGTTGTGCGGCCACGAGGCTAACAGCAACATGGATGGATATTAGCATTAAATAATTGATGCATGGATTGATTGATGGGACATTGATGTTTTGCCTGGCCCAGGCATGAACCAAACGCTTCAGCACCACACAAGCCTGGCCAGGCAGAAATATTTTACATCTCACGTCCACACGAGGCAGTACCGACCATCAAGGCATAAGGGTCAGGTCACGAACCAAACTGACCAATAAAGTTTGAGAGAGATTGAGGAGCCCCGATAAGGCTGAGTGGTGCGTCAGATAGCTGAGAGGGGGAAAGAGATATTCCATCCACTCGATAATGTAGTGCATGTGAATTTTTTAGAAGTCAAACTTTGGAAACTTTGATCAGGTTTATGCAAATGTTATTTATATCTACAATACCAAAGATACATCATACAAAACTACATCTCATTGTGAATCTAATGGTATATGTTTGCCGTACTAGATGTAATTCTTTTTCTCCACGTACATTGTCAAACTTTGCGATGTTTGACTTTTCAATAAATCTATGTGCTATGGACGGAGGTGAGTGCCTCAGTCGAGACAGATCAAGTGCGTGTGAAGGAGAATGAGTAAGTGTGCAAAAAGAGTATGTGTGTGAAATAGAAAGTGACAACAAATGATAAATTAGAGAGAGAGTGTGTGTGTGTGTTTTCATTTCTTATGCGTACATATCACGCATGCATCTCTGAGATGGAAAAGCGAGGCGAGGAGATACACGAAGATAGCTAGTCTGTGATTGTTTGCAACGGAGAGATACACCCCTGTAGCACATGTCCAATAGAGGTCCGGCCAACAAGGAAAAAAGGTCGAGAGGGACACATGGATGGCATGGACGCATGGGGAGGGAGAGAGGGTGTGTTTGTGATAGAGAGATCCCCTCGAGATCGTGAGGGGACTATATGGGTGGGAGATCGAGGAAGTGCATGCGCGATAGAAAGATGCCCCGAGAGAAATCGAGATAGACCATGCACATATTTGTGATGGAGACTAAGATTAGCTAGTCATATACATATACGGGGGACTGCATGTGCCTACAATTGAGTGAGAGACCATCATACTTGGCTAGCTGGGCATGAGATTGTGTGTGTGGGTGCGTGTGAGATGGAGAGAGAACGATGGAGAGAGATAGAGTTTTAGATGGGCCTATCGAGTGCGAGTGAGATATGCATGTGTATGTGTGACCCAGGTGGATGGAGAGTTTGAGAGAGGGGGGGAAGAGCTCCGAGACGACATAGTGGTGCGTGAGAGAGTTACGGGCAAAGAGCCAAGGAATTTGTGTGTCTACGATGAGTGCACCCAAGATATCTAGCTTGGACTAGCTAGAGTATCATACATAGTGTGCGAGAGAGACCTATAGATGGTGTATATATGAATGCGGACTAGAAAGACCCCCCCCCCCCACACAGAGAGAGAGAGAGAGAGGGCGAGGGACCAACAAGGTTTTATGTGTCGGATGCGTGCAACAGAATTGAAGATTGTCCGCGAGAGAGAGTGAGAGAGAGAGCACAGGAGTCCGGGAGAGGGGGAGGTCGCGTTTTATGCATCAAAGACTGATATAAACTTGCATTCAAATATTTAAATTGGAGACCATGTTGTCTGCAATCCACACATGAACGGATATATGCGTATATCAAACAAGTTCATTAATTTGACTTTCAACATGTTCATGGAGTACAATAATACTGTACAACATGCTACTCGATTGAGGTGTTCAATTTTGGATTTAGTTCACTATTTTGACCTATTGAACGAGCTAGTTCATTGAATCGAGATATTTCATTTTGGGTTTGATTCGCGTTTTTGAGTGGGTCAACTATTTGTCATATAGTAAATCGCTAGCAACGAGCATTTAAAAACACATTACTCCCGAGCATCATCTCTCCATCTAAAAAAGAAGTGGCAAGCTAATATTTCAAAATTTGATTCGAATCGACTTCGTAAGGTAGACGTGGATGCTCGTTCTCCCAAAATTTGAATGAACCGTTAAACATCCTCTCTGCTCGGTGGAATTCGCCCGAGCAAATAAATGGGAGACGCGAAATTACCGTCCTATGTGGGACACACATCAATTGGCCCGTTGTACATCAATGGTAGGTTCGTAACTTCATCCAAGCGCGCCTTCTCCTCGGCCGAAATGACATGTGCCGAATAATTCATAAACCATGGTCGGCAAAACACGCTCTCCTCGCCCGAAATAGCTCGCGCCCACTATTTCAAAACACGCTCTCCTCGCCCGAATTCGCTCGCGCCCACTATAGTTCAAAACACGCCCTCCTCGCCCGAAATCGCTCCCGCCCACTATTTGGGGAGAAGCAAAGTTACTCTACTATCCCCGACCCTTAGTACACAGACCCAAGACGAGAAGCCTATAGGCAAGGGTAGAACTGTAACTCCCCCTCACATTTCAAACAAATGCGTCCGTAAGAC
>NC_041389.1:659268019-659329112 GCF_002162155.2 Triticum dicoccoides | reverse complement strand
TGGGCGCCAAATCACCTTCTCCCCGGGAAGCTCCCTTCTCCTGAGCTGCGAAACCTCAGCCCCACCTCCATGGCGCCCCCACCGCACCAATTTCACAGCCGCCCTCCTCCCTAATGCCGGAGATGCTGTCCAATTGCCGTCGTGCACTGGGCCGTGTGCCTCTTACTTCGTGCTGCTGGTGCTGCCTCGACGACGGTCGCGTGATCCGTACCGGAGCCGATTCACCCCCGCTGTTGTTCACGGCGTCGGAGCGACTCCAACTTCGGATCTGTCCAAAGTCCTGGCGCTGCTTCCGCGTAGTCGTGGACCGTCGCGACATTGCTCTTTCCCTGCCGCCGGTCACCACTGCAACTGCGCCGGCCTCACTGACTCGGCAGCTAGACCTGCCTACTTCACCATGCCGCCAGATAGGTCGCACCCTCATCTGAAATCACTTTATTTAGGCGTCAGTTGTCTGAATTTTTATTCTGGGCCAATTGATTCCCAATGGGAAGCAGCACCCCTCGAGGCGGCGGAGCTCCTAGACTGCCGGTTGGCTGGTGTCTAACGTAAGGGTGCGGGGCCGCAAGTTTGCCACGGAAGCAGCGCTTAGATGGCTATCTTTTAGAGTTGTGTGGGTTGAAGGTACTGCCGCCGCCGGATCTGGATGACGGGGAGTCTTTGTGGATTGGCCCGGGGGCAGCGCAACCACGACAGTGCGGTGGGGCGGGGAGCGGGGTTTTGGACGAGGCCACGGACGGCGGAGGCAGGCTGCTCTGCCGTTGGTTGCTGGCTCTTCAGGGAAGATTCCGAACAGTGTCAGCCAGGAGGCACAAGACGGCCATCAAGCCATCCAGCGTAGATCGGACAGTACCAAAATAAAATAAAATCGTGTGACCCCAATTTAGTCTTCAGTCAACAGACGTGTGACCACTCTCGTACCTTGCTGTTGATCTCTTAGTGTATTTCTTCGGATCAAAGAGATATGTCGTTCTTAACTTTATGCGTTATCTGCATCTTCAGACACACCGTCTTCCGACTCACCGCAGCTGCTCCAACAAGGGAAGCATACACCAGAAGGGAGCTACAGTCCCCACTCAACAGTTCCCTGCATCGAATGCGTGTGCCCAACATGGACAGCCACAACAACTGCAGGGCCATCGACAAGTCAGCACATGATGCTCACTCCTATGGATGGCAGCCAGATAGGTTGTACCCTCATCTTACTTGTGTGCAACATTTATGGCTTTGTTATTCATCTAAGCATGGAAAATAGATCATCACATTTCACTGTATATTCATGCTGATCTCTTACGGGTCTTGTTCAGGAGTTCACGCTGTTCCATAGTTCAGCTAAGATACTTGTTCTTTAGGTAACGTTGTTCCATAGTTATCATCCATCAGCCAATACTATCCCACGGGCTGGTGATTATAGTATTATACCACTTCTAGTATTACCTATGTTGTTCTTTAATACTTTTGTGTGCCATCTAGTTAATCTCGAGTACAAACGATACATATTCTGTAGCTTTCATCTGTGTTCTCCCTTTAGTTTATGAGACCTATTGCTGCTAGTTAACCCCAGTCCTACTATTTATGTCGTCTCCTACAGGCACTCATTTACATAAATCTAACTACTAGTTGTCTTCCATGCATGTCAGATATAATTGCACACACTGATATATCCACAAGAACCTCACGGAGCAATGTAAAGGCCAATAAACTTGATGTCAATGATACCCAATATGATGTTACATGTAAAGGCAGTTCTTCAGAAGAATTGCAGAAAGATGATGAATCCTCTTCACCCCACAAGGTCCTTACTCTAACTTGGCCTGTGATATGGGTACAACATGCATATAATGTCCTGGAGTGTATCTACTCTGTTGCAATGCCATGTGCTTAGTATGCTGATCATGCATGTAAATATGTCATGCCTTCCTGTTTTTCAGTACCTATTCCATTCATGATAACATGTTTTCAAATTCAAGTACTGTCATTCTACTCTATCGCAATGCCATCTGCTTAATTTGGACATCATGCTTCTGAATATCTTATGCATTGTTATTCATCAGTATGTACTTCATTTGTCTGCCATACCATGTTTTTTTACATTGAAGTGTTGTTCTAGTGCTCTGTTGCAACGCCATCTTATTTTCCCAATCATACACGTGTATGTTGCCTTGGTTATTTCTATACGTATTCCGCTAGCATATAGTTTTACATTCAACTAGTTTTTTTTGCTGTGTTGTCCTGTCGTATCCCTAGCCCTTACACCATAGTCCCTCTGTCCGGATTACATGTTGCCGAAATGGATAAAAAAGGATGTATCTAGAACTGAAATACGCCTAGACCCATCCATTTTTTTCCGGATGGAGGGAATACATGTCAATATGTCATGCCTTTCTATTCTTCAGTACCTATTCCATCTCTCTGCTGTCGCATGTTTTATAATTAAAGCACCATTCTTCTATACAAGGCATGCAAGGGGAAGACGACTATGTTAGAATTTGAAGGGTTACAAACAAGGCCTTTGCAATAGATCCAAACGCCAGGAGATAATAAACCAACTCCAGTTTTTATAGATACTGCTCCAGCACAGAGAAACCCAACTCCTACTGATAATAAGCAGATTCCAGTGGCCAAAGAACTAGTCCGCTCCAGTCGAGCAAAAATATGTCAACTCAATTCTAAGAAGCGTGTGCGTATCCTTGCATCATGAAATTTTATAGCATGCTGATCATATTTTCTACATGTTTCTTACCCATCTCTCTTTTAGAAAATAAGCTTAACAGATAGAAGAATTTCTACATGATTCTTGCAGGAATTCTCTGTGCTCCAATGTAGATGTAAGTACCTGTTGTATATCACTATATTTTTACATCAGCATGATTTTGTTAATCGGCGTGAATCCAACCTTTATCTGATCTAAATTTAGTTGTAGCAAAATGTATGATTAAAGGCCACAATGTTGATTTTTGTAAGGAAAACTGCCTGGTAGTTTTGCATCCTAAGCTGCATGAGTGTACTATCTCATATCAGTGGGTTTGAATACTTTGGTTCTGCAGTGGGTTTTTCAGTGTTTTTTTACTATGTTGTCCTGTCGTATCCCTAGCTCTTACATCATACTCCCTCCGTCCGGATTAAATGTCGCATAAATGGATAAAACTGGATGTATCTAGAACTGAAATACGCCTAGACTCGTCCATTTATTTCCGGATGGAGGGAATACATGTCAATATGTCATGCCTTTCTATTCTTCAGTACCTATTCCATCTCTGCTGTAGCATGTTTTATAACTGAATCACCATTCTTCTATATAAGCCATGCAAGGGGAAGACGGCTCTGTTAGAATCTGAAGGGTTACAAACCAGGTCTTTGCAAAAGATCCAAACGCCAGGAGATAATAAACCAACTCCATTTTTCATAGATACTGCTCCAGCACAGAGAAACCCAATTCCCACTGATAATAAGCAGATTCCAGTGGCCAAAGAACTAGTCCGCTCCAGTCCAGCAAAAGAATGTCAACTCCATTCTAAGAAGCGTGTGCGTATCCTTGCATCATGAAATTTTATAGCATTCTGATCATATTTTCTACATGTTTCTTACCCATCTCTCTTTTAGAAAATAAGGTTAAACGATAGAAGACTTCCTCCATTGGGATCGTATTTGAGGAAAATATCTTGCGGGAATTCTCTGTGCTCCAATGCTGATGTATGTACCCGTTGTATATCACTATATTTTTACATCAACATGTATTTTGTTAATCGGCGTGAATCTAACCTTTATCTGATATTAAATTAGTTGTAGCAAAATGTTAAAGGCGCCAATGTTGATTTTTGTAAGGAAAACTGCCTGGTAGTTTTGCATACTGAGCTGCATGAATGTACTATCACATATCACGCACATTACTGAATTGTAGTGCTTCTCTGGTTGCCCATTCATTCATTGTGTCAATGTTGCTTTCGTACTACCTTACCTGGCTGATGATAGTTATGCCATATTGTGTTAATTTGGTGTAGGCTACTTGCCCAAACGTTCGTTGTGTCAATGTTGCTTTCCTATTATCTAACTTGTCCAATGATAGCAATGCTAGTGTGTTAATTTTGTGCAGGCTACTGAAGATAAGAAGACAAACTCTGAAAACAGCAAGGCAACCCCATTGTTTCTTTCCGTTAAATCTAGGCCAGGTAATATGGCAATAACTCATGATTAATCTGTTTGGTTCCCGTCCTAATTTATGTTATGATGCAGTGGTCGAGACACTCTCCACTATCAATAATACAAGCCTGCCAAAATCGCCATCTGAATCTATTCAGTATCCTCTGTCTCGAATGCAATGGAATAAATATATGTTTGTGAACCAATTAATGGCTGAAGCAATGATGGAAATGGTGGACGAATCAGAGGTGCAGAGTCGTGCGACACAACAACTGATCAATGTTTTCAGAGACAGTGTAGCAAAGCAGAAAGAACTTGCCCACATGCTTATGGGCGTCATCTGTGCTGAGGTTGCAGATTGTGACATTGTAGATGGTTATGTTCTGCTCATTTATTTGCACTGGCATCAATCTTTGATTGCCTAGTGGATGTAATTTCCTGTAATATATGCTGGATGTGCAACGTTATTCCCTGTATGTCATACCTTTGCGTGATTGGTTTTGGTCCTGTGCATAATTGCTCGTCGTAATGGGCTCAAATTATCTAATTTGGCCTAAAGACATGTACGAACTTTAGTGGGCCCATTAAGTTAATGAGCCGTTACTAGGCCGAAAGTTAATGGTCGGCCCTCTTACCACCCGGGTCGTTAACAGGCCGACATCGAAGCGGGCAACAGGTGGCCCCAGTTTATTTCACGGGTCGTTAACAGGCCATTACTAAGTTTGGGCTACATATGGCCCAACTATACTGTAGGCCTTAAGCAGGCCGAAAGAGACAGCGAGCTTGTACTGGACCATGAAGACCATGGGCCGCTAAGAGGCCGAAAGTCAGGTCGTATTGTAAATGGCCCAACTGTGTTGTGGGCCTTTAGCAGGCCGAAAGAGAAACCGGGCTGGTATTGGACCATGAAGGGCATGGGCCGTTAAAGGGCCAAAACTAAGGTCCGACTACAAATGGCCCAACTCATTTATGGTCTGTTAACAGGCCGAAAGTCACTCAAGGCCGGGAATTGGCCCAACACTTAAATGGGTCGCTAAAAGGCCAAAACTTAGGTCCGACTAAAAATGGCCCAACTGATTTATGGGCCGTCAACAGGCTGAAAGTGACACCAGGCCAGAAAATTGGCCCAACACTTAAATGGGCCGCTAAAAGGCCGAAACTCAGGTCCGACAACAAATGGCCCATCAGATTTATGGGCCATCAACAGGCTGAAAGACAAACCGGGCCGGAAACTAGCCCAACATTTAAATGGGTCGCTAAAAGGCCGAAAGATGTACATCCTGAAAATTGGCCCATCCATTAAATGGGCCGTTAATAGGCCGAAATCTCACCAGGCCGATATTGAGCCCAGATATATAGCGGGCTGTTAACGGGCTCGAACTGACAATGGGATGCAATGGTGTAAAATCTTTAACGGGCTATTGACGGGCCGAATTGGCTCATCTCGTATGGGCCGTGGGCTTAAATGGACCTGACACAAGTAGGCCTTATATGGGCTGGCCTGCTAATTTTTACTGGGTCGGCCTTTTCACAGGAATGGGCCTTTGTTGGGCCGTGCCACGTGTCGACGTACCATAGGCGTCTTCCGTCCAATGAGTGGATGACATCTGTCCCAACGGTGAGCCGACACGTGTTTCCTCCAGCCAATGATGATTTTACACATGGAAAATCCCCATTGGTCGGGGCTGTTAATGGGTTATCGGATCCAAAACCCGACCCGATAGCTTAACGGTGTTCCGTTATGGTGGATGCCATGTGTCGGTCACCCTTAATGAAAGCACTTCTGTGACGCGCGATTTATCATCATGGAAGTGGACACTTCCGTGATGATAATTTTGGTAATGTCATGGAACACTTCTACGACAGCACATGTATGACTATCTTGATTCTATCATAAATTTGTCATGGATGTACATGCATGACAAAAAACGCGACCTACTGTGACAAACACGTATCATCATGGAAGTGTATTTTTTTGTAGTGTACGTCGGTGGAGCAACAGGGGGCCCACGAGGTAGGGGGGGGCGCACCCAGGGGGGCGCCCTCCACCCTCGTGACCGCCTCTTTTGTTCCTTGGAGCAGGGTCCAAGTCTCCTGGATCACGTTCGGTGAGAAAATCACGTTCCTAAAGGTTTCATTCCGTTTGGACTCCGTTTGATATTCCGTTTCTTTGAAACACTGAAATAGGCAAAAAACAGCAATTCTGGGCCGGGCCTCTGGTTAATAGGTTAGTCCCAAAAATAATATAAAAGTCGAAAATAAAGCCCAATATAGTCCAAAACAGTAGATAAAGTAGCATGGAGCAATCAAAAATTATAGATACGCTGGAGACGTATCATCGAGCAATTGAAAGAAATGCGAATAATTATGAGATTATCTAGGCATAATCATGTATATAGGCATCACGTCCAAAACAAGTAGACCGACTCCTACCTGCATCTACTACTATTACTCAACACATCGAACGATTCCTGCCTGCATCTAGAGTATTAAGTTCACAAAGAACAGAGTAACACATTAAGCAAGATGACATGATGTAGAGGGATAAACTCATGCAATATGATATAAACCCCATCTTGTTATCCTCGATGGCAACAATACAATACGTGTCTTGCAACCCTTTCTGTCACTGGGTAAGAACACCGCAAGATTGAACCCAAAGCTAAGCACTTCTCCCATGGCAAGAAAGATCAATCTAGTAGGCAAAACCAAACTGATAATTTGAAGAGACTTGCAAAGATAACTCAATCATACATAAAAGAATTCAGAGAAGATTCAAATATTATTCATAGATAAACTTGATCATAAACCCACAATTCATCGGATCTCGACAAACACAATGCAAAAAGAGATTACATCGAATAGATCTCCACAAGAGAGGGGGAGAACATTGTATTGAGATCCAAAAAGAGAGAAGAAGCCATCTAGCTAATAACTATGGACCCGTAGGTCTGTGGTAAACTACTCACAACTCATCGGAGGGGCAAGGATGTTGATGTAGAGGCCCTCCATGGTCGATTCCCCCTCCGGCAGAGTGCCGGCGAAGGCTCCAAGATGGGATCTCACGGATACAGAAGGTTACGGCAGTGGAAATTGTGTTTCGTGGTGCTCCTGGATGTTTTCGGGGTACGTAGGTATATATAGGAGGAAGAAGTAGGTCGGTGGCCGCCCGAGGGGCCCACGAGATAGGAGGGCGCGCCCTAAGGGGGGGCGCCCTCCTATCTCGTCGACGCCTCGGCTGCTTCTTGGCTTGCACTCCAAGTCCTCCGGATCACATTCGTTCCAAAAATCATGCTCCCGAAGGTTTCATTCCGTTTGGACTCCGTTTGATATTCCTTTTCTTCGAAATACTGAAATAGGCAAAAAAACAGCAATACGGGCTGGGCCTCCGGTTAGTAGGTTAGTCCCAAAAATGATATAAACGTGTAAAATAAAGCCCATAAACATCCAAAAGGGGTAATATAATAGCATGGAACAATCAAAAATTATAGATACGTTGGAGACGTATCACTACCCGCCATTCCTACTTCTCATTTGAGGCCACCTATAATCTTTTTTCTAGTAGTGTATGTTGAGTTCATCTTACTCTTATGTGTGACACCTGATAAGTGAGTTGTTCACTTTCACGCAGCTCAGGATTAGTGTGTGGTGACCTGGAACGGATACTCTGGAAGTTAGGATCACAAACTAGGGAGAGGATTTACGACACGCAATTGCGGGGGCACACACTTTGTCGGCAATTGATGTGCGCCAAGATTCACACTTATGTTTGTGTATATAGTCTTTTTATGTTGTATAATGATACGTCTCCAACGTATCTATAATTTTTTATTGTTCCATGCTATTATATTATCTGTCTTGGATGCTTAATGGACTTTAATATTCTATTTTATATTATTTTTAGGACTAACCTATTAACCGAGGCCCAGTGTCAGTTTCTGTTTTTTTGCCTATTTTAGAGTTTTACAGAAAAGGAATACCAAATGGAGTACAAACACAATGAAACCTTCGCGATGATCTTTCTTGGACCGAAAGCAATCCAGAAGACTTGGAGTTAAAGTCAGAGATGCAACAAGGCGTCCACGAGGCAGGAGGGCGCGCCCCCACCCTCATGGGCCCCTCGTAGCTCCACCGACCTAGTTATTTCGCCTATATATACTCTTATACCCTAAAAACATCAGGGGGAGCCACGAAACCACTTTTCCACCGCCGCAACCTTCTGTACCCATGAGATCCCATCTTGGGGCCTTTTTCGGCGATCTGCCAGAGGGAGAATCAATCACGGAGGGCTTCTACATCAACACCATTTCCTCTCGGATGAAGCGTGAGTAGTTTACCAGAGACCTTCGGGTCCATAGTTATTAGCTAGATGGCTTTTTCTCTCTCTTTGATTCTCAATACAAAGTTCTCCTCGATGTTCTTGGAGATCTATTCAATGTAATATTCTTTTGCGGTGTTTTTGCTGAGATCCAATGAATTGTGGATTTATGAACAAGATTATCTATGAATATTATATGGTTCTTCTCTGAATTCTTATATGCATGATTTGATATCTTTGCAAGTCTCTTCGAATTATCGGTTTAGTTTGGCCTACTAGATTGATCTTTCTTGCCATGGGAGAAGTGCTTAGCTTTGGGTTCAATCTTGCGGTGTCCTTTCCCAGTGACAGTAGGGGCAGCAAGGCCCGTATTGTATTGTTGCCGTCAAGGCTAAAAAGATGGGGTTTATATCATATTGCTTGAGTTTATCCCTCTACATCATGTCATCTTGCTTAATGCATTACTCTGTTCTTATGAACTTAATGCTCTAGATGCATGCTGGATAGCGGTCGATGTGTGGAGTAATAGTATTAGATGCAGAATCGTTTCGGTCTACTTGACACGGACAGGATGCCTATGTTCATGATCATTGCCTTAGATGTCATCATAATTATGCGCTTTTCTATCAATTGCTCGACAGTAATTTGTTCACCCACCGTAATACATGCTATCTCGAGAGAAGCCACTAGTAAAACCTATGCCCCCCGGATCTCTTTTCCATTATATTGCATCTCTTTTCCATATTATTGAATCTCGTTTACTATTTTGCAATCTTTACTTTCCAATTATACAACAAAACTACCAAAAATATTTACTTTACTATCTCTAATAGATTTCACTTTTGTGAGTGACCGTGAAGGGATTGACAACCCCTCCATCGCGTTGCTTGCAAGTTCTTGATTGTTTGTGCAGGTATTTGGTGACTTGTGCGTCGTCTCGTACTGGATTGATACCTTGGTTATCAAAACTAAGGGAAATACTTATGCTACTTTGCTGCATGACCCTTTCCTCTTCAAGGGAAAACCAACGCAAGCTCAAGAGGTAGCAAGAAGGCTTTCTGGCGCCGTTGTCGGGGAGATCTATGCCAAGTCAAGCCATACCAAGTACCCATCATAAACTCTTCTCCCTTGCATTACATTATTTGCCATTCGACTCTCGTTTTCCTCTCCCCCACTTCTAGAACAATTTTCGAAAACCTTTGCCTTTTCTTCGCCCCTCTTCCTTTCGTCTCTTTTCACTTGCTTCTAGTGTGCTCGTTTGTTAGTGCAGTTTGTTGCCATCATGTCTGAAAATGGGGAGGTTATCATTGAAAAAGGTTGATGCTTTTGATAATCATCATGAAGAACCTACTATTTTGCACACTAAAAAGTTCTGGATTGGTAGTGGTAACATTATTGGAAAAGGAGTTATTCAAGATTTATTTACTTGTGCCGGTGCTTTGCTCACTATGGGTGGGTCTATTCTTCATAGAACTAGTAGTCTTGCGGATGCTATATCTTTGCTCGTAGTTGAACATAAAAGACAATTTATCCACATGCATCCTTGCATACAAAGGATTTTTCTAGAGTTTTCTAATATTGAGCATTCTTCTATTAAGCGAGCGGCTACCATCTTTCTAGCACATGAGTTTAGATTTATAATGAAAGAGGCCAATGAATTTTTTGTGTATTATAGGGTGGATGCAGGTCGTCCTCCCATAGAAGCGATTCTTTTTAATCAAGAAGACATAATGCGTTTACGATCTTTAGATCATGTTGCTTATAATGAAAATCTTAGAAAGAGGGTCCCTACCGATGTTCTAGTTGATAGGATTTCTGAACTTAATGATAATTTTTCTATTCAAAACAACGGGTTAGGTTTCCTCTTGAACAAAGGCTCATGACTTTTTGCCAAAAGAATGCTTATAATGATGAATTGGTTGTGCAATATGAAGGGCCAAAGGAGGAACCAATTCCTCCCGAGCTTGATCTTGGGGACTATTGTCCCATTAAATTTAGCCCATTTGATTACTTTTGCTTGCCACAAAGAAAACTTGCTGCTGAACATAGGGAGTATGAGATGAGTTTTCATGATTTGCCCTATCATTATTATGGCAATACTTAGATCTATTCTTGTTTTTATGCCTAGCTAGGGGCGTTAAACGATAGCACTTGTTGGGAGGCAACCCAATTTTATTTTTGTTCTTTGCTTTTTGCTCCTGTTTAGTAATAAATAATTCATCTAGATTCTGCTTAAATGTGGTTTTATGTTTTAATTAGTGTTTGTGCCAAGTAGAACCTTTCGGAAGACTTGAGTGAAGTCTTTGCGATCTTGCTATAAAAAACAGAAACTTTTGTGCTCACGAGAATAGCTGTCATTTTTTACAGAAGAGTGACTTTAGGTTGATTCTTTTTGCAGAAGATTAATAGAAACATTCCTCACGTCCACCAATTAATTTCAGAATTTTTGGAGTTACATAAGTATTCGAAAGTTACAAATTGCTACAGACTGTTCTGTTTTTGACAGATTCTGTTTTTCGTGTGTTGTTTGCTTATTTTGATGAATCTATGGGTAGTATCGGGGGGTATGAACCATAGAGAAGCTGGAATACAGTAGGTTTAACACCAATATAAATAAAGAATGAATTCATTACAGTACCTTAAAGTGGTGGCTTATTTTCTTATACTAACGGAGCTCATGAGATTTTCTGTTGAAGTTTTGTGTTGTGAAGTTTTCAAGTTTTGGGTAATGATTTGATGGATTTTGGAATAAGGAGTGGCAAGGGCCTAATCTTGGGGATTACCAAGGCACCCCAAGGTAAAATTCAAGGACAACCAAAAGCCTAAGCTTGGTGATGCCCCGGAAGGCATCCCCTCTTTCGTCTTCATCTATCGGTAACTTTACTTGAGGCTATATTTTTATTCACCACATGATATGTGTTTTGCTTGGAGCGTCTTGTATGATTTGATTCTTTGCTTTTTAGTTTACCACAGTCATCCTTGCTGTACACACCTTTTGGGAGAGACACACATGAATCGAAATTTATTAGAATACTCTATGTGCTTCACTTATATCTTTTGAGCTAGACAATATTGCTCTAGTGTTTCACTTATATCTTTTTAGAGCACGGTGGTGGTTTTATTTTATAGAAATTGTTGATCTCTCATGTTTCACTTATATTATTTTGAGAGTCTTTTAGAACAGCATGGTAATTTTCTTTGGTTATAAAATTAGTCCTAATATGATGGGCATCCAAGATGGGTATAATAAAAACTTTCATATAAAGTGCATTGAATACTATGAGAAGTTTGATTCTTTATGATTGTTTTGAGATATGAAGATAGTGATATTAGAGTCATGCTAGTAGAGTAGTTGTGAATTTGAGAGATACTTGTGTTAAAGTTTGTGATTCCCGTAGCATGCACGTATGGTGAACCGTTATGTGAAGTTGGAGCATGATTTATTTATTGATTGTCTTCCTTATGAGTGGAGGTCAGGATCGCGCGATGGTTAACTCCTACGAACCCTTCCCCTAGGAGCATGCGTGTAGTACTTTGTTTTGATAACTAATAGATTTTTGCAATAAGTATGTGAGTTCTTTATGACTAATGTTGAGTCCATGGATTATACACACTCTCACCCTTCCACCATTGCTAGCCTCTCTAGTACCGTGCAACTTTCGCCGGTACCATACACCCACCATATACCTTCCTCAAAACAGCCACCATACCTACCTATTATGGCATTTCCATATCCATCCCGAGATATATTGCCATGCAACTTTCCACTGTTCCATTTATTATGACACGCTCCATCATTGTCATATTGCTTTGCATGATCATGTAATTGACATCGTATTTGTGGCAAAGCCACCATTCATAATTTTTTCATACATGTCACTCTTGAATCATTGCACATCCCGGTACACCACCGGAGGCATTCACATAGAGTCATATTTTGTTCTAAGTATCGAGTAAGTAAATAAAAGTGTGATGATCTTCATTATTAGAGCATTGTCCCAATGAGGAAAGGATGGTGGAGACTATGATTCCCCCACAAGTCGGGATGAGACTCCGGACTAAAAAAAAAGAGGCCATAAAAAAGAGAAAAGGCCCAAATAAAAAAATAAAAAATGAGAGAAAAAGAGAGAATCCCTTTTCCACACTTGTGCTTCAAAGTAGCACCATGATCGTCATGATAGAGAGTCCCCTATGTTGTCACTTTCATATACTAGTGGAAATTTTTCATTATAGAACTTGGCTTGTATATTCCAATGACGGGCTTCCTCAGAAGTTCCCTAGGTCTTCGTGAGCAAGCAAGTTGGATGCACACCCACTTAGTTTTTTTTAAGCTTTCATACACTTATAGCTCTAGTACATCCGTTGCATGGCAATCCCTACTCACACACATTGATATCTATTAATGAGCATCTCCATAGCCCGTTGATAGGCCTAGTTTATGTGAGACTATCTTCTCCTTTTTGTCTTCTCCACAACCACCATTCCATTCCACCTATATGAAGGAAATATGCCCTAGAGGCAATAATAAAGTTATTATTTATTTCCTTAATTCATGATAAATGTTTATTATTCATGCTAGAATTGTATTAACCAGAAACTTAGTACATGTGTGAATACATAGACAAAACATATAGTCCCTAGTATGCCTCTACTTGACTAGCTCGTTAATCAAAGATGGTTATGTTTCCTAACCATAGACATGTGTTGTCATTTGATAATCGGGATCACATCATTAGGAGAATGATGTGATGGACATGACCCATCCGTTAGCTTAGCATTATGATCGTTACAGTTTCATTGCTACTGCTTTCTTCATGACTTATACAAGTTCCTCTGACTATGAGATTATGCAACTTCCAAATACCGGAGGAACACTTTGTGTGCTACCAAATGTCACAACGTAAAAGGGTGATTATAAAGGTGCTCTACAGGTGTCTCCGAAGGTGTTTGTTGGGTTGGCATAGATCGAGATTAGGATTTGTCACTCCGTGTTTCGGGGAGGTATCTCTAAGCCCTCATGGTAATACTCATCACTATAAGCCTTGCAAGCATTGTAACTAATGAGTTAGTTGCGGGATGAAGTATTACGGAACAAGTAAAGATACTTTCCAGTAACGAGCTTGAACTAGGTATGATAATACCGACGATCGAATCTCAGGCAAGTAACATACTGATGACAAAGGGAACAACGTATGTTGTTATATGGTTTGACCGATAAAGATCTTCATAGAATATGTAGGAACCAATATGAGCATCCATGTTCCGCTATTGGTTATTGACCGGAGACGTGTCTCGGTCATGTCTACATAGTTCTCGAACCCGTAGGGTCCGCACGCTTAACGTTCAATGACGATTGGTATTATGAGTTTATCTGATTTGATGTACCGTAGGTTGTTCAGAGTCCCAGATGTAATCACGGACATGACAAGGAGTCTCGAAATGGTTGAGACATAAAGATTGATATATTAGACAGCTATGTTCGAACACCGAAAGTGTTTCGAAGAAGTTTCAGATAGAACCGAAGTATCGGAGGGTTACCGGAACCCCCTGGGGGATTAATGGGCCTTAGTGGGCCTTTGTGGAGAAGAGAGAGGGTCGGCCAGAGGTGGCACCTCCCTTTCCCAGTCTGAATTGGACAAGGGAAGGGGGGACACCCCCCTCTCCTTCCTTCTCTTCTCTCGTCTTTCCCTTCTTCTCCTTCTTGGACTAGGAAAGGGGGGAAACCTACTCCTAGTGGGAGTAGGAGTCCTCCCCTTTGTCGCGCCCCTTGTGGCCGGACGGCCTCCTCCTCCCCTCCTTTATATATGGGGGAGGGGGCACCCCATAGACACACAAGTTGATCTTTAGCCGTGTGCGGTGCCACCCTCCATAGTTTTCCACCTCGGTCATATCGTCGTAGTGCTTAGCAAAGCCCTGCATCGGTAACTTCATCATCACCGTCACCATGCCGTCGTGCTGACAGAACTCTCCTGCAACCTTAGCTGGATCTAGAGTTCGAGGGACGTCACCGAGCTGAACGTGTGCAGATCGTGGAGGTCCCGTGCGTTCGGTCCTTGATCGGTTGGATCACGAAGACGTTAAACTACATCAACCGTGTTACACAACACTTCCGCTTTCGGTCTACGAGGGAACGTGGACACACTCTCCCCACTCATTGCTATGCTTCTCGTAGATAGATCTTCCGTGATCGTAGGGATTTTTTTGAAATACTATGTTCCCCAACAGTGGCATCTGAGCCAGGTCTATGCGTACATGTTATATGCACGAGTAGAACACAAAGAGTTGTGGGCGATAATAGTCATACTGCTTACCAGCATGTCATACTTTTATTCAGCGATATTGTTGGATGAAGCGGCCTGGACCGACATGACCGCGTTCATGAGACTGGTTCTACCGACGTGCTTATGCACATAGGTGGCTGGCGGGTGTCTGTTTCTCCAACTTTAGTTGAATCAAGTGTGGCTACGCCCGGTCCTTGTTGGAGGTTAAAATAGCACACTTGACGAAAAATCGTTGTGGTTTTGATGCATAGGTAAGAATGGTTCTTGCTAGAAGCCCGTAGCAGACACATAAAACATGCAACAACAAAGTAGAGGACGTCTAACTTGTTTTTGCAGGGCTTGTTGTGATGTGATATGGTCAAAGCATGATGTGATATAAATTGTTGTATGAGATGATCATGTTTTGTAACAAAGTTATCAGCAACTCGCAGGAGCCATATGGTTGTTGCCTTATTGTATGCAATGTAATCTCCATGTAATTGTTTTACTTTATCACTAAACGGTAGCGATAGTCGTAGTAACAATAGTTGGCGAGACGACAATGATGCTATGATGGAGATCAAGGTGTCGCGTCGGTGATGATGGAGATCATGACGATGCTTCGGTGATAGAGATCATGAGCACAAGATGATGATGGCCATATCATGTCACATATTTTGTTTGCATGTGATGTTTATCTTTTATGTATCTTATTTTGCTTAGTACGGCGGTAGCATTATAAGATGATCCCTTACTAAATTTCAAGGTATAAGTGTTCTCCCTAAGTATACACCATTGCTACAGTTCGGCGTGCCGAGACACCACGTGATGATCGGGTGTGATAAGCTCTACGTTCACACACAATGGGTGCAAGCCAGTTTTGCACACGCAGAATACTCAGGTTAAACTTGACGAGCCTAGCATATGCAGATATGGCCTCGGAACACTGAGACCGAAAGGTCAAACGTGAATCATATAGCATATATGATCAACATAGTGATGTTCACCATTCAAAACTACTCCATCTCACGTGATGATCGGACATGGTTTAGTTGATTTGGATCACGTGATCACTTAGATGACTAGAGGATGTCTATCTAAGTGGGAGTTCTTAAGTAATATGATTAATTGAACTTTAATTTATCATGAACTTTGTACTTGATAGTATTTTGCATGTCTATGTTTTTGTAGATCAATGGCCTGTGCTACTGTTCCTTTGAATTTTAATGCGTTCCTAGAGAAAGCTAAGTTGAAAGATGATGGCAGCAACTACACGGACTGTGTCCGTAACTTGAGGATTATCCTCATTATTGCACAGAAGAATTACATCCTGGAAGCACCGCTGGGTACCAGGCCTGCTACAGATGCTACTGATGACGTTAAGAACGTCTGGCAGAGCAAAGCTGATGACTACTCGATAGTTCAGTGTGCCATGCTTTACAGCGTAGAATCGGGACTTCAAAGACGTTTTGAACGTCATGAAGCATAAGAGATGTTCCAAGAGTTGAAGTTAATATTTCAAGAAAATGCCCGAGTTGAGAGATATGAAGTCTCCAACAAGTTCTATAGCTGTAAAATGGAGGAGAATAGTTTTGTCAGTGAACACATACTCAGAATGTCTGGGTATCATAACCACCTCAGTTGGGAGTTGATCTTCCAGTTGATAGTGTCATTGACAGAGTTCTTCAATCAGTGCCACCAAGCTATAAAGGCTTCATGATGAATTATAATATGCAAGGGATGAACAAGACTGTTCCCGAGCTCTTCGTGATTCTAAAGGCTGCGGAGGTAGAAATCAAGAAGGAGCATCAAGTGTTGATGGTCAACAAGACCGCTAGTTTCAAGAAAAAGGGCAAAGGGAAGAAGGGGAACTTCAAGAAGAACAACAAAAAGGTTGCTGCTCAAGAGAAGAAACCCAATCCTGGACCTAAGCCTGAAACTGAGTGCTTCTACTACAAAGGGACTGGTCACTGGAAGCAGAACTACCCCAAGTATTTGGCGGATAAGGCAAAGTGAAAGGTATATTTGATATACATGTTATTGATGTGTACCTTACTAATGCTTGTAGTAGCGCCTGGGTATTTGATACTGGTTCTGTTGCTCATATTTGCAACTCGAAACAAGGGCTATGGATTAAACGAAGATTGGCTAAGGACGAGATGACGATGCACGTGGGAAATGGTTCCAAGGTTGATGTGATCGCCATCGGCATGCTACCTCTACATCTACCATCGGGATTAGTTTTAGACCTAAATAATTGTTATTTGGTGCCAGCGTTTAGCATGAACATTATATCTGGATCTTGTTTGATGTGAGATGGTTATTCATTTAAATCAGAGAATAATGGTTGTTCCATTTATATGAGTAATATCTTTTATGGTCATGCACCCTTGATGAGTGGTCTATTTTTGTTGAATCTCGATAGTGATGATACACATATTCATAATATTGAAGCCAAAAGATGCAAAGTTGATAATGATAGTGTAACTTATTTGTGGCACCGTCGTTTGGGTCATATCGGTGTAAAGTACATGAAGAAACTCCATGCTGATGGACTTTTGGAATCACTTGATTATGAATCACTTGGTGCTTGCGAACCGTGCCTTATGGGCAAGATGACTAAACCTCCGTTCTCCGGAACAATGGAACGAGCTACTGACTTATTGGAAATAATACATACTGATGTATGCGGTCCAATGAGTGTTGAGGCTCGTGGCGGGTATCATTATTTTCTTACCTTCACAGATGATTTGAGCAGATATGGTTATGTCTACTTAATGAAACGTAAGTCTGAAACATTTGAAAAGTTCAAACAATATCAGAGTGAAGTGGAAAATCATCGTAACAAGAAAATAAAGTTTCTATGCTCTGATCATGGAGGAGAATATTTGAGTTACAAGTTTGGTCTTCATTTGAAACAACATGGGATAGTTTCACAACTAATGCCACCTGGAACACCACAATGTAATGGTGTGTCCGAACGTCGTAACCGTACTTTATTGGATATGGTGCAATCTATGATGTCTCTTACTGGTTTCCGCTATCATTTTGGGGTTATGCTTTAGAGATTGCTGCATTCACTTTAAATAGGGCACCATCAAAATCTGTCGAAACGACGCTTTATGAACTATGGTTTGGCAAGAAACCAAAGTTATCATTTCTTAAAGTTTGGGGCTGCGATGCTTATGTGAAAAGCTACAACCTGATAAGCTCGAACCCAAATCGGATATGTGCATCTTCATAGGATACCCGAAGGAAACTGTTGGGTACACCTTCTATCACATATGCGAAGGCAAAATCTTTGTTGCTAAGAATGGATCCTTTCTAGAGAAGGAGTTTCTCTCGAAAGAAGTGAGTGGGAGGAAAGTAGAACTTGATGAGGTAATTGTACCTTCTCCCTTATTGGAAAGTAGTTCATCATAGAAACCAGTTCCCGTGATTCCTACACCAATTAGTGAGGAAGCTAATGATGATGGTCATGAAGCTTCAGATCAAGTTACTACTGAACCTCGTAGGTCGTCTAGAGTAAGATCCGCACCAGAGTGGTACGGTAATCCTGTTCTGGAAGTCATGTTACTAGACCATGATGAACCTACAAACTATGAGGAAGCAATGATGAGCCCAGATTCCGCGAAATGGCTTGAGGCCATGAAATCTGAGATGGGATCCATGTATGAGAACAAAATGTGGACTTTGGTGGAATTGCCTAATGAACGGCAAGCCATAGAAAATAAATGGATCTTTAAGAAGAAGACCGACACAGACGGTAATGTTACTGTTTACAAAGCTCGACTTGTCGCAAAAGGTTTTCGACAAGTTCAAGGAGTTAACTATGATGAGACGTTCTCACCCGTAGCGATGCTTAAGTCTGTCTGAATCATGTTAGCAATTGCTGCATTTTATGATTATAAAATTTGGCAAATGGATGTCAAAACTGCATTCCTGAATGGATTTCTGGAAGAAGAGTTTTATATCATACAACTAGAAGGTTTTGTCAATCCAAAAGGTGTTAACAAAGTGTGCAAGCTCCAGCGATCCATTTATGGACTGGTGCAAGCCTCTTGGAGTTGGAATAAACGCTTTGATAGTGTGATCAAAGCATATGGTTTTATATAGACTTTTGTAGAAGCCTGTATTTACAAGAAAGTGAGTGGGAGCTCTGTAGCATTTCTAATATTATATGTGGATGACATATTGTTGACTGGAAATGATATAGAATTTCTGGATAGCATAAAGTGATACCTGAATAAGAGTTTTTCTATTAAAGACCTCGGAGAAGCTACTTACATATTGGGCATCAAGATCTATAGAGATAGATCAAGACGCTTAATTGGACTTTCACAAAGCACATACCTTGATAAAGTTTTGAAGAAGTTCAAAATGGATCCGTCAAAGAAAGGGTTCTTGCCTGTGTTACAAGGTGTGAAGTTGAGTCAGACTCAATGCCCGAACACTACAGAAGATAGAGAGAAAATGAAAGTCATTCCCTATGCTTCAGCTATAGGTTCTATCATGTATGCAATGTTGTGTACCAGACCTGATGTGTGCCTTGCTATAAGCATAGCAGGGAGGTACCAAAGTAATCCCAGAGTGGAGCACTGGACAGCGGTCAAGAACATCCTAAAATACCTGAAAAAGACTAAGGATATGTTTCTCGTTTATGGAGGTGAAAAAGAACTCGTCATAAATGGTTACATCGATGCAAGCTTTCACACTAATCCGAATGACTCTAAGTCGCAAACCGGATACGTGTTTATATTGAATGGAGGAGCTGTCAGTTGGTGCAGTTCCAAGTAGAGCATCGTGGCGGGATCTACGTGTGAAGCGGAGTACATTGCTGCTTCGGAAGCAGCAAATGAAGGAGTTTGGATGAAGGAGTTCATATCCGACCTAGGTGTTATACCTAGTGCATTGGGTCCAATGAAAATCTTTTGTGACAATAATGGTGCAATTGCCTTGGCAAAGGAATCCAGATTTCACAAAAGAACCAAGCACATCAAGAGACGCTTCAATTCCATCCGTCATCAAGTGTTGAAAGGGGGCATAGAGATTTGCAAGATACATACGGATCTGAATGTTGCAGACCCGTTGACTAAGCCTCTTCCATGAGCAAAACATGATCAGCACCAAAGCTCCATGGGTGTTAGAATCATTACTATGTAATCTACATTATTGACTCTAGTGCAAGTGGGAGACTAAAGGAAATATGCCCTAGAGGCAATAATAAAGTTATTATTTATTTACTTAATTCATGATAAATGTTTATTATCCATGCCAGAATTGTATTAACCGGAAACTTAGTACATGTGTGAATACATAGACAAAACATTTAGTCCCTAATATGCCTCTACTTGATTAGCTCGTTAATCAAAGATGGTTATGTTTCCTAACCATAGACATGTGTTGTCATTTGATAAACGGGATCACATCATTAGGAGAATGATGTGATGGACATGGCCCATTCGTTAGCTTAGCATTATGATTGTTACAGTTTCATTGCTACTGCTTTCTTCATGACTTATACAAGTTCCTCAGACTATGAGATTATGCAACTTCCGAATACCGGTGGACCAAACATCACAACGTAAAAGGGTCATTATAAAGGTGCTCTACAGGTGTCTCCGAAGGTGTTTGTTGGGTTGGCATAGATCGAGATTAGGATTTGTCACTCCGTGTTTCGGAGAGGTATCTTTGGTCCCTCATGGTAATACTCATCACTATAAGCCTTGCAAGTATTGTAACTAATGAGTTAGTTGTGGGATGAAGTATTATGGATCAAGTAAAGATACTTTCCGGTAACGAGATTGAACTAGGTATGATAATACCGACGATCGAATCTCGGGCAAGTAACATACTGATGATGAAGGGAACAACGTATGTTGTTATGTGGTTTGACCGATAAAGATCTTCGTAGAATATGTAGGAACCAATATGAGCATCCAGGTTAGGCTATTGGTTATTGAACAGAGACGTGTCTCAGTCATGTCTACATAGTTCTCGAACCCATAGGGTCCGCACACTTAACGTTCGATGACGATTGGTATTATGAGTTTATGTGATTTGATGTACTGAAGGTTGTTCGGAGTCCTGGATGTGATCACGGACATGACGAGGAGTCTCGAAATGGTTGAGACATAAAGATTGATATATTGGACAGCTATTTTCAGACACCGGAAGTGTTCCGGAGAAGTTTCGGATAAAACTGGAGTACCGGATGGTTACTGGAACCCCCGGGGGATTAACGGGCCTTACTGGAGAAGAGAGAGGGCCGGCCAGAGGTGGAGCGCCCCCCCTTGCCCAGTTCAAATTGGACAAGGGAAGGGGGCGCCCCCCTTTGCTTCCTTCTCTTCTCTCCTCTTTCCCTTCTTCTCCTTCTTGGACTAGGAAAGGGGGGAAACCTACTCCTAGTGGGAGTAGGCGTCTTCCCCCTTGGCGCGCCCCTTGTGGCCGGCCGGCCTCCTCCTCCCCTCCTTTATATACGAGGGAGGGGGGCACCCCATAGACACACAAGTTGATCTTTAGCCGTGTGCGGTGCCCCCCTCCACAGTTTTCCACCTCGGTCATATCGTCGTAGTGCTTAGGTGAAGCCCTGCGTCGGTAACTTCATCATCACCGTCACCATGCCGTCGTGCTGACGAAACTCTCCCTCGGCCTCAGCTGGATCTAGAGTTTGAGGGACATCACCGTGCTTAATGTGTGCAGATCGTGGAGGTGTCGTGCGTTCGGTACTTGATCGGTTGGATCACGAAGACATTCGATTACATCAACCACGTTACATAACGAGGGTACATGGACACACTCTCCCCACTCGTTGCTATGCTTCTCCTGGATAGATCTTGCGTGATCGTAGGATTTTTTTTTTTGAAATACTGCGTTCCCCAACACTATTGTGCTATATCCATGTCTCACGCTCATGTATTGCGTGAAGATTGAAAAAGTTTGAAAATACTAAAGTATGAAACAATTGCTTGGCTGAAACCGGGGTTGTGCATGATTTAAATATTTTGTGTGATGAAGATACATCATAGCCAAATTATATGATTTTGTAGGGATAGATTTCTTTGGCCATGTTATTTTGAGAAGACATGATTGCTTTGTTAGTATGCTTGAAGTATTATTATTTTTACTTCAATATTAAACTTTTGTCTTGAATATTTTGGATCTGAACATTCATGCCACAATAAATAAAATTACATTGATAAATATGTTAGGTAGCATTCCACATCAAAAATTCTATTTTATCATTTACCTACTCGAGGACGAGCAGGAATTAAGCTTGGGGATGCTTGATACGTCTCCAACGTATATATAATTTTTGATTGTTCCATGCTATTATATTATCTGTTTTGGATGTTTAATGGGCTTTAATATGATCTTTTATATTATATTTGGGACTAACCTATTAACCGAGGGCCCAGTGTCAGTTTCTTTTCTTTTTTGCCTATTTTAGAGTTTTACAGAAAAGGAATACCAAACTGACTCCAAACGGAATGAAACCTTCGTGATGATCTTTCTTGGACCGAAAACAAACTAGAAGACTTGGAATTTAAGTCAGAGAGGCAAAAACGACGTCCACGAGGCAGGAGGGCGCACCCAGGGGGTAGGCACGCCCCACCCTCGTGGGCCCCTCGTAGATCCACCGACCTAGTTCTTTCGTCTATATATACTCTTATACCCTAAAAACATCAGGGGAAGCCACGAAAGCACTTTTCGGCTACCGCAACCTTCTGTACCTATGAGATCCCATCTTGGGACCTTTTTCGGTGATCTGCCGGAGGGGGAATCGATCATGGAGGGCTTCTACATCAACACCATTACCTCTCCGATGAAGCGTGAGTAGTTTGCCACATACCTTCGGGTCCATAGTTATTAGCTAGATGGCTTCTTCTCTCTCTTTGATTCTCAATACAAAGTTCTCCTCGATGTTCTTGGATATCTATTCGATGTAATATTCTTTTGCGGTGTGTTTGCCAAGATCCGGTGAATTGTGGATTTATGAACAAGATTATCTATGAATATTATTTGGTTCTTCTCTGAATTCTTATATGCATGATTTGATATCTTTGCAAGTCTCTTCGAATTATCGGTTTAGTTTGGCCTACTAGATTGATCTTTCTTGCCATGGGAGAAGTGCTTAGCTTTGGGTTCAATCTTGCGGTGTCCTTTCATAGTGATCGTAGGGGCGGCAAGGCACGTATTGTATTGTTGCCATCAAGGATAAAAAGATGAGGTTTATATCATATTGCTTGAGTTTATCCCTCTACATCGTTACTCTATTCTTATGAACTTAATGCTCTAGATGCATGTTGGATAGCGGTCGATGTGTGGAGTAATAGTATTAGATGTAGAATCATTTCGGTCTACTTGACACGGACGTGATGCCTATGTTCATGATCATTGCCTTAGATGTCATCATAATTATGCACTTTTCTATCAATTGCTCGACAGTAATTTGTTCACCCACCGTAATACATGCTATCTCGAGAGAAGCCACTAGTGAAATCTATGGCCCTGGATCTATTTTCCATTATATTGCATCTCTTTTCCATATTATTGAATCTCGTTTACTATTTTGCAATCTTTACTTTCCAATCTATACAACAAAAATACCAAAAATATTTACTTTACTATCTCTATTAGACTTCACTTTTGCGAGTGACCGTGAAGGGATTGGCAACCCCTTTATCGCGTTGGTTGCAAGTTCTTGATTGTTTGTGCAGGTTTTCGGTGACTTGTGCGTCGTCTCCTACCGGATTGATACCCTGGTTCTCAAAACTGAGAGAAATACTTACGCTACTTTGATGCATCACCCTTTCCTCTTCAAGGGAAAACCAACGCAAGCTCAAGAGGTAGCATATAACAGTTCGTATATGTCTTTAATGTTATTTCAAGCTAAGTCTCCAACAAGTTCTATAGCTGCAAGATGGAGGACAACAGTTCTGTCAGTGAACACATACTCAAAATGTTTGGGTATCATAACCACTTGACACAACTAGGAATTGATCTTCCAATTGAGAGTGTTATTGACAGAGTTCTCCAGTCTCTGCCACCAAGTTATAAATGCTTAATATGCAAGGGATGGAGAAAACAATTCCTGAGCTCTTCACAATGCTTAAGGCCACGAAGGTAGAAATCAAGAAGGAACATCAAGTGTTGATGGTTAACAAGACCACCAGTTTCAAGAAAAAGGGCAAAGGAAAGAAAGGGAACTTCAAAAAGAACGGCAAGCAGGCTGTCGCTCCTGTGAAGAAGCCTAAAACTGGACCTAAGCCTGAAACTGAGTGCTTCTGCTGCAAAGGAAATGGTCACTGGAAGCGGATCTGCCGCAAATATTTGGCGGATAAGAAGGACAGCAAAGTGAACAAAGGAATATTTGATATACATGTTATTGATGTGTTCCTTACTAATGCTCGTAGTAGCGCCTGGGTATTTCATACTGGTTCGGTTGCTCATATTTGTAACTTGAAACAGGAGATGCAGAATAAACGAAAATTGGCTAAGGACGAGGTGACGATGCGCGCCGGGAATGTTTCCAAGGTCGATGTGATCACCATCGGCACGCTACCTGTACATCTACCTTCGGGATTAGTAGACCTTAATAATTATTATTTGGTGCCAACGTTGAGCATGGACATTATATCTAGATCTTGTTTATTGCAAGACGGTTATTCATTTAAATCCAAGAATAATGGTTGTTCTATTTATATGAATAATATCTTTTATGGTCATGCACCTTTGATGAAAGGTCTGTTCTTGTTGAACCTCGATCATAGTGATACACATATCCATAATATTCATGCCAAAATATGCAAAGTTGATAATGATAGTGCAACATACTTGTGGCACTGTGATGTCTACTACGCGACTTTATTCTTGTAGACTCGTGTTGGGCCTCCAAGCGCAGAGTTTTGTAGGACAGTAGCAATTTTCCCTCAAGTGGATGTCCTAAGGTTTATCAATCCATGGGATGCGTAGGATGAAGATGGTCTCTCTCAAACAACCCTGCAACCAAATACAAGAAATCTCTTGTGTCCCCAACACACCCAATACAATGGCAAATTGTATAGGTGCACTAGTTCGGCGAAGAGATGGTGATACAAGTGTAATATGGATGATAGAAATATATTTTTATAATCTGAATAAATAAAAACAGCAAGGTAGCAATCAATAAAAGTGAGCACAAACGGTATTGGAATGCTTGAAAACAAGGCCTAGGGTCCATACTTTCACTAGCGCAATTTCTCAACAATGTTAATCTAGTTGGATCATATAACCATCCCTCAACGTGCGATGAAGAATCACTCCAAAGTTCTTATCTAGCAGAGAATATAAGAAGAAATTGTTTGTAGGGTACGAAACCACCTTAAAGTTATTCTTTCCTTTTGATCTATTCAAGAGTTCGTACTAAAATAACACAAAATTATTCTTTCTGTTCGATCTATCCAAGAGTTCGTACTAAAATAACACCATATGATACACACCAACCAACTCTAATGTCACCTACATACTCCAATGTCACCACAAGTATCCATGAGTTAATTGCATGATACGCATCAAACAATTTCAGATTCATAATACTCGATCCAACACAAAAAACCTCAAAGAGTGCCCCAATATTTCTACCGGAGAAACAAGGACGAAAACATGCATCAACCACTACTAGGGAAAACCTTATACACAGAACTTTAGCAGTAGTGTGGGTCAAAAAAGCACACTGGTGCTAAGTAGCAATAGCGCGCATGCGCAAACCGCGCTACAGATAAAGTTCTAGCAGTAGCGCGCCTTGTTCTAAACACGTTACTACTAAAATTCCCACGGCTTAGCCTACAGGCTACACAAAGTAGTAGCGATCTATATCGAATAGCGCTACCGCTACTTTCTTTGTAGCAGCGCGTTTTCTTCTAGACTCGCTACTGCTAAAGGATATAAAATTAAATGGAAAGCAAATAGAAAGGTAATTGAAAATGAAAGAAATAGAATAAGGTGAAAGGAGAAAAATAAAATGTGAAGAAAAATAAATGAAAAAGGGAAAAAAGAGAAAGGAGTAGCAATAGCGTGTATCCCAGAACGCGTTGTAGCTAACATAGCAGTAGAGCGCTTTCTGGAACGCGCTACTGCTACTTCTGACTTAACCACGGGGTTCGTCCTTCCCCATGGCCACTTCCCCCAAATCCAACTCCTCCGCTCTCGCCGCCGCCGTCGCCCGTCGGCCGCTGCGCGCTCTCCCACACCCTCTACGCCACTCCTGATCTCGGATTCAATGCCGCCCCCACCCCCGACCTCAACGCCGCCCCCGCCCCCAACCTCGACGCCACCCTCCGCCGCGCGCCTGAGCCCCGACCCCGACCTCGACGCCGCCTGCCCCTCCTTTGTCGCAGGCACCCGAGGTGACCACGCCTGCTCCTCCCTCTCCCCTACCTCTGCCTAGGGATTCTTCATATTTTAGTTGCATCAAATTAGTTAGGGTTCATGTAAGGGTGGAAACGAATCGGATGTGGATGCGGCTCAAATTAGTTAGGGTTCATGTAAGGGTGGAAACGAATCAAATTTCTAAGATGAATCATAAAACGAGTAAAAAAATTATTTATAGTTCCTAGGTACTAATTAGTTAGTAAGAACTAGGTACTAATTAGGTACTAGTTTTTTTTATTTATAGTAAGTTTATTTTTAGTAAGAACTAGTTGAATTAATAGAACTAGTTAGTAAGAACTTGTTGTTATTTTTTTAGTTAAAGCAATTTTTCCCGCATCGACGTGGACGATGCCTATCCCGCATCCTCGTCGTCGATTCGGCGGAGGACACCTGCGTCACCAGATGGGCCATGTCTGGGACTGGGCTCTGCGGGGTGGTACTGGGAGGCGCTACCTACCGGGGGCGCAGGTTGGTGAGGAGCCAGCCTGTCGTTGACCCGAACCTTCTTTGGTGGCGGTCGCATGGGCCAGTGACGGTCTAGAGGCTCGAGGACCCCGCGGAGGTGGTACGTCAAGGACGCGCATGTGCATCGCTACTTGTTTGCGTTGGAGCACAGGTTCTCCAATACCTGGCAGGTTCTCCGGGGATCTCACTGGAGCTATGATCCTGTGATGGTTCCTTCTCTGTGGGTGTCCACCGCCCGCGCCGATACCCGTTGTGCGCTAGGGTTTTAGTTGTATTAGTGATGTTATATGTATGATACTATTTTGGATGTATTAGTGATAATATTCGACGATGTATGGACGCATGAGATGATTTACTTTTGCTTATTGAATGCATGCGAATTTGAGTCCTATAAGATATTTTGAAATGTATATCTTGTGTTGCTCAAATAGGATATGTGCTTGCCCAAGTGGTCGGTCATGTTTGCACGTTACACCTCCGAGTGGCCTATGTTTTGCCGGAGTGTTGATTCATTTCCGTTCTGGCAAATTTCAAGCGCTCGATATGTCCTATTTTAGCAAAGGTCATGCCGGATTTTTCCGTGAATTTTGGCATGACTTGTGCCAGAATATGTAGGAAATATCGAGTGCCCCGGATTTGTGTGTTGAGTATCCTGGTAGTTGTCTTCGATCGATTTTCAATTAATGTTTCAACTATGAACATAGGAAATGTCTAACGACGAAAAGGATTTCGGTATGGGAAACGTTTGGAGACGGCGCGCCGGCCGAAGCTTCGGTCGGTCACCCGCTCACACGCACTCACGCTTCACGGGGTCCCACAAGAGTTGAGCCAGCCCAACTTATCCTTCTCCCTGTCCACTTACTTTTTGCCAGCGACACATGCGTCTTCCTCGTTCCTGCCGCTGCAATCCCCAGCACGCCGGCGAGGCTGCCGTCCACCCTGTCTACCCCTGCATCGACCCCTACCCCACCGCAGCCCAATCTCGCCAGCGAGGTCGTCGTCCACCCCACGGCCGGGGACTTGTGGCGCTGGAGATGACATGCACGGGGTCAGGGGGTGCTGCATCTGGTATCCACTGGTGCCGGAGACGAATAGCCAAGGGCGTCGTGCCAAGCCGTGCCGACGAGTCTCCATGGATGACCACAGTGAAGGTTGCGATGCCAGCGAGCGGATAACGATGCTGGAACTAGCATTTTGTTTTGCTTCAACAGGCCAAATCCAAAGCTGGAACCACTATTATTTTTTGCTGCAACCAACAAGCGAGTTGGAAACACAACTGATTTTTTGCTACAACTAGCTAATTTTTTTGCTACAACCGGTGGCGCTATTTGCTACAATCTTCGGCGTGTAGTTTTGTGGCCCATGACAACAAACATCTGCAATTGGGAGATGGGGAAAGTTGCAACCCATGCTGTGAAAAGCTACAACCGGCAACAAAAACAGCTACTACTGTCAGAGTAACATGCTGCAACCAACGACGGCGAACTTGTGGCCGGCGATGGCAGATGCAAAAAAGCTTCAACCTGCTTCTATAGACAGCTTCAACCGGCTGAAAGCTTCGACCCCGCAGAAAAGCTGCAACCCCCAGTTGAAGGGCCTCGAACCGTTGTGCAGAAAAGTTGCAACCCCCAAGTCAATGGTGGCGATGGGAAGCAAATTAATGAGGCAACCGACGACAAGAACTTTGCTGGAAACGGCCGAGGTTTTTGCTACAACCGTCGCCAAATTTTGCTACTACCAGCGACGGAATTTGCTACATTTATCACGGCGGAGCTGCGACGTACTATGATGGTGGATTTTTTTGTTGCAACCGTCCTCGGATTTTGCTACTACCGGTGTGGGATTTTGCTACACCCATCCATGGCGGAGACGCGAGCAGCGACGGTGGCGACGGCGAAGAATTGCTGCAACCATTTGTTCGTTTTTACTACGACCGGCGCCGGAGTTGCCATGGCTGATAAGCGCGGGCGGCCGAGGATACGACGGCGAGCACGGGTTGCCAGCGAGCACAAGGCCGAGGACGAACGCAGGTGGTGCGAGTGGGGACCGGCGACGAGGATGGGGACCTGCGACGAGCGCCGGAGGCGCCATGGCCGAGGCGACAAGCGCCACAGGCGGCCAGGGCGACAAGCACGGGCGGTGCCTTGCGGTGCCAAGGCGGCAAGCGCGGGCTTCGTGAGCACGCATCCATGGCAGCCTTGACTGGCTCGCTCCTCTCTCTGTGTGCTAGAGACGAGGATAAGGTAAGGAAAAAATAAAATAGGGGAGGCAATCTGATGGTCTGGTGCAGTTACATCGGGCGGCTAGGGGCAGACCGGCCGAAACTTTCGGCCGGCGCACCGGCGCCCAGTGCTGCCCTTTCGGTATTTGAAAATACTGCAAAGACGAGTGTGGCCTGTGCGACGGAATCTTCCTAGATGATGATAGGCGCTTCAGCATCAAGCTGGACGAGAACTTCGAAGTGGATACAGTAAGTCACAACGACAAGTCTTTTTTCGTAATTAAGCATGACATCTGCTTCATTTGCTTCAACTTATAATGTTTTTTACTATTCTACTAGCGTGTCCCTTGCCATGTAAGAGTTTTTGTATTGGATAAGATAGGTTTCAGTCGTACTATGGAGGTAAAGAAAGTTTACTTGAATACCGGGCATGGTTATATTTTCGATGCAAAATTATACAATTCAGACAACTACACCTATTTTGGATGCAAAACATGGCGAGCACTATGAAAGACTTATGCATTTGAGCCTGATATGGTTATCACCTTTGATATTCATCCGGAATATGATATTGAAGGTAATACCGACATCTGGGTCGATGTGCAGACGCCTCCAGTTATACCATTATGTGAGTTTCTCAACCATATTTATGTCTTTGATATTGTTTATTCAAAAATAGTTGACAACTAATTTCTATTGTCAGCTTATTTCCGTTCAAGCAAACATGTCCAGCACTTGGTATACATGACCTACTACTGTACCGGGGCTGAACTAAACTGCGAGGAGCTAAGTCATTATGTTTCATGGCTTGCGGATCTTGATACTATCAAGACAAATTTTCTTCCTGCATTTAGAAATGTTAGTACTGAAAACGTGCGACCAATAGTGTTCGTAATGAACTACGGTCACATCTATTTAGGAAAGATGGTAAGATTTTTAGTATTTGTCCTCAGTGCATCTTTTCCATACATTATTTTTTAAGCTAAACTTCATTGCTAAGTATGTTACCATACGGTATTCTTCAACAGGGACTCCCGATGAATGTTGTGCCTCATGGGACCAAGACTAAAGGTACCATGAGTATTGTTAGCTTACGGCCAAGATATCCTACAAATCACTATAGTGCATTCAGGATTAGTGACGAATTCTTAATAGTGAAAGACTGGACCAAATTTGTGATGGAGGAGTGCAGAGAAGTACTAGGGGGCAGCAATCAGAAGCGCAGCCCACGATTAGGAGACAGGTTCATCTGCATGCTCCAACTTGATGAAGGAGGAGAGCTACACATGTTTTATGTTATTTTACCTGAGAGAGAGCAGCAAGAGTGATTAGCTAGCTAGAAATGAGTTTGAAGATGATGATGTGCTACGCTATGACTATGATGATTAAATAGCTAGTGTTGGTGGTAATGACTATGATGATTATTATTAGCTAGTGTTAGTGGTGATTAAATAAATACTGTTGGTGGTAATGACTATGATGATGATTAAATAGCTTGTGCTGGCGGATTAGATTCAAGTGGAGGCAACATGTGGTGCACATCGAAAGTACTACTAGTCCAAACTAGATCAAGTTTGGATTAGTAGTATACTTTTGACATGCACCACATATTGCCTCCACTTGAACCTAATACACCTTCATTTGACACACTGTTATGCACACAATGATATAAACCTCATAATTGGTATTGTACCAAAATTTGTATAACGGGAGATAAATACACTAAAAAAGAATACTAGTAGCGATGGATAGTAAACACGCTGCAACTAGCTAGATTAGCAGCAGCGCGGGTGAGAAGAAGCGCTGCCACTATGTGTCTTAGCAGTAGCGCGTGTCACACGCGCTACTGCTAAGTAATAGCTGTATGACACGCGCTACTGCTAAGTAATAGCTGTAGCGCCTTATTAGTAGCGCGGCAGCACGCGCTACTAGTGGGCTTTAAACCCGCGCTACTACTAGGGTTTTCCCTAGTAGTGAACCCCCCTGCATAGATTAACCCAATGTCACCTCGGGAATATGTGAGTTGAGTGCCAAAACATATATCAAGTGAATCAATATAATACCATTGTCACCATGGGTATTCATATGCAAGACATATATCAAGTGATCTCAAATCCATAAAAGTATTCAATCCGATAAAACGAAATTTCAAAGGCAAAACTCTATTCATCACAACAAGATAGAGAGGGGGAAAACACCATATGATCCAACTATATTAACAAAGCCCACGATACATCAAGATCGTGCCATCTCAAGAACACGAGAGAGAGAGAGAGAGAGAGATTAAACACATAGCTATCGGTACAAACCCTCAGCCCCGAGGGTGGACTACTACCTCCTCGTCATGGAGACCATAGGGATTATGAAGATGGCCTCCGGTGATGATCTCCCCCTCCGACAGGGTGCCGGAACAAGGTCCAGATTGGTTTTCATGGATACAAAGGCTTGCAGCCGCGAAACTTTTGATATAGGGTTATCTTCAGGGGTTTTGGAATACTTGGCAATTTATAGGGCGAAGAGGTGGTGCGGGAGGCCACCGAGGTGGGCACAACCCACCAGGGCGCGCCTAGGCCCCCAGGCGTGCCTAGGTTGGTTGTGACCCCCTCGGGGCACCCCTCTAGTACTTCTTTGGCCTAGGTTGTGTCTTCTGATTCATGAAAAATCTCCAAAAAAATTCGATGTGTTTGGACTCCGTTTGGTATTGATTTTCTGCAATGTAAAAAACAAGCAAAACAACAACTGTGGGCACTACGTCAATAGGTTAGTCCCAAAAATGATATAAAGTTGCTATTAAATGAATGTAAAACATCCAAGAATGATAATATAACAACATGAATACTTCATAAATTATAGATATAGTGGAGACGTATCAACATCCCCAAGGTTATTTCCTACTCGTCCTGGAGTAGGTAAATGGTAAAAGAAATAATTTATGAAGTGTGAATGCTAGCAAAGTGCACAAGTTTGATCGATGATAATTTCAATCACTTTTCCTAGCATCATAACATCAATTCTTTCTCATAAAACCTCTCATGTTAAAGTAGCAACCAATTCACATGTTAAAGTTCAAACAATGAATTCTCTTGAAACTCAACAACCTATATTCTTAGTCACCAAACAATTGCAATTCAACTTATTCAATATGGTCTAAGTAAGAGCTCCACATATTCAATCATCATATAGTCTTCCATGATTGCTACTGTTGGAAAAATGAGAAATTTACTGAATAATTTTATTAGCAGAAATACTAAATAAAGCATGACTAATATAGCAGAGATAAAGCAAGTCATGCAATCTGACACAGAGAAGGTAAATAGCATCTGCAAATATGAACTATAACCAAACATATCTAGAGTAGATGCTAGAACAAGGAACTGTGGCAGGACTTCTAACAGAAAGAGGAAGAACACGTACGGGGCAGCAACAGCAACAGAAGCACTGGTCTTGGGGTCGGTGTCCTTGCCAGCCATGTCATCGAGGAGGTTGTCGACGTCGGGCTGGCCAGCCATGATTAAGTGGATCACCATCGTCTGGTCAAGTAACTCGGGCTGGCCCAGTATAATTTATCATTTATCTTTTTGTAAGCCCACAACACGGTTTAAATATGTACTGGGGCAGCTAAATCAGATAAATGAAAGAAATTATAATGCTTATAACGTCTTATAAAATGAATTAACAAAGAGCATATCCATGTTTAGTAAATCTTAGAATGTGGTCGTTTGTTATTCATTATTAGGGTTGGCATTTGAATCTTTGTTAGATCCAAAGTGCATAATAACTCTAAGGATAGCATGGAGTATTTGTATAATGCATAGTTGTTATTCATGGTCTTTCTCAAGATGACTACCTAGGATGATCAAAAAGTATTCGTTGCCAAAGTTGTGGCAGTTTGAAAAACTCGTTGATGCATTGAAAAGGATCTCAAGATGGCTATGTTTTTATATTTTGCATAATCACTTTGAAAACCTTGACAACACCGTGAGTTAGTAATCTACTTGAAAAGGAAGCTGAATTCCAAAAATTAAACAGTGAAGATCAGGTGTTTTACACAGTTTAATCTATGTGTGTGCCTTTAGGTGAATTTTTATGTGTGTGATCGTAGTTATTTTTTATGTTCGCCAGTGTTATGACTATTATCTAGCGGTGCAACAATGTTAAAAAGCTTGAATGCATCCTTAGAGTTATTATGAGATTAGAGATAACTATCACGCATCTCTTTTCACTACAAATAAATATGCACTTATTTTTGGATTTTTAATGCTTCCCTTTCTATGTTATTAAGAATATGGCCCTAAGTGGCTGCATTTAGTTCTTAGGATTAGCTGTGAAAATAGGGAGAAAAGATATCGGTTTTCTCTGGAAGATCACAACATTGATGCCGGTCTCTAAGTATTTTTGCTTGCATGGTTCGATCTCGCCCTTTGCGCTATCTGCGCAACGGGTCATCTAGTTTACTGAAAGGCTTAGCTAGGACCATTTGATTGGAAGAAATCATGATTAGGGGCCCACACCCAGCGTGATACGCCCGTAAAAGTCCGTTGGTTTATAATGTCGCCGTCAGAATGCAACGAGAATGAATCATCCATTATCTTTTTCCCCTACCCCTGCGGCTAGGGTTTCTGTCCTCTATGGCGACCACACCGCCAGCGAGTCCTCGATCTGATCGGTCCTCCCTCCCACCGCGTGAGATCGCCGATCGCGCTGCTTCATGCCACCCAGCTATGGTGGCGATGGATCATCCGACACCGGATGCCCAGTCGGGAACCAGCGGGTGTGGTGGCACCGCTAGGGTTCCTGATCTGGGGGATTTTCTTGAGCAACTCAACCTAGAAGATGAAGTTTTCGATGATCTTGTGATTGATGAGGATGATCATGTGATCAATGAGAGTGTGAGATGGTTGGCCCTTGCAAGGGTGCACATGGAGAAACCGTTCAACCATACTGCCTTCTACAAGGACATGCGGGCGGCGTGGAATCCGGCGCAACCAGTTAGGTTTCGGCCGGTCGGCCCGAAGCTGTTTGTGGTGCAGGCGGCGTGCTTAGGAGACTGGGAACGGATGCTGGAGCAGGGTCCTTGGCTTTTCAGAAACATGCTGGTGTTATTATGCCCATACGATGGATTCACCAAAGCTGAAGAGGTGCCCATGGTGTTCATGCCGATCTGGCTCCAAATCCATAAGATACCGGATGGCTTTTGCAAGAAGAACATTGTTGAGCATCTGCTAAGAAACTCAGGTGATATTTTGGAGATGAGGCTGAACGGGAACACCCGTGGTGACTATATCAGAATTAGGGTTCGCCATGATATCCGGCTACCACTAACTAAGTTTGTAAGCATTGTGAGAGGTAAGGAATGCCAGGTTTTCTTGGTGAGATATGAGAAATTGGCACATTTCTGTAGTGTTTGTGGTCTTATTGGCCATGACTGCAAAGAATGTGGTTCTGGAGTACATGAGGAGAAGGACAAGAAGTTTGGGGCCTGGCTGTATGCAGATGGTCTGAATAAGTCTCAGTACAATGATGCTGGTGGACGGGATGGGGGCCTCAGGAATCCTACATCTCAGCCTCAACAGAAGAGATCTCCAAGGAAGGATGTGGTCGACCCGGAGGTATTGGATACAGCCTCGAGCCCACCAAAAACTGGTCGGCAACATATGCATGTGGATCCAACAGCTAGGAAAAGGCTGAACATGGAGGGACAGGTCCAGGCCACGGGATCAGTGGAGAACACAGCTAAGAGGGGAGTGTTGCTGGCCCTCACCCAAGGCAACGGGGAGTATGGTGAGGACGCCTCGCCTTCTAGCAGCACCAACAGCAAGAGAGCTCGCATTGACTCGGATGGTATCTCAGGTGATAGATCGGCGGCCTCCCTAGAGGAGGACCACCGGACACAATTAATATATTAGCTTGGAACTACCGGGGGGACCACCGGACAGTTCGTGAGGTTTTGGCACTCTCTAAAGCCAATTCCCACGGGCTCGTGTTCCTATCGGAGACACGGCAAGCCTCAAGTCAGATGGAGAAACTCAAATGGAGACTGCAGTTGAAAGGTTTCACGGGTGTGTCATGTGAGGGGCTCAGTGGAGGGCTTGCCCTGTACTGGGATGAAAAGTTACAAGTTACGGTCTTGGATTCTTGTGCACAGTATATTGACGTGTGAATTGTGGATAATGCAACAGACAAATCATGGAGAACAACATTTGTGTATGGCGAACCACGTGTTGAAAATCGTCATCGCATGTAGACCTCTCTATCTCAGCTAAGAGCTAGTATGCGGAGACTTTAATGAGGCTATGTGGCAGCATGAGCATTTTTCCCACTCTCAAAGGTCTGAAAGTCAGATGCTCATGTTTTGAGATTGTTTATTGGCTTGTGAACTAATGGACCTGGGTTTTTCTGGAATCCCGTTCACGTATGACAACGGCCAACAGGGGGAGAGGAATGTCAGGGTTCGGCTTGACAGAGCTATTGCAGACGAGGCATGGAGAGAGCTCTTCCCCTTCACACAAATATCTCATTTAGCTTCATCATGCTCGGATCACAGTCCTGTTTTGATTCGACTCTCTGTGGTGGAACCAAAGTAGGCAAGGGCCTCGCCTAGGTATGAAATTATGTGGGAACAACATCCGGCACTGTCGGAAGTGGTGACAAGGAACTAGAGCAAGAGTAAACTGGCCAAAAATCTGGCTGTTGTTAGTACTGCATTAAAAGATATGATGGCCAGCTTGCGAACCTGGAGCAAAGCAAATTTTGGCCATGTCACGACCGAGCTGGAGAAGCTGCGGGTTGAACTAGCTGACTTATAGCTACACGATGTTGACAGGTTGTTAATAAGGCAAAAAATGCACCAGCTGGATGAACTACTCTATCGCGAGGAGATGGTGTGGCTTTGATACGTCTCCAACGTATCTATAATTTTTGATTGCTCCATGCTACTTTATCTACTATTTTAGGCAATATTGGGCTTTATTATCCACTTTTATATTATTTTTGGGACTAACCTATTAACCGGAGGCCCAGCCCAGATTTGTTGTTTTATGCCTATTTCAGTGTTTCGAGGAAAAGGAATATCAGACGGAGTCAAAACGGAACGAAATCAACTAGAGAAGTTATTTTTGGAAGGAAAGAAACCCAGGGAACTTGGAGTGCACGTCAGGGGAGATACGGGCTACCCACGAGGGTGGGGGCGCCCCCCTACCTCGTGAGCACCCCGTAGGTCCATCGATGTACCCCCTGCACCCATATATACCTACGTACCCTAAAACTTCCAGAACAGAAGATAGATCGGGAGTTCCGCCGCCGCAAGCCTCTGTAGCCACCAAAAACCAATCGGGACCCTGTTCCGGCACCCTGCCGGAGGGGGATCCCATCACCGGAGGCCATCTTCATCATCCTGGCACTATCCATGACGAGGAGGGAGTAGTTCACCCTCGGGGCTGAGGGTATGTACCAGTAGCTATGTGTTTGATCTCTCTCTCTCGTGTTCCCTCTATGGCACGATCTTGATGTATCCCGAGCTTTGCTATTGTAGTTGGATCTTATGATGTTTCTCCCCCTCTACTCTCTTGTGATGAATTGAGTTTCCCCTTTGAAGTTATCTTATCGGATTGAGTCTTTATGAGAACACTTGATGTATGTCTTGCCGTGATTATCAGTGGTGACAATGGGATATCATGTGCCACTTGATGTATGTTTTGGTGACCAACTTGCGGGTTCAACCCATGAACCTATGCATAGGGGTTGGCACACGTTCTTGACTCTCCGGTAGTAGCTTTGGGGCACTCTTTGAAGTACTTTTATGTTGGTTGGATGAATCTGAGATTGTGTGATGCATATCGTATAATCATGCCCACGGATACTTGAGGTGACAATGGAGTATCTAGGTGACATTAGGGTTTTGGTTGATTTGTGTCTTAAGGTGTTATTCTAGTACGAACTCTTTTATAGATCGATCCGAATGAATAACTTTGAGGTGGTCTCATACCCCTACCATAATCTCTATGTTTGTTCTCCGCTATTAGTGGCTTTGGAGTGACTCTTTGTTGCATGTTGAGGGCTTGTCATATGTTCTATCTATGTTATTATTGTTGAGAGAACTTGCACTAGTGAAAGTATGAACCCTAGGCCTTGTTTCCTACCATTGCAATACCGTTTACGCTCACTTTTACCACTTGTTACCTTGCTGTTTTTATAATTTCAGATTACAAAAACCTATATCTACTATCTATTTTGCACTTATATCTTCATCTCTTTGCCGAACTAGTGCACCTATACAATTTACCATTGTATTGGGTGTGTTGGGGACACAAGAGACTCTTTGTTATTTTGTTGCAGGGTTGTTTGGGAGAGTCCATCTTCATCCTACGCCTCCTATGGATTGATAAGCCTTAGGTCATCCACTTGAGGGAAATTTGCTACTGTCCTACAAACATGTGCACTTGCAGGCCCAACAACGTCTACAAGAAGAAGGTTGTGTAGTAGACATCAGGCTTCAAAGGTCACGGATCGAGTGGCTAAAGGAGGGAGAATGTAACACTTCCTGCCTGCACCGACGAGCTGTATGGCGTGCACGCAGGAACTATATTCAGCGGCTCTGTCGGTCTGATGGGACTTGGTGCTCGGTACCGTCTGACATGGAGCGTATGGCTACTTCCTACTTTAAGGAAGTTTTTACGAAGGATCCAACCTTATCACCGGAGGTTGTGCTGGATGGCATCTTGCCAAAGGTAACTGAACATATGAATGATATGCTATGTGCGCCTTTCTCGGAAGAAGAAGTTTCGAATGCACTTTTTCAGATTGGGCCGTTGAAAGCTCCGGGCACGGATGGCTTCCCAGCCAGGTTTTACCAACGTAATTGGTCTACACTAAAGGCTGAGATTATTGCAGCGGTCGTGGAGTTTTTCATTTCTGGGTTAATGCCAGAAGGAGTGAATGACACTATTGTTCTTATTCCAAAAATTCCACATCCAAGAGAGTTGAAAGACTTTAGGCCGATCAGTTTGTGTAATGTTATTTATAAAATTGTGTCCAAGTGCCCGGTCAATGGTCTACGTCCTTTGCTGTCGGAGCTGATTTCAGAAAATCAGAGTCCTTGTTAGTACGAATTCTTTGAATATCCATGATACTAATGATGATTGCACTAGTTATGATGAAAATGTCTCCTATAAACATGTCAATTTTTGTGGAGTGCATTGGGTTTGTAAGTACACATCAAATAGGGAAGATAGATATTGCAAGAGGCATAAGCACTTAGAAACCAAATTGTTGCAAGAAGAGCTAGATGAATGTGCTGAAAGATTCAATATCTTTCATGCCCCTTGTGAACTTTGCAATGAACATGGTCATTTAAAGCTCCAATGCTATTTGTTTCATGATCAAGTCGTGTCTAAATATTGTGATAATTTGATTACCCTTGAGCATTATAAAGAGCTTAGCCTTCTTTTGGGGTATGAAGAAATGAAACGTATAACTGAGGGTATTCCAGAATTTTCCCTTGATAGAATTCTTCATTTTGATCTAGAGAAGATTTATATGTATTGTGCGGAGAATTGCATTGAAAATCCTTATATTGCCAATTACCTAAAGAAAAGAAAGCAAATAGAAGATGATGACAATACTAATGAAAGGGAAGAGACTTCCCAATATCCTCCTATTATTTTTTATGAGGAATCAGGTAACGAGGGGGAGCTTTCTATTCAACCAATCTCATCAATAAGGAGCTCAAAGATGAAGGTTGAACCCACACATAATGTGAAGAAGAAAAAGAAAAGAAGGAGCAACAAAGGTAGAAAGGTATGCCTCCCAAATGATGTTGCTCCTACTACTCATTGTGATGATGATAATTGCTATACTATTGGTGCTATCAATATTTTTAATGATGAGAGTGATTATGCTTATGATATGAAAGGGCCCGAGCTTGGGAAGCTATGTTTGATGAGGATTATATTTTTAGCATCCCAAGTTTCGATATGCATAGTTGTTATGATGATAGCATGCCTCGTACCTATGATGATTATATTGATGAAAGTGGATTTGGAAGAGTGTCAACTTTATTTAGTGATTCGACTATCTTGGGAGAGGTTTCAATCGATTATGATGAGAACGAAGTTGCTACTTATGATGATTATTGTGATGAAACTTATGCTATAAAAAGTAGTGAGGATTATATTTACAAATCTTGTCATGATTATGATTACCCTTTTTCTGAACATTACTCTTTTAATGTGGAAACAATTTTTAGTGTTCAAGTCTCTTATGATACTCCTACTATTCCGAATGAGAAGAAATTTGCTTATGTTGAGAGTAGAAAATTTTCTATGCTTGTAGATCATGAAAAGAATGCTTTAGGTGCTGGTTATATTGTTGAATTCATTCATGATGCTACTGAAAATTATTATGAGAGAGGAACATATGCTTGTAGGAATTGCAATAATATCAAGTTTCCTCTCTATGTGCTTAAATTCTTGAAGCTATGCTTGCGTTACCTTCCTATGCTAGTTGATTATTGTTCCCATAAGTTGTTTGATCACAAAATCCCTATGCATAGGAAGTGGGTTAGACTTAAATGTGCTAGTCATATGCTTCATGATGCTCCCATTATGTTTCAATTCTTATCTTTTATGTGAGCATCATTGTCATCATCATGCCTAGCTAAAAAGGCATTAAAGAAAAGCGCTTGTTGGGAGACAACCCAATATTTATCCTTACTAATTTTGTGTGTCCACATGATTATGCTACTGTAGTAATCATGTTTTATAGCTTTTGTTTCAATAAAGTGCCAAGTAGAACCTTTGGGAAGACTTGGGTGAAGTTTATGTGATCTTGCTGTGAAAAACAGAAACTTTAGCGCTCACGATAATAGCTTCCATTTTTTACTGAAGAGTGATTTTAGGTTTATTCTTTTTGCATATGATTAATAGACAAATTTCTAAGGTGCAGCAATTTATTTCATAATTTGTGGGGTTCCATAAGTATACGTTTGATACATATTACTACAGACTGTTCTGTTTTTGACAGATTCTGTTTTCTATGTGTTGTTTGCTTATTTTGATGAATCTATGGCTAGTATTAAGTGGTATGAACCATAGAGATGTTAGAATACAGTAGATATAACACCAATATGAATTTATAATGAGTTCATTACAGTACCTAAGTGGTGGTTTATTTTTTTATACTAACGGAGCTTATGAGTTTTGTTTTGAGTTTTGTGTGGTTGAAGTTTTCAAGTTTTGGGTAAAGATTCGATGGACTATGGAATAAGGAGTGGAAAGATCCTAAGATTGGGGATGCCCAAGGCACCCCAAGGTAATATTCAAGTACAACCAAGCAACTAAGCTTAGGGATGCCCCGGAAGGCATCCCCTCTTTCGTCTTCGTTCATCGGTAACTTTACTTGGAGCTATATTTTTATTCACCACATGATATGTGTTTTGCTTGGAGAGTCATTTTCTATTGTTATTCTTTGCTTTCTGTTAGTTAGAATAGTGTTTTTCATCTTTAGTTTCAATAAAAAAGTCAAGGATAGCCTTTCCCATGCTTGTTTTGCAAGTATACATGTTGCTGTTTGAAAACAGAAAGTTTACCGCTGTTGCAAAAAATCCCTAGAAACTTCAGAGCATGGTCTAACGTTGAATCTTTTTGCATATTAATCTCTGATAAATTTATTACAGTGGGAATTTTAGTTCATAATTTTTGGAGTCATGGAAGTATTGATACTCGTGCATTCTTTACAGACTGTACTGTTTTGGCAGATTGCTGTTATGGTTGCATTGTTTGCATATGTTTGCTTGTTTAATGATTCTATTTGATGATAGGAGTATTAAATATACATAGGCATTTAGTATTCAATGTGGAATAATAATTTAAGTGATTTGTTACAGTATAATATGATAAGGTTTTGCATTGGTTTATACTAACCTATCTCACGAGTTCTTGTTGAGTTTGTTGTGAATGAAGCTTTTGATAAAGAGAGAAACCATGATATGAGAGGAATTAAGGAGACACAAAAGTTCAAGCTTGGGGATGCCCAAGGCACCCCAACATAATATTTCAAGAAGTCTCAAGCATCTAAGCTTGGGGATGCCCCGGTAGGCATCCCACCTTTCTTCTTCAACAACTATCGGTTAGTATCGGTTGAGCCTAAGTTTTTGCTTCTTCACATGAGTTGTGCTATCCTTGCAATGTAGTTTTCTTTAGCTTTGCTTGATGTTTGAATAAAGTATCAAGATCTGAAATTCTTTAATGAGAGAGAGCCATACACAAATTGGAATTTGCTAGAATACTCTATGTGCTTCACTTATATCTTTTGAGCTTGATAGTTTTGCTCTAGTGCTTCACTTATATCTTTCGGAGTAGTTTGTCGTTTGCTCTAGCACTTCACTTATATCTTTTAGAGCACAATGGTGGTTTTGTTTTAAAGAAACTATTGATCTCTCATGCTTCACTTAGATTATTTTGAGAGTCGTTAATAGCATGGTAGTTTGCTTAATGTTAATATACTTAGTGTTCAAGATATGTGAAACTTTCTTTTGAGTAAATTGAATACTAAGATAAGTTTGATGCTTGATAATTGTTTTGAGATATGGAGGTGATAATATCAAAATCATGCTAGTTGGGTGATTGTGAATTTTAGAAATGCTTGTGTTGAAGTTTGTAAGTCCCGTAGCATGCACGTATGGTTAAAGTTGTGTAACAAATTTGAAACATGAAGTGTACCTGGATTGTGCATCCTTATGAGTGGCGGTCGGGGACGAGCGATGGTCTTTTCCTACCAATCTATCCCCCTAGGAGCATGCGTGTAGTACTTGATTTTTGATGGCTTCTAAATTTTTGCAATAAGTATATGAGTTCTTTTGACTAATGTTAAGTCCATGGATTATACGCACTTTCACCTTTCTGCCTTTGCTAGCCTCTTCGGTACCGTGCATTGTCCTTTCTCACCTTGAGAGTTGGTGCAAACTTTGCCTGTGCATCCAAACCCCGTGATACGATACGCTCTATCACACATAAACCTCATTATATCTTCCTCAAAACAGCCACCATACCTACCTATTATGGCATTTCCATAGCCATTCCGAGATATATTGCCATGCAACTTCCAGCATCATCGTCGTGACTGAGGGAGTCCCGGACTAGGGGGTGTCCGGATAGCCGAACTATCATCATCGGCCGGACTCCAAGACTATGAAGATACAAGATTGAAGACTTCGTCCCGTGTCCGGATGGGACTTTCCTTGGCGTGGAAGGCAAGCTTGGCGATACGGATATGTAGAACTCCTACCTTTGTAACCGACTTTGTGTAACCCTAGCCCTCTTCGGTGTCTATATAAACCGGATGGCTGTAGTCCATAGGACGAACAACAATCATACCATAGGCTAGCTTCTAGGGTTTAGCCTCCTTGATCTCGTGGTAGATCCACTCTTGTAACACACATCATCAATATTAATCAAGCAGGACGTAGGGTTTTACCTCCATCAAGAGGGCCCGAACCTGGGTAAAACATCGTGTCCCTCGTCTCCTGTTACCATCCGCCTAGACGCACAGTTCGGGACCCCCTACCCGAGATCCGCCGGTTTTGACACCGACATTGGTGCTTTCATTGAGAGTTCCTCTGTGCCGTCACCATCAGGAAGGATGCCTTTTCCCATCTTTAAAGACGGCACCATCGTCAAGGGAGCTTTGGCTGCCGGCCAGACTATTCGGCTAGGCAGTTTTCTCATGACCGCCTGTTCGGCACCGCCCCGACAATGACCTCTCAAGTCATTAAAAGCGATCCTCACGTCAGCTCAGAATTCGCCGAGCAGCTAGATCCGATTGAGCTCTCCTCTGTAAACGAGCTCTTGGATCGCATCGCCGCCCTGGGAGTTGCTACCGACTATGATCAGATTGGGCTTAAAACCGATCTGAGAGAAATTAACTCTCCCCAGGTTACCCACCATGTTGTCGTGGTAGAGGAACAATGCGGCAACTCTTCTTCTATGTTAAAATCCAACTATGTCCGGATTCCGGATCCCTCCATGTCGGATTCCCGTGGAAGGACGGACGCTAATCAAATACTGAACCTAAAGTCAGGCATCGGACCAGATCTGTTGAAAAGCGCTCAGCAAACCAAGCTTCCGAATCCGGAAGCTTCTTGGCCTTTGAGCCTCAGATCGGGCGGGGTTCCGAACTTAATTCCACCCGCCCACCCAAACATAAGCGATCTATCTCAAATACGGCAAGAGCCTGCTGAAACAGTACATCATTCCTGGGCCAGATTCCTCCTGGTTATGAACAGGATAAAGGACTGCCGTGAAGAAAGCGCGATCTCAATCTTCTGCAACAATTGCACGGAAAAGGGAATCATAAACGCCATCAGTCATCGCGAAGTTTCACACTTCGCCGACCTAGCGACCATTGTACAAAAATACTGCGCGATGGAGAGTGCCTGGAAAACCGAAACCATGTTTTGGGACAATCCGGCCCTGAATAAAACCCCAGTCCGAAATAAAAGGGTGCGTCATACTCAAGCACCTGGGTTAAAAACCAAAAAGCAAAAAACCCCTAAAGGGTACGGAACCGTACTAGAGGGATGGCTCAACGGACCCTGCAAAATCCACAGTACGGAGGGCGCCACTCCAACACATAGCCTTCGAGCATGTTGGATACTACGGCAGGTGGCCAAAAGTGGCGTGGGCTTTTTAGCCCCGGGCAACCAACCCAGCAGTGATAGTACGGTATTAACAGTCTTCGAGACTTTTGCATCAAATAACGTGCAGAAACGAACAATCTGCAGCCTCGCCGAAGTCTACCAAGTAGCAACAACAAATCCATGGAGCGACACGGCTATCACCTTCAACGCCAGCGACGAACCTAAATTCCGAACAGCTAGAGCACCAGACGCATTGGTCCTCAGTATGATAGTGGATGGTTTCCGTCTTACTAAGGTACTCATGGATGGCGGCAGCGGATTAAACCTCATCTATGAGGAAACCCTTCAAAAAATGGAAATTGACTGGAGCCGCATCGAGCGAAGCAGCACAACCTTCAGAGGGATAATCCCTAGTCAAGAAGTACGCTGCATAGGAAAAATCACACTAGATGTAGTGTTCGGCTCACCGGACAATTACAGGTCCGAGGAGGTCACGTTCCAAGTGGCCCCATTCGGCAGCGGATATCACGCTTTGTTAGGGCGAGAGGCATTCACAATCTTCCAAGCTATACCCCACTACGAGTAAATGAAGCTCAAAATGCCCGGACCCAATGGGATAATCACTCTTGCCAGTGATCCAGATACAGCACTCTGCGCTGAAAATAAGACAGCCGCACTGGCCCTAGAGGCATTGTCCGAAGCCCTAGAGGCAGAGGAACTAACTACGCTGTGCTCCATGGTGGATAGGGACGATGTGATACTCGATAAGAGGTCCAAGTCCACCTCTTTTAAACCAGCAGACGAAATAGTCAAAATTCAGGTCCATCCAACGGACCCCACAAAGACGGCCTCCATTGGGGCACAATTAAGTCCTGATGTCGAAGCCGCACTACGAGAATTCCTTCGGGAAAATTGGGACATTTTTGCCTGGCACCCTTCAGACATGCCAAGAATCCCACGCAGGCTGGCAGAGCACAGCCTAAATATCCTAAAAGGATTCAAGCCAGTCAAACAAGCTCTTCGGCGATTTTCCGAACCCAAAAGACAGGCAATGGGAGAGGAGCTAGCCAAACTCTTAGAAGCCGGATTCGTCAGAGATATAAAACATCCGGACTGGCTAGCCAATCTAGTAATGGTACCAAAAAAGGACAAATCTTGGCGCCTCTGCGTCGATTTTAAAGACCTTAACAAGGCCTGTCCAAAGGACCCTTTCCCCCTCCCTCGCATCGACCAAATCATCGATGCTACCGCAGGGCACGATTCATTGTGCTTCCTCGACGCATACTCCGGATACCATCAAATCAAGATGGCGGAGAAAGACCAGGCCGCAACGGCATTCATTACTCCATATGGGCCATTCTGCTTCAACACAATGCCCTTCGGACTCAAAAACGCCGGCGCAACATATCAGCGCATGATTCAAACATGTCTGGCTACCCAGATAGGCAAAACAGTAGAGGCATACGTAGACGATGTGGTCGTCAAGACCAAACACGTTGAAACTCTAGTAGAAGACTTGAGGGTGACATTCGACAACCTCCGAGCATATGACATTAAGCTCAATCCGGAAAAATGCGTCTTCGGCGTACCAGCCGGAAAGCTCTTGGGCTTCATCGTATCCGGTAGAGGAATTGAAGCAAACCCGGCCAAAATCCAAGCTCTGTCACAATTGGATATTCCAAAAGACCTCAAGCAAATACAAAAACTAACCGGATGCGTAGCGGCCTTAAGTCGCTTCATCTCCCGTTTGGGAGAAAAGGCTCTGCCCCTCTACCGCCTCCTCCGGCGCACCGAACATTTCGAATGGACGGATGCTGCCACAGCCGGACTCGAAGAAATAAAGGCCATACTGGCAACAAATCCGGTCCTGGCCGTGCCCAACTTGGGCGAACCTATGTTATTATATATCGCAGCAACACATCAAGTTGTCAGTGCGGTACTCGTTGTCGAGCGAGAGACAGAAGGGCACAGATTCCCTCTTCAAAAACCAGTGTACTACGTATCCACTGTTCTAACTCCATGCAAGTCCTGGTACCCACATTATCAAAAGATAGCGTATGCGGTGTTCATGGCATCCCGGAAACTGCGACACTACTTTCAAGAGTGTTCCATAACGGTGGCCTCCGAAGTACCTCTCAACGATATTATAAACAATCGCGACGCAACGGGCAGGATTGCAAAATGGGCTATTGAGCTCTTACCATTTGACATAACCTATAAACCACGGCGAGCTATAAAGTCGCAGGTTCTGGCTGACTTCGTCGCCGAATGGACCGAAGCCGAACTCCCTAAAGAGTACGGCGCATACTCCAATTGGATCATGCATTTCGACGGATCCAAAATGTTGGCTGGCTTGGGGGCTGGCATCGTCCTGACGTCCCCAACTGGAGACACAATCCAATACATACTTCAAATAATGTACATGGACTCCAACAACGCAGCCGAATACGAGGCCCTTCTACATGGCCTCCGGATGGCAATCTCCATGGGCATTCAACGCCTAGAGGTGAACGGGGATTCAAACCTCGCAATATCCCAAGTAAATGGAGACTTTGACGCCAAAGATCCAAAAATGGCAGCTTACCGCAACGCCGTCCTAAAAATGTCAGCTCGGTTCGAAGGACTCGAATTCCACCATGTAGCCCGGGATAATAACCAGGCAGCAGACGTGTTAGCACGCATCGGTGCGAAACGAGACGCCGTCCCTCCAAACATCTTCCTGGAACGGCTCTTTAAGCCATTCGTGTTATGGGAAGAGGAGTCCGAAAATAACGATTCGGAGCCAGCTGCATCACCTAACTCAGACCATTCTGACACAATCGGCGGCTCAGCCAATGAAATAACACCTTCAGCTCATGAAATAATGGCAGTAATTGCCCCGTGGACAGAACCATTCCTAGCCTACTTAATTCGGCGGGAACTTCCCGAAGACCAAAATGAGGCCCGCTGCATAGTTCGGCGATCTAAAGCCTACAAGGTCCATGAGGGAGAACTTTATAAGAAAAGCACAACCGGAGTCCTTCAAAGGTGTATCTCCGAAGAGGAGGGGCGAATCTCCTGGCTGAAATTCACGCCGGACTCGGCGGGCACCACGCTGCAGCCCGGGCCCTTGTAGGCAAGGCCTTCCGTACAGGATTTTATTGTTCGACAGCCCGGGCAGATGCTCAGGACTTAGTCCAACGATGCGTCGGTTGCCAGCTCTTTGCTAATCAGAGCCACATGCCACCCACCACCCTCAAAACTATACCCATTACCTGGCCGTTCGCGGTCTGGGGGCTTGACATGGTTGGACCCCTTAAAGGGGGAACCCACAAGCACAAATACTTATTGGTCATGGTGGACAAATTCACCAAATGGATTGAGGCCAAGCTGGTTAAAACGGCAGAATCCGGATCGGTGATAGACTTCATATCCGAGGTAGTACACCGTTTTGGCGTCCCCCACAGTATCATCACTGATAACGGCACGAACTTCATGGCCGACGAGGTTAAACTCTGGTGCAAAAACATGGGCATCAAGCTCGATTAGGCTTCAGTCTATCACCCCCAAACTAACGGTCAAGTCGAGCGAGCAAATGGTCTAATCATGAGCGGCATCAAACCCAGACTAGTGCGGTCCCTCAAGGAATCTAACACGCACTGGGTAGAGGAGCTCGACTCCGTACTCTGGGGGCTGCGGACCACGCCAAACCGAACTACTGGATTCACACCATTTTTCATGGTATATGGCGCAAAGGCAGTTCTGCCCTGCGATATAATTCATGACTCACCTCGTCTGCGCATGTACGAAGAAAGAGAAGCCGAGTTGGATCGGCAGGACAGTTTGGACGCCTTAGAGGAGGAGCGGGACATGGCAAAGGCTCGTTCCGCACTTTATCAGCAGCGGGCTCGAAGATATCAAAGCAGAGAAGTATGGGCCAAAACTTACAATGTCGGTGAACTTGTTCTACGCCTGCCGGACAAGAAAAAGGACAAACTTAAGCCCAAGTGGGAAGGTCCCTTCATCATCGACCAAGTCCTGACCGGCGGAGCATACCGTCTACGTAAAGCATCTGACAACCGACTCGAGCCGAACCCATGGAACGCAGCCCGTCTCCGAAGATTCTACGCCTAAACGCCGAACTCAGAGTTCGTCTCACTCCCCTGTCCACCTTTTTATATTTTTTACTGTCTCTTGTCCCCCTCCTTCTTCCCACTTTTTTTCAATACCTTTTATAGGCTGATTTGCGCTTTGTTCGCACACACTTGATGTGCTCCTAGCACTCATTATACCTGGGGGCTTCTTTACCAGAAGCTTATTCATACGGGCTTCATGCCCAATACATGTGTCATACTTCCGCGTGTACCTTTTATTCACCATTATATGCATCGATATGACTTAAGTTTTGGCCAAGCTGGGTTGCCTGGCTCCTGTGCTTACCCCTACGTTCCCGATTGTTCGGCTAGGACGTAAAGGGAGCACCTTTGCGATTGCTACTGCCGGGTCAGCCGGATGTGTACCTCAGACTGGGTGAAGCCGAAAGCTAGCATTCTTAAGAGAATACTCGGTCGGTGACTTGAAAGATGATTTATTACTTATTTATTTATCTGCCCCCAGATGCTTTTTCTGCTATTTTCGCAGTCCGGCATTGCACCTTAGGGCATGCCTCCCAGGGAAAGGAACCCTTAACGGAACTATTCTCCCTGGAAGATGTTTCTTACTAACCATGTAATATAACATAACTAGTTGGGCACTTGTCTGATAAAGCAATTATGACCCCGACGCCTTGTCTCCATGCATGCCCCGGTTCTTTTATAACCATAAGGGTATTCGGACACACTCTGGACTGTTGGGTCCCGAGGTTGAAGCGAAACGGTCCGCAAAGACAAAAGATCTACAATCCGGCTAGAATGCATTTTACATGTCATTTCAAATTACATCGTCAAACCGACTGATTGTACTCCTCCTCAATCCCATCTAACAGGTTGTCTAATTTACAGTCCTGTTGGGAATATTTCGCGGCCAGTTCTACTTGGCCGTACATCAAGCTCACAGGGATCTCCTTCCCATCAGGCCCCGCAGGTCCGACCTCGGCCATGTGGTTTGGGTCAGCCTTCGGGTAGCGCGTCTTCACCATGGCCCAGGCCTCCCTGGCACCCTGACGGCAGGCCGATATCTTCCACAAACGGAGGCGTCGCCGTGCTCCCTGAAGCTTCTCAGCAAGCTCACCAAGGCCCTCGGGTAGGGAGACGGAAGGACATAAAGCCTGAACGACGCCACTCATCGCCTGCCGAACACGTTCGAACAACTGCACCAGCTCGGGAAGTTGGTCACCCGTTGACCCAGGCATTTCCTCCGCAGGGTGACCTGTGAGCACACCTAAAGACATATTTCTGTCAATCGACTTCCTCCCCGAATTCTTCTTTTCAAAGGAATTTGCTCAAGCACTTACTATAAATGCCGCGACGAAGCCGCTGATTCTCCTTCACGGAGCCAGACAGCTGGGCCCGAACACCTTTTAGCTCTTCTCCTAGCTGGGTGTGGGCATCTTGGAGCTTGTTTCTCTCCTGCTGCACCTTCATAAGCACCCTCTCGCCGGCCTTTAGCTGACGCAGTAGCTGTTGCTTGTCCGGATCTAGTCCGGCGCCCTCTGCAATATTATTGTCAGATTCACGCTGCACTTTGTTAATTAATTATCTTTTCAAAGTACGTCTTACCAGCGGGGGTCTCTGTGGCTCCCCCTGTGGCGGCCAGTGCGGCCTCAAGTTGGGCCTTGCACTCTTGGAGCTCCTGGGACAGATGGGTATTCTTCTCCGTAAGATCCTGCATAAAAATTGATCCTTAAATCAGTTATTTTAACTATTTTAAGTCTCGGGGGCTACTGGCATATATAACTATTAAAATTACTTACACGTATGTCTTTCACATACTGCTCCGTGGCTCTGGTTAACCCATCTTGAGCGGCACGGAGGTGCACGTTTCCCGCATCAAAGGCATTTAACGCCTCCGGGGAGAAACACGCGTCACGAAGAACTGTCCGGCGACGCCTGTGATTCATGGCGCTCTCCACCTCATATCAGGTGGCGGACAGACTGTCGGCATCCTCCGTCGGAGGAGCGTCCGGCTCATGCCTTGTATTCGCCTCCCCTCCCGGGCCATGCGTTGGAGCATGGCTGGCGGAGGCTTGATTGGCAACCTCTCCGGACACTGTCCAGCGAGCACTCTTTCTGGAAAAGTTATGAGCATTAATATACCTCCTGGGGATCCTTCCCTTAAAAATAGTGGTGCTCCGTACCGTTGCGGCAACGTTTCAGTTCGTGTCACACTCCTCTTCCGCCTGCTGGGCCGGACTGACCATTGTTGGCCGGCCACCGCGGGTTCGGCTTCCCGCCTTAAAGGCACCTCCTGTGATGCACCATCAGTATGGGATGGTCAGAATTGAGCGCGGATCAAATGATGGTGTCAAGACCTCGGTCGTAGTCACCTGGGAGACCAGAAACAAACCGAGGTAGTCAGCCGTAATGGCGACTAGGGCATTGTCCATGCTAAGTTGGTGGAACACCCCGTCAATCAGCTCCACCTTTATGTCTGGATCCTCTTCGGAGGTCGGATCAAGGGATCGTTCCGGATCCTCGGGCTGTGGAGTTAGGCTTCGTATGCCTTCCACATCCCGGCGCAGCTCCTGCGTCGAAATCACAGAGTAAGATACTTGACTTTGAAAATATGGATCGGGTAGATGAATATCCGCTTACCCAGCTCCGAGGGTTATTCATAGAGAATCCATTCAGTGGATTCGTGTGGAGGAAGTCCTCCTCCTTTCCCTTGTACAAGTAGGACAGGATCTTTGCCAGATCGGCTGCCGAGCCTGGCCCTTTGCGGCCATGACGGGTGGCGTCATCTTCCCCATTGAAATCCCACATAGGGTGGCCCCTATATTGGAGTGGCTGCACCCCTAGCATAATGCACGTGGCCATGACTCCAATCATGGTCAATCCGGAGTGGGCCAGTAATCTAATCCGGCCCATCAGATAATGGATGCTCCTATCATCTTCCCGTTGAGGACTCCGCGGGCGCCAACTCAGGCGTTTCTTCAAGGGAGCATTGCTGAACTCCGGGAGGCCGATCCGAACTGGATCCGGCAGAGGGGCGTCCTCCATGTAGAACCATTCCGAAGGCCAGTCTTCGGACGCCTTCTTCGGGGTGCCGGATAGATATCCGGTCCCGGCGATGCGCCATATTTCGGCTCCGCCCACTTGATATATCGACCCCTCATGAGAACGGGGTACGAGGCAAAACAATCTCTTCCACAACGCGAAATGGGGCTCGATGCCCAAGAACAGCTCGCAAAGAGCTACGAAGCCCGCGATGTGCAAAATGGAGGCAGGCGTGAGGTGGTGAAGCTGGAGTCCGTAGAACTCTAGGAGCCCCCGGAGAAACGGATGTATGGGAAATCCGAGTCCCCTTATTAGATAGGGGACAAAGCATATCCGCTCCCCTTTGGAAGGGTTGGGGACGCTCTCCGCCTGCTTTCCACCCTTGTAGGTGGCTAGTCCGGCTCGAACCGGAACCATGAAAGCTGGGGGAAGATATCCCTCGGTTTGGAGCGCCACTAGCTCGCTGTGTGGAACTGAGCATCTCCCCCAATCTCCTGGCTTAGGGCTGGGAGCGTGAGAGGAGGAGCCGCGTCGACTATCCATGATGGAATGGATTTTTGTCAGAGGCGCTTCGATGAGAACTTGCGGATGGAGGATGGTGTGAGCTGGATCTAGATCCTCGCCTCTCTTATAGGCGGCTCATTCGCACGGTTAGGGGGTAAAATGTAAAAATACCCCAGCCTTTCGCATCCGTACGACACGTGGAAGAAGGCCATTATTGGGCGTAGAAGCCAAGGAGCGCAACATTTATAAGGAAGCCGGACACTATTTGATAGGAACATGAAGTTTGAAGGAGAACCCGCCTTACAACGCCGAAGACAATATACGCGCCGGACTCGTCGTCGCTGAAGCCCAGTTCGGGGGCTACTGAGGGAGTCCCGGACTAGGGGGTGTCCGGATAGCCGAACTTTCATCATCGACCGGACTCCAAGACTATGAAGATACAAGATTGAAGACTTCGTCCCGTGTTCGGATGGGACTTTCCTTGGCGTGGAAGGCAAGCTTGGCGATACGGATATGTAGATCTCTTACCTTTGTAACCGATTTTGTGTAACCCTAGCCCTCTCCGGTGTCTATATAAACCGGATGGTTGTAGTCCATAGGAAGAACAACAATCATACCATAGGCTAGCTTCTAGGGTTTAGCCTCCTTGATCTCGTGGTAGATCCACTCTTGTAACACACATCATCAATATTAATCAAGCAGGACGTAGGGTTTTACCTCCATCAAGAGGGCCTGAACCTGGGTAAAACATCGTGTCCCTCGTCTCCTGTTACCATCCGCCTAGACGCACAGTTCGGGACCCCCTACCCGAGATCCGCCGGTTTTGACACCGAGAGTGACATACATTACTTTTGTCATATTGCCATTGCATGATCATGTAGTTGACATCGTATTTGTGGCAAGGCCACCATGCATTATTTTTCATAGATGTCACTCTTGATTCATTGCACCATCCCGGTACACCGCCGGAGGCATTCATATAGAGTCATATCTTGTTCTAAGTTTTGAGTTGTAATCAATAGAAGTGTGATGATCATCATTATTAGAGCATGGCCCCAGTGAGGAAAGGATGATGGAGACTATGATTCCCCCACAAGTCGGGATGAGACTCCGGACGAAAAAAAAGAGAGAGAGAAAGGCCAAAAAAAAGAGAAGACCCAAAAAGTGAGAGAAAAAGAGAGAAGGGGCAATGTTACTATCCTTTTACCACATTTGTGCTTCAAAGTAGCACCTGGTTCTTCATGGAGTGAGTCTCATATATTGTGCTTCAAAGTAGCACCTTGTTCTTCATGTAGTGAGTCTCATAAGTCTTTTTATACTAGTGGGAATTTTTCATTATAGAACTTGGCTTGTATATTCCTACGATGGGCTTCCTCAAATGCCCTAGGTCTTCATGAGCAAGCGAGTTGGATGCACACCCACTAATTTTCTTTTGTTGAGCATTCATAGCTCTAGTGCATCCGTTGCATGGCAATCCCTACTCCTCATGTTGACATCAATTGATGGGCATATCCATAGCCTGTTGATTATCCTCGTCAATGTGAGACCTTCTCCTTTTTTGTCTTCTCCACACAATCCCCATCATCATATTCTATTCCACCCATAGTGCTATATCCATGGCTCGCGCTCATGTATTGCGTGAAGGTTGACAGAGTTTGAGATTATTTGAGTATGAAACAATTGCTTGGCTTGTAATCGGGGGTATAGAAGTTGGGAACATCTTTGTGTGACGAAAATGAAGCATAGCCTAACTATATGATTTTGTAGGGATGACTTTCTTTTGCCATGCTATTTTGAGAAGACATGATTGCTTTGATTAGTATGCTTGGAGTATTATTATTTTTGTGTTAATATGAACTTTTGTCTTGAATCTTTCGGATCTGAATATTCATAACACAATTAAGAAGATTTATATTGAAATTATGCCAACGTATCACTCCGCATCAAAAATTCGTTTTTATCATTTACCTACTCGAGGACGAGCAGGAATTAAGCTTGGGGATGCTTGATAAGTCTCCAACGTATCTATAATTTTTTATTGCTCCATGCTACTTTATCTACTGTTTTAGGCAATGTTGGGCTTTATTATCCACTTTTATATTGTTTTTGGGACTAACCTATTAACCGGAGGCCCAGCCCAGATTTGCTATTTTATGCCTATTTCAGTGTTTCGAGGAAAAGGAATATCAGATGGAGTCAAAACGGAACGAAATCAAATAGAGAAGTTCTTTTTGGAAGGAAAGCAACCCAGGGAACTTGGAGTGCACGTCAGGGGAGATACGGGCTGCCCACGAGGGTGGGCCCCCTCCCCTGGGTGCGCCCCCTACCTTGTGAGCACCCCGTAGGTCCACCGACGTACCCCCTGCACCCATATATACCTACGTACCCTAAAACTTCTAGAACAGAAGATAGATCGGGAGTTCCGCCGCCGCAAGCCTCTATAGCCACCAAAAACCAATCGGGACCCTGTTCCGGCACCCTGCCGGAGGGGGATCCCATCACTGAAGGCCATCTTCATCATCCCGGCGCTATCCATGATGAGGAGGGAGTAGTTCACCCTCGGGGCTGAGGGTATGTACCGGTAGCTATGTGTTTGATCTCTCTCTCTCTCTCTCGTGTTCTCTCTCGTGTTCCCTCTATGGCACGATCTTGATGTATCCCGAGCTTTGCTATTGTAGTTGGATCTTATGATGTTTCTCCCCCTCTACTCTCTTGTGATGAATTGAGTTTCCCCATTGAAGTTATCTTATCAGATTGAGTCTTTATGAGAAGACTTGATGTATGTCTTGCCATAATTATTTGTGGTGACAATGGGATATCATCTGCCACTTGATGTATGTTTTGGTGACCAACTTGCGGGTTCCACCCATGAACCTATGCATACGGGTTGGCACACGTTCTTGACTCTCCGGTAGTAGCTTTGGGCACTCTTTGAAGTACTTTTATGTTGGTTGGATGAATCTGAGATTGTGTGATGCATATCGTATAATCATGCCCACGGATACTTGAGGTGACAATGGAGTATCTAGGTGACATTAGGGTTTTGGTTGATTTGTGTCTTAAGGTATTATTCTAGTACGAACTCTTTTATAGATCGATCCGAACGAATAACTTTGAGGTGGTTTCGTACCCTACCATAATCTCTACGTTTGTTCTCCGCTATTAGTGGCTTTGGAGTGACTCTTTGTGGCATGTTGAGGGCTTGTCATATGTTCTATCTATGTTATTATTGTTGAGAGAACTTGCACTAGTGAAAGTATGAACCCTAGGCCTTGTTTCCTACCATTGCAATACCGTTTACGCTCACTTTTACCACTTGTTACCTTGCTGTTTTTATAATTTCAGATTACAAAAACCTATATCTACTATCTATTTTGCACTTGTATCTTCATCTCTTCGCTGAACTAGTGCACCTATACAATTTACCATTGTATTGGGTGTGTTGGGGACACAAGAGACTCTTTGTTATTTGGTTGCAGGGTTGTTTGAGAGAGACCATCTTCATCCTACGCCTCCTACGGATTGATAAACCTTAGGTCATCCACTTGAGGGAAATTTTCTACTGTCCTACAAACCTGTGCACTTGCAGGCCCAACAACGTCTACAAGAAGAAGGTTGTGTAGTAGATATCAGGCTTCAAAGGTCACGGATCGAGTGGCTAAAGGAGGGAGAACGTAACACTTCCTGCCTGCACCTACGAGCCGTATGGCGTGCGCGCAAGAACTATATTCAGCGGCTCCGTCGGTCTGACGGGACTTGGTGCTCGGTATTGTCTGACATGGAGCGTATGGCTACTTCCTACTTTAAGGAAGTTTTTACGAAGGATCCAACCTTATCACTGGAGGTTGTGCTGGATGGCATCTTGCCAAAGGTAACTGAACATATGAATGATATGATATGTGCGCCTTTCTCGGAAGAAGAAGTTTCGAATGCACTTTTTCAGATTGGGCCGTTGAAAGCTCCGGGCACGGATGGCTTCCCAGCCAGGTTTTACCAACATAATTGGTCTACACTAAAGGCTGAGATTATTGCAGCGGTCTTGGAGTTTTTCACTTCTGGGTTAATGCCGGAAGGAGTGAATGACACTATTGTTCTTATTCCAAAAATTCCACATCCAAGAGAGTTGAAAGACTTTAGGCCGATCAGTTTGTGTAATGTTATTTATAAAATTGTGTCCAAGTGCCCGGTCAATGGTCTACGTCCTTTGCTGTCGGAGCTGATTTCAGAAAATCAGAGTCCTTGTTAGTACGAATTCTTTGAATATCCATGATACTAATGATGATTGCACTAGTTATGATGAAAATGTCTCCTATAAACATGTCAATTTTTGTGGAGTGCATTGGGTTTGTAAGTACACATCAAATAGGAAAGATAGATATTGCAAGAGGCATAAGCACTTAGAAACCAAATTGTTGCAAGAAGAGCTAGATGAATGTGCTGAAAGATTCAATATCTTTCATGCCCCTTGTGAACTTTGCAATGAACATGGTCATTTAAAGCTCCAATGCTATTTGTTTCATGATCAAGTCGTGTCTAAATATTGTGATAATTTGATTACCCTTGAGCATTATAAAGAGCTTAGCCTTCTTTTGGGGTATGAAGAATTTGCCGCTTCAATTGGGTTGCTGACTTTCTGGATGTTCATGGTGCTTGGAATGTACAAAGATTACGATAGCACTTCTAGGATTTGGATGCACGTGAGATTTTGAAGATCCGCACCTCACCGAGGAACGGCTAGGACTTTCTTGCGTGGTTTCCAGAGAGGAGCGGACCGTTTTCGGTTAAAAGTGCTTACCGTTTGGCAACTGAGGATCGTCTAGCATTAAGCCTGGGCTCATCTAGCACTCAACCATCGGGCCAGAGGCCTGCTTGGCAGCGGATCTGGAGTGCCCAGGTGCCGCTAAAAATGAGGATTATGGCGTGGAAAGTTGTCTCTGGAGCCCTGGCCACAAATGCGTGCAAAAAATATAGACACATTTCTACTAGAGACAGCTGCCCGTTGTGTGGACGAGAAAAAGAGTCAAGCTTCCATGCCTTGGTTTTTTGTGTTCATGCAAGGAACATCTGGGATCAAATGCGTACAGTTTGGAAATTGCCAGCTCAAGAATGGCTGCAGGATATACGGGGAAAGAATGGTTCTTGAACGTACTGGCGAACTGTGATGATTCGATGCGTGATTGCACAATAATGTTAATCTGGAAAATTTGGTCATTGCGGTCAGACCTGGCTCATGGGAAGGACGCTCCATCCATGGTGGCAACGGCTGAATTTCTTCAGAGTTATATGAAGTCGATACATGTAAGCAGGAGGTTCACAACGGAGGAGATTATCAAAGGGAAAATGCCAATGGTTCATGACACGCCTGTCGTGCAGCGGGCTGCGGCCCCGTCAGTGCCATGGCCGCACCCACCTACGGACTGGGCTGCACTATCTGTTGACGGAGCGTTCTCACCTTCTGATGGATCGGCGGCGGCCGGAATGGTATTGCGCAAGCAGCCAAGCAGGATGGCAGCGTGTTATTTGCTGCATACCGTTGCATCTTCAACTGCAATGATACTTTGCAGGCGCAACTACATGCAATAATGCAGGGTATGGCACTCACTATTCAGCACTGTTCCCTACCGGTCATCGTTCGGTCTGATTCCGTGGAGGCATTGGCGGCTATGAAGGGGGGAAGTCTAACCAGATCTGCATATGGCCACCTGGTAGCGGAGATTCGGCATCACATGATGGAGCGGGAGTTTATTCCGTGTAAAATCAAACGGGAACAAAATAGGGTAGCACATCGATTGGCATTGTATAGCCGTACGGAGAGCACTACTGCCATATGACTTGATAGAAGTCCACCTTGTATTGAAGAGTTGGTGCCTCTCGATTGTAACCCTATTCATATGAAATAAAACTCTCTTAGCATGAAAAAAAAAAGAATGCAAGGAGAATCAGGAGAGAGTACAGATATCAAATTCGGAAAAGGTTGGACTTTCTTTTGTCGGACTGCCATGTTTCGGGAGCTACCTTAAGCGTGCCAGCTGCTACAGGGCCTCACTGTTTTAGGTGAGCGCACGTGTTGGCGGGAGGACCCAAATCCCAGCGACCGGCCACCCATGGTTTTCTCTTTATTTATCCGCGGTGTCAGCGCCTGAACAGTGACCAGTGAGCACCACCAAGAGCCAGCCGCCGCTTCCTTCTAGGAGTATTCGGTAACCCGAGCTTCAGCTCTCCATGGACGCCGCGTCCTTGTCGCCGCTGCGCATCGTGCTCTGCCCCTACCTCGCTTTCGGCCACCTGCTCCCCTACCTAGAGCTCGCCGAGCGCCTGGCGCTGCGGGGCCACAGCGTGTCCTACGTCTCAACGCCGCGCAACCTCGCCCGCCTCCCGCCGCTGCGCCCCGCCGCGGCGCCGCGCGTGGACCTCGTGCCGCTCCCGCTGCCGCGCGTCGACGGCCTGCCCGACGGCGCGGAGTCCACTAACGACGTCTCCGCCGCCGACCGCGAGCTCCATTGGAAGGCCTTCGACGGCCTCGCCGCGCCCTTCGCGGAGTTCTTGGCCGCCGCGTGCGCCGACAAGGCCACCAGGCCTCACTGGATCATCGCTGACTGCTTCCACCACTGGGCCGCCGCCGCCGCCCTCGAGCACAAGGTTCGATCCAATCCACCAAAGACGGCTAGCTTGCTTGTTGGTTCCATCCCATGCATGTCTCAGATCTAGCTGCATTGATGTCAGGTGCCATGCGCGGCGCTTCTGACGACCGCTGCTATGCTCGCCGCCGTGCCTCGCCCGCCATTGGATCACCCCGAGGCCGACCCTGCCGTTGCCTCTGTGTTTGAACAGGCGGCCAAGGCAAGGCGCGCTGTGCCCAGTTACGAGCGGAATGCGATGACACGGTTTGTCACCGGGCATGGCACGTCGTCGGGTATGTCCAGCCTCCAGCGCTGCATCTTGACAGGTGCACGATCACGGCCATCCGGAGTTGCGTCGAGTGGGAGCCGGAGTCCTTCCCGCTCTTAGCAACCCTCCTCGGCAAGCCGGTGCTGCCCCTCGGCCTTCTGCCGCCGTCACCTGACGGAGGCCGCCGTGCCACCGGCACCAACGGAGAAGACCATGCCACCGTTCGGTGGCTGGACGCGCAGCCGCCCGGCTCGGTGGTGTACGTGGCGCTGGGGAGCGAGGTGCCACTGCGCGAGGAGCAGGTGCGCGAGCTGGCCCTCGGCCTGGAGCTCGCCGGGACGCGCTTCCTCTGGGCTCTCAGGAAGCCCATCGGCGCCGTTGACGACCCTCTCCCTCCCGGCTTCGAGAACCGCACCCACGACCGCGGGCTGGTGGCCACGGGGTGGGTTCCCCAGATGAGCATCCTGGCGCACGCGTCCGTCGGCGGGTTCTTGACGCACTGCGGCCGGAACTCGCTGATCGAGGGCCTCCTTTTCGGGCACCCACTCGTCATGCTGCCCATCTTCGGCGACCAAGGGCCCAACGCGAGGCAAATGGAGGCGAAGAAGGTAGGGTTGCAGGTGGCGAGGGACAAGGACGACGGGTCGTTCGACCGCCATGGCGTCGCGAGCGCCGTCCGGGCCGTCATGGTTGAGGGAGAAGAAAGGAGGAGCTTTATGGCGAACGCACTGAAGATGCAAGCGGTCGTAGGCGATAAGGAGCTCCAGGATAGGTACATCGACGAGTTTGTACAGCACCTCAGATCTTACGGCGCTGCATTTCCATTTCCAAATGGGGCGCTTCATGAATGAGGGAAAATCACCTGCATTTCATATATGATTTACTGCAACTTTTGTTAAGCACCTATTTATTTTTCAATTGTACTTATGTTCTGTTATCTTATTGGGACAGAAAATCTGTGTGCAGACTTATCTTTTAAGATGTAATAATTTTATCAATTGTTCCTTCCATTCCTTTATATAAAGGTGCATTTAGTTTTTAATAAAATCTCAGACTATAAGATGCATTTCTTCTAACTCCCGTAATTACTTTATTAGACCTTCATGAAAAAGAAAAGTATCCCTCTCCCGATTGCTTGTATCTCATCTTTTAGGAAGAGAAGGAAAGAATCACTCTCTCCATTGTGTGTATCTGTTTCTTTCATGGCCTAATTAATTTACCTGCCACTAACCAATGAGTTAGCAAGGGTAATGTCGTCCTAAATTCTCTATAATCTCGTGCCTTGGTCATCATGCCGGAAAAAAAATACATCTTACATAAAGAAACGAAGAGAGTACTAGCATGTATGATTCTGTGTTGCAATGGGAGAAAAAAATTATTGTGTATAACAGTGAGAATTATATGTTAAGCACACCATCATATTTTTTGTTTTAAAGAAAATGCTAATGTCTTCATCCACCGAAACACCCGCCAGCGCGACACAAGGGTTCATAAGACATTCATATCAGTTTTATATTAATCATGAAACAATTAATCATTGATCAAGGTGATTTGAATTTAATTGATCCATGCAGACCCTCAATCTGAATCTCTCAATCCATACTAGCTAAATACCATATGTATCCATACATGCCTTCACAATCTGAGGAAGGTATCATAGATGGAGTTACATCATGCAATGTGTGCATTGTTCCTGATCTTCTTTTGAAAAACGTGCATTCTTCTTTTCTTTGATCATGCACCCACATGTCTCATAGATCCACTTTAGTTATCTCACTAATCCTTTTAATTAGGATCTAACCATCACAAATGGAATGTCTGTTCAATTAGTCCACCAACATAGTACGTATAGAGGTTTAGGTAGAGTTATCCCTCCTTGTTTCCGTGTGTATCACTAGTAGAAAAATGACCTTACGTTCACCTCATTAGTCCCAGTTCAATTACGGCCCGGTACTGATGGTACCATTAGTCCCAGTTCCAGCGGCTATGCATTAGTCCCGGTTCATTTGTGACCTATAGTCCCGGGCCCCACGAGCACCTTTAGTCCCGGTTTGTGACACAAACCGGGACTATAGGTTAGACCTTTAGTCCGGGTTTGAGCCACCAACCCGAACAAAAGGGGTCTAACCTTTTAGTCCTGGTTGGTGGCTCCAACCCGGACTAAAGGGGTTCTGCAATTTTCAAACTCTCCCCCCCCCCTTGCCTTTTCATTAAAAAAACAAAAAAAATGATAAAAATACTTCAAAAATTAAAATCCTTCGAGATGTAGTTATGTTACTACATCTACTAGTTAGGGAAATTTAATAACATAAATCTTGACATGTTTTGCAAAAAAGTGTTATGAAAAAGTAAAACGACTATATCTTTTGCATACGATGTCGAAAAAAAACGTATAATATATCAAAATGTTCAGCATGAAAATCTGGTTCCGATTTCAAACACGTAGGCCATTTTGCAAATTTTTAGAATCCTCAAATTCTGAAAGGAGAAAAAGTTATGCTCAATTTTTTTTGAATTTTGGTTAAATCTGGTCAAACTATGGTCAAACTACTTATTCAAGAAATATTAGTGTTACTACATAATTATTCAAGAATATTAGTGTTACTAAATAATTATTTTATTTTTGTTGAATTTTGGTCAAATGTGGTCAAACTATGGTCAAACTACTTATTCAAGAAATATTAGTGTTACTAAATAATTACTGTTTTTTAGAATAATAGTTTCAAACTCAAACGGTGAAACGTGTGACTTCATGCTCAAGCTAAACTCCTGAGGGTTAATAGGATTGACAACTTACTATTGTCAGGAAAACAACAAGTGCAGACTTTGGAACTAGGGGGAATAGAACTCGGAAGTTAAGCATGGTCAGGCTGGAGTAGTGAGAGAATGGGTGACCGGACGGGAAGTTAGATGATTTGAAATGAGTGCTCCAGACTTGAGTAGTGATGAGGGGTGATTAGAGATTAAATCATCAAATAATTCAAAATTTTGAAAATCGAAAATAAATAAATAAAATCCTTTAGTCCCAGTTGGTGTTACCAACCTGGACTAAAGGTCCCCCAGCCCCCGGTGCGGGCTCGTGCCATGTGGTGTGCCTTTGATCCCGGATCGTGTTGAACC
>NC_041389.1:659262398-659267796 GCF_002162155.2 Triticum dicoccoides | reverse complement strand
CGGTTACAGAACTGGGACTAAAGGTTCTTACAAACCGGGACTATAGCCTGAGTCTGCACTAGTGTATTATCGTGTCCCACAATCTTGCTTTTTCTTTACGGGGCCCACAATCTGGGACTACTTGCCCAAAAGAACCCACTCCATCTACCGTAATGCCACGTTGCCTCTCTCCCTCTCACGACTACATGTAATGTACTAATTGTAAATTGTTCTCCTCTTTTTGAGAAAGTAAATTGCTCTCTTTGTGAAACTACATGCATGCAGAGCTCAAGGAGTACTCTTTACCTAAGCATATGGTTAATTACTCCTCTATTTTATAGTTGTGAATTATATTTTAGTAAACATGCTCCAGATATTAATTACTATTTATATGAAATTATGTGAATTTTAGTATATCTTGTCTTAATTTAATTAATAACCTTAAAAATATGAATTATTAGTTTATTACGATGGACGAGGGTGTGCCATTTATTGCATGAAAATTTGGTCATCTATAGAGGAAATCGGTGATAATTATTGACAAATAAGTATAGAGGGGATCGCCTTGTCAAAGTCCTTTTTTTGCATTGAATCTACTCCCTCCGTCTAGGTGCATAAGTCGTCTTAGGTTGTGCACTGTGATCAAGGTGGAGGGAAAACTAGAGAACTTAATATTTATTTGCTAATTAATAGTATTGCATGCAATGAACTGACCACTATATGTCGTGTTTGGCAGTCTCAAGTCATTAAAAGCATACATCTCTTATTGGTTGATCCCTATGTCAAGAAACAAGAAACGAAGTGGAAGTTAATGCACCGCACCTAAGTGTTTTGAGGTTATTTGGTTTTCGTAAGGTGACTTATACACCTAGACGGAGGGAGTAGGTTCCGGGAGATTCGTTTAATAGGATGGAGATTTCTCTAGTGTGGCCTTCTGCTATCCATGAGCACCAGTGACAGATCCAGTGTGGGCTTCATGGCACCCATGACACCCCCTACAAAAATGAAAATGGTGTATATGGTATACTTCATATTAATTTCGTAATGAGTTGTATTTACAGTGATGTTTAACCCAAATTATACTATTTTTAGTGTATTTTCCCAAAATTTAGTACCATCTAATTGATGTTTCGCATCCCCGATACTTATTTTCTAGGTCCGCCACTGATGAGCACCATTGTGCGGGGAAGCACCATAGTCAAAGTAATTTGAGAAGTGAATTCCAACCGATAAAGTCGTAGGTTTTCATAAAATCTAGCTTAATAACTATAGTTAGCGACCTTGTTTTGTGACAGTAGTATAAGAGATGGACAATGTATTGAAACTTCTCAAAGATACATTTTATAGAGAGAAAGCTTTTTCCGTTTGAGTTTACTAGCAAAGGGATTGGGAGTTTGGGATGACCACTTAGAACCTTAGTGACCCCTTTAAAAGGAAAAAAAATAGAGCAAGATGGGTCAAGACGCATTGAGAGAGTGTGTGTTAGAGTCTTTGCGGAGGAGGACAATTAGGGCTCAATTTAGGCTAGCCATGCCAGTTCGGAGGTGAAAGAAGTCAGAGTAAAGATTGAATATTTTTTTTCTTAGTTATATATATGCCAGCATTTTCAATAAAAAGGAGGGTGCAAAACCATCCGGGCCAAGGCTCACAGAGTGGTACATGTGCACGAACACATCATGGATCTCAGTAGGAGAGAAGGGCCATCTAGTTGAATAAATCAGGGAACGTTGGTTGGTTAAGGACGAGGGGGTTGATATATACCAAATGTATCTATAGTTTTTGTATGTTCCATGCTATATTTTGCCCTATTATGTAATATTTTGTTACTTTTTGAACTAACATGTCGACCCAATGCCAGACATGCCCGTTTTGTGCTTCATGACATTGATTTCAGGTATTTGAAAAATTCATAGAAAGAAAAGAAGAATATGATGCTTCATGGAATAAGAAGGCCAAAACACCAGCCGAAGATGGGTCATGGGATCCCCAGGGCCCCAATTGGCAAGTGGGTTTTGGAATGTGATCAACAAGTAAAAGATTATAGTTCATCACAAGAGCGGTGTAATCTAAATTTTACATGAGTGGAGAATGACATTCGTAACTTGGTAACCAAGTTGTTTATAATCTACATTAACTAAGTGTATGTAATCTTGCGAATAAGTGGCATTAAAATCTGGTGGTTACTCCTTAAATTATATCAATGTGAGATCTAGTATCGAAGGTTTCGTCACAACAAAACGGATCATCAATCAGATTAATGCTTCGAGATGTAAACCTTAACTAGTTTTTATAGTATTAAGAAATTTAGAGAATACTCCCTCAAAAAAAAAAGAAATCTAGAGAATACGGGTTCAACTATTCTAGAGAATATTGTTAATACTATATAAAAGTATAAAAATGACATCAGGAGAACATCGTTTTGGTGACCGAGCTCACCGGAGCTCAAATTTTTTGAAAATTCAAAATTCAAACTTTTGGTTTCAATTTTTTTTTGAAAATTTTGTGCAAGTGAACAAGGATATTATGTGTACCTGTGTAAGTTTTTAATTAGGATGAAATACCTTGAAATGCGATCTGTACAAAAATGACAAATTCATGGCTTGGGAGGATCATGTGTTCAAAAGCTCCATTTTTTCACAGCCCTCGTTTCACCGTATTTAGCTCTCAAAATTTACACACATGTGTTATGCTTTCATGCATATATGTATTTTTTTTTCTCAAATTTTTTGAAATGTAATAATATGAATTTTGATGAAATTTGAAGTTTGAGCTCCAAAAGTAATTTTCGCGAATCTCGGCGTACAGTAGTATACCAAGTACAGTACTGTACTTATTTTCTCTGAGTACAGTAGTATACCAAGTACGGTACTGTACCTATTTTCTATAGTTTTACTGCATGCTTGTGTTTGCACGGACGCCGAACGTCCACGCGTGCGTGGGACAGAGCTCCCTTTCCTGGCGTCCACACAGTAGTATACCTTCTCAAATTCCTTTTCGCTTCCGGACAGTTACTTATGGGCAGTCCAGGGTGTCACCACCACTGAGAGTCAGCACCACACCAGAGTGACCAGAGCCGCCGTCTCTTCTCGACACACGCTCCCGATCTTCGCCATGGACGCCGACCCCTCGTCCTCGCCGCTGCGCGTCGTGGTCGTCCCGTGGCTCGCGTTCGGCCACCTGCTCCCGTACCTGGAGCTCTCCGAGCGGCTCGCCGAGCGGGGCCACAGCGTGACCTACGTCTCCACGCCGCGCAACCTCGCCCGCCTCCCGCCGGTGCGCCCCGCCGCCGCGCCGCGCGTGGACCTCGTCGCCCTCCCGCTGCCGCGCGTCGACGGCCTCCCCGACGGCGCCGAGTCCACCAACGACATCTCCTACGGCGAGCGTAAGTTCCACTGGAAGGCCTTCGACGGCCTCGCCGCGCCCTTCGCGGAGTTCCTGGCCGCCGCGTGCGCCCACGAGGCCACCAGGCCTCACTGGATCATCGCCGACTGCTTCCATCACTGGACCGCCTCCGCCGCCCTCGATCACAAGGTTCGAGTTCGACCCAATCCAATCCGCGAAAGACTGCTAACTTTCTTCCCGGTTAATTTGTTCCATGTCTCAAATCTAGCTCCATCAATCACCAGGTACCATTGGCGATGCTTCAGCCGACCGCTGCTTCGATCGCCGCTGCGCCACGCCCGCCGTCGGTGCACCCGGACCCCGATGCTTCCGTGGCTGAACAGCCAGCCGCGGCCGCGCGCGCTGTGCCCCGTTACGAGCGGGAGGGGCACGCAGTGTTTATCACTGGCCATGGCGCGTCGTCGGGTGGCATGTCCGTCATCCAGCGCTTTATCTTGACAAAAGACAGGTGCACGGTCGCGGCCATGCGGAGCTGCATCGAGTGGGAACCCGAGACATTCCCTCTGGCGGAGACGGTCCTCGGCAAGCCGGTCATTCCCCTCGGCCTTCTGCCTCCGTCAGCCGACGGAGCCCGCCGTGCCGCCGCCCAAGGAGCAGAGCACGCCACCGTGCAGTGGCTGGACGCGCAACCGCCCGACTCCGTTATATACGTCGCACTAGGAAGCGAGGTGCCGCTGCGCGTGGAGCAGGTGCACGAGATGGCGTTCGGGCTAGAGCTCGCCGGGACGCGCTTCCTCTGGGCCTTGAGAAAGCCCAGCGGCGCCGCCGACGACGACAGCGCCGAAATGCTCCCTCCCGGTTTCGAGGACAGCACCAGCGGCCGCGGGCTGGTGACCACGGGGTGGGTTCCCCAGATGAGCATCCTGGCGCACGCGGCCGTGGGCGGGTTCCTGACGCACTGCGGCCGGAGAGCCTCCTGTTCGGGCACCCTCTGGTCATGCTGCCCATCTACGGCGACCAAGGGCCGAACGCGCGGCAGATGGAGGCGAAGCTGGTGGGGCTGCAGGTGGCGAGGAACGAGGACGACGGGTCGTTCGACCGCCATGGCGTCTCGAGCGCCGTCCGGGCCGTCATGGTTGACGAAGAGGCCAGGAGGGGCTTCGTGGCAGGTGCGGCGAAGATGCAGGCGGTCGTAGCCGATACGGATCTCCACGGTAGGTACATCGACGAATTTGTCGAGCACCTCAGATCTTACGCCGCAGCAAGTGCAAACGCTGCAAACTGATGGCGGCTTCAGTTCTGCCGGGCCAATCTCCACCACTAGTTCTGGTTTCTTTTAATGGAAATCGCGGGGGAGGCGGGGAACCCTTTCTTCAGAAAAAAAAAAAAACTCCACCTCTAGGCTTCATGAACAAGGAAAAACGATGTGTACTTCATGTCTCACTTGCTGTATTTTTATTTTGTTATTATCTACCTGGGAAAGAAAACTTCGTCAGCAGATTTGCGTTTTCTAATGCGTGATTTTAGGAATCTGATAAGTATCCAACGCTAAAATAGCGAGTGCATAGTCAATTAACGACAGAATCAGAGCTAAGCTCCTCCCTCCCTACCCCCCGCACCACCGCGCCGCGGGCCACTCCGGCCGGGGCAGCCACCAAACCCGTGGCTGCCCAAGCGGGCAGCTGCGCCTCCCCAACGGCCGATGGCCCCCTCCCTCGTCGCTGCCATCAATGCCCCTCGCCCCCCGCCGACCGCTCGGCATGGTAATCTCCTGGATCTGGGGAAGATCCATCTGCATCCTTCGGTCCGTCCAACGCCCCGGTCTCGTCGCGGTCGCCCTGTGTCCCATCTCCGGGTCCGCTGCGTATCCTGCTCCGGGGCGAGTGCTCCCACGCTGCACCACCCCTTTCCCCCGCGGATCTGGTCGCGTCCCCCTCTTCGGGGTGCCCCATGCTCAAATCCATTGTGGTTATTCCTTCCCCGCCCGCCTGCCACCCCTCTTCAGGCAATGAGGACGGCTGGAGCACTTACCGCTCGCGAAAAAGCCGGCGCGCCATTCAATCCTCGCCGGCTCATC
>NC_041389.1:659260948-659261930 GCF_002162155.2 Triticum dicoccoides | reverse complement strand
TGCATCCATGGCTGCCAACCGCCACTTCCACACCGACCCCTCCCGCCGCCCACGCGAAAGCCACAAAGTCATCATCTCCACGCCGGCCATGGAGCAGCAGGAGTCCATCCTCCGGCACCACGTTGTGCTGCTCACCGTCGTCGACAAGGCGCGCCCCACCAATCCCATGGCTGTCGGCAAGGCCCTCGAGAAGCAGCTGCGCATCCCCTCGCACCTCCTGTGGGTCACCTACCACCACCCTGAAGACTTCTTCGTCCTCTTCAACCTCCCCGCGCACCACGACCTGGCCGTCCGTCAGGGCTCGGTCACCGTCGACGGGGGCGTGCTCCGGATCAAGCCTTGGCACGAAGATGACCACATGACCCATGACAACTTCAAGCTCCATGTCAGGGTGGTCATTGAAGATCTGCCCATGCAGCTGTGGTCGATCGAGGGTGCGGAGGAGGCCATCGGCGACCGGTGCCGGGTCGACTGCCTCGACAGCAAAACCTACGACCAAGGGGACACGAAGACGTTCGGCGCCTGGGTCTGGGTGTGGGATGTTGTCCACATCCCAACCAAGCGCACTCTGTGGATCATCAAGCGTGGCGCGGGCAGAACGGAGGAGATGTACGGCTTCTCCCCCCCGATCCGGGACGTCGCGCCCCCGCCATGGGTCCGCCGTAAAGACCTGCTCATCCACGTCGACCTCGTCGAAGACTAGACACCGCTGTCCCGCGCTCCTCCTCCTCCCCGCAGAGCGGCCTTCCATCATCAGAGTCCGAGAGCGACACCAGGCCGTTCCCTGCAACGTACCCTGGCACCTGGGTGATGAAGATCGAAGATGGCCAGGCCCCCGACCAGCATGGCCGCGCGCAGCGCCCCGGGCCTGCCGTGGCCAACATTGGCTGTCGCGGCATGTCTCTCGGCGGCCCTAGATGCAGCCACGACGGGGACGATGGAGGGGGCCGGCGCTCCTGGAAAGACACCCTCCTGGGGCGCG
>NC_041389.1:659231485-659260676 GCF_002162155.2 Triticum dicoccoides | reverse complement strand
CAGCTACTCCAAGGACAAGCAAGCTCCGTCCGCGCGCGCCCGGACCCCAACCCGCTCCCAACCAGAAGCTGCACCCAGGCGTGCCTCCCCGAACCCAGCGGTTGCTTTCTTTGAAGACGCAGCAACGCTGGCTCCCCCTCCCCCTACATCCCTTGCTGCGACAAATGATGTCGACGTTGTTGCCGCGGAGGCGACAGCCGAGCCTCTCTGCTTCCCCGACAACGACAACTGCAACTCCAAGACTGCTGCTGCCCTCTCTTCCCAAGCCTGTCGTGCCCCTGCCCCATCCACCACTTCTGTTGGTGTGTAGGTGGGCGCGGTCACGCAGAGGGTTCAGCAGATGGACATCAATGACCAAGACGGTGTCGCGATCCGTCGCCGTCTCTTCACCGATGTTCCGGCGCCCATTCTGCCCCCTCCACGCCCGTCTGCTCCGAGGAAGACGCGGACTGCATCAGCTCCAGTGCGGCAGAGCGCCCGCCAGGCCAACAACCGCTCGGAGGTGCCGGTGACGCACCGTGCAACGCTATGCATCATCCGCGAGCTCGGGCTTCTGGGGCCAAATGACAAGATGACACCAAAGGCGGCCGAAGCCCTAATCAAGAAGTTCGACGAGCCTCTCACCTAAGATGACATCAACGGCCTGGCAAATCTCACGTGCCAGGATCCTGTAGCTCTTCGCATCGCTGCCGGCCTAGCCGGCCCTGATGGAGCTCCCCTTGGGGAGGCGGCTTAGATTATGTTACCTAGATGTAGTTGCTCCCTCTAGAGGCGGTCGGTCCTGGACTGGCTCAAATTAGGTTTCATGAATAGTTTCAGGATAGAGGTTCAGTTCTCATGTCGATGGAACTTGGGGTCTATTGGTGGCCGTCGACATGCCACGGATGTAGCTGAAGTGTATTTGTTCGTCATCATCATTAGTATTTCTAGTCTCTGGAGCAAACTCAAGTGTCCTAATGAGTAACATCAATTGTGCGATCATGTCCTTGAATGTCCGGGGACTGAACTCAGCGGCAAGGCGGGAAACAGTTAGAGAGGTAGGAGCTGCACAGCGACTCGCCATCCTCTGCATCCAGGAAACTAAAATAGAAACATGGTCTCAGGCCATGGTTAGTGACATTGGCGGTAGTTACTTCAAAGATTGTGTAGTATTGCCGGCGATTGGCTCCAGGGGCAGAGTTGCAATCTTCTGGAACCGGGACCTTGTGTCCGTCTACTCCCAGGCAGTTGGTCAATTCCCGATCATAGCCACTGTCACTCTAGTTAGCTCGGCAACTAGTTTTGTCCTCACATCAGTATACGGCCCCTCCGACGGCACTAACAGAGACGCCTTCTTCGCTGAATTAGCTAGCACGGCACCTCCAGTAGGCACTCCATGGCTAGTTAACGGAGACTTCAATGTCATCTATGAGGCGACAGACAAGAACAACCACAACTTAAACAGAAGGTTGATGAGTAGATTTAGATCAGCTTTAGACTCGGCGGCTCTCAAAGAAATCAAATGTAAAAATAGGAGGTTCACCTGGAGTAACGAACGGGAATCGCCCACGTTAGTTAGCATCGACAAATTCTTCGCTAACCTAGAATGGGAAGCCCTTTTTCCATCCTTCATGCTCGTCGCTGCGTCCACAACCTGCTCGGACCACTGCCCCCTCATCCTTGCCAGCGCCACTGCCCCTCCTCGACGAGCAAGATTCCGTTTTGAAAGCTTCTGGGTCAGTTTTCCTCACTTCAAAGAAACGGTGCAGCGGACATGGCAACGCCTTGCCATGCAAACCTGCGCCTTCAGCAGAATCAAAACAAGACTCGAGTGGGTGGCCAAAGACCTGAAGATTTGGAGCGGCAGCTTATTCAGTGATGCGAAGATGCAGTTCCACATTGCTTCAAAGTTAATCCTGAGATTCGATGTGGCCATGGAAAAGCGCCAACTGTCCCCGGCTGAGTTCAATCTGAGGAAGCTTCTGAAATAGAGGATTATTGGTCTTGCGGCCGTCGAGCGAGCGCGTCGTCGCCAAGCTTCTCGGATAATATGGCTCAAGGCCGGAGACGCAACCACTGCTTTCTTCACTGCAAAGGCCTGCTCAAGGAGGAGAAAAAATTTCATTCACTCTATGCGATCTGAAGATCATGTGGCGATCGAGCATGACGAGAAGGCCGCCACCATTTATGAGCATTTCAATAAGATCATGGGAGCTGCTGAACCCAGAAAATGCACCGTTAACTGGGATGTGTTGAACCTGCCAACAATCAGAGCTGATGGTCTTGATGCTCCTTTCACTGAAGCGGAAGTTTGGAGAGCGATCATTGAATCCCCGGCAGAAAAAACTCCAGGGCCCGACGGTTTCAACGGGCAATTCTTCAGAAGCTCCTGGGACATCATAAAAGATGAGGTGATGGCAGTGTTCAGCCAGTTCCACAGCCTATCCGGGGCAAACTTCGACAAAATCAACTCTGCTTTTGTGGCCTTGCTTCCTAAGAAAGACGGAGCTGAATCCGTGGGAGATTTTCGGCCAATAAGTCTCATCAACTCAATTGCTAAGCTCATCACCAAAGTGCTCTCGATAAGATTGGCAGAGAAAATCTCACCCATCATTTCGTCAGCTCAGAGCGCTTTCTCAAGTCAAGATGCCTGCAAGATAACTACCTATGTTAGGAACTCAGTTCGATCACTACACCGAAAAAAGAAGCCTGCCTTGCTGATTAAACTGGACATTGCTCGAGCATTCGACTCGGTATCCTGGGAGTTCATGTTTGAACTGTTGCAGCAGCTGGGTTTTAACACTCGCTGGAGGGACTGGATTGCCATGCTGCTCAGGTCATCCTCATCCGCGTTCCTGTTAAACGGCGACCCTGGCATCCCTCTCATCCATCGCCGTGGGCTGCGGCAAGGAGACCCGTTGTCCCCGCTGCTGTTTATCCTAGCCATTTACATCCTTCACTGACTCATAACAAAAGCTGATGATGATGGCATTCTTGCCCCACTGCCAGGAAGAGAACTGAAACTGCGCACCAGCATGTACGCTGACAATGCAGTCATCTTTGCAAACCCAGTTCGGGAAGAGCTCGACAAGCTGTTTCAGATCATCACCAGTTTTGGGGATGCTTCAGGCCTGCACCTCAACATCAGCAAGTGCACCATCAAGCCCATTCGTTGTGACCACATTAACCTTCAAGAAGTTCTGCAGGCGTTTGGTGGACAGATCGTTGCCTTCCCAATACGTTACTTGGGATTACCAATAAGCCTCGGCCGTGCCAAAATGGTTCATTTTCAGTTCATCTTGGACCGCATCCGAGCCCGGCTGGCTGGAAGCGTAAACTCATGAATATAGCAGGGAGAAGAGTGCTTGTTCGGAGCGTCCTCTCGGTGATCCCAACTTTTGCACTCTCTGTTCTTCGGCCACCCAAGCTTCTCTTCAGATAGATTGATAAAGCCCGCAAAAAATTTCTTTGGACACAAGAAGATGAGCTTACTGGCAGCAAATGCAAGGTTGCCTGGAAACACGTATGTACGCCGACTGAATACGGAGGCCTAGGCATCCATGACCTACAGAAATTCTCTCGCGCTTTGCGGCTCAGATGGTTGTGGCTGTCATGGCAAACTGAAGACAAACCTTGGAAGGGCTCGGACCTACCATGCGACAAGGAAGACAAAGCCTTGTTCGATCATGCAACCTCCGTAACTCTTGGAAATGGCAGAACGGCTTCCTTCTGCCAATCCCCATGGATCACCTCTCCAAGCCTTGCCATTCTGTTTCCAGGACTGTTCAAGTGATCACGGGGCAAAAACAAATGCGTTGCTGATGCGCTTGAAAATGACAAATGGGTGCTGGACATGAAGATACGACCCAACGAGAACCTGATTCACAGCTTCATCGTCCTCTAGAGAGCACTGCGGGCCAAAGCAATATCACTGCAACCACAGGTGGAAGATAAAATCACCTGGCATTTTCAGAGCGCGGGCGTATACAGTGCAAAGTCTGCTTACAAAGTGCAATTCAGCAACTTGCAGAAGACGGACGACAAACACCTGATATGGAAAACATGGGCACCCGGAAACATAAAAGTTTTCTTCTGGCTGTTGCTCAAAAATCGTCTTTGGTGCAACGATCGACTCCAACGCAGAGGATGGGAGAATGGATACTTCTGCACTCTTTGCACAAGAAACCTTGAGACTTCAGTGCATCTCTTTTGGGAGTGCCCGGTCAGTAAGGAAATATGGAGAAGGATCTCGACCTGGAATGACTATGACAGGCTTCGGCGCCTTGCCGCCCCCTCGGACCACAGCACCTCCTCCATCTGCATCATGCGCAACCTCATTCAACAATCAAGACCAAGACTCAGAGACAAGCTCAAGACAATGATCTTCCTTGTCACATGGCACATCTGGAGGGAGAGAAACAATAGAATTTTCAGACATGAGCCAAGCCAAATCTGCTCTGTGATCGCAGTGATAAGAAGAGATGCAGAGAGTTGGAAACTAGCAGGGGCCAAATGCCTGGCAACGCCATTAGGAGATCCAGGCTAGACTGTTCAGGGTCTTCGAAACCAACCTCTTGTAACCACTCATGATCACTTGATTGAACATGTTTCCCGCTTTCTACCTGCTTAATATATGAATGCCGGTGGCCCACCGGTTCTTTCAAAAAAAAGTATCCAACGCTCGGTACAAGCACAGGCGACGAGTTTAATGAAACGAGGAGCAAGGCAACTTTCATGCTTCAGTTTATTTTTGGACGGAAAATTGACGTGCTTGCCCTTAACTTGCCATCCTCTTTGTCAACTAAAGTTGCTATCAAAACGTTTGGGTTGCCATGTGCTCGTTCTAGACATTCATTACTCATCTCTACTATCTAAAAGAAATGTAATGTTCCCTCTCCTCCCTTACGTTTCGTCCGGCACCAGCGTATCGCATGTTGTTCGTTGATTGTCCTCCACTCGTCAACACATGGGCCAAAGGCCAAAGCCCAACCCCCCGCGAGCCAGCCTACAAGCACATACAGTACATTGCTATACTCCTTTCTCCTCACGACCCCTCCTCTGTCCGCCGCCGCCGCTGCTCTCTCTCTCTCTCCATCATGCGCATCCCCACTGAATCGATCCATCCGTCCGTACTCCTCGCTCTCTTCCTCCCGGGACTCGTCGGATCTGCACGGGTAGTGGCTCACCCCACCGGATGGTACTCTCTTAGCCATGGTGATCCCTCCTATCTTCTCTCAGGGCAAATGATCGTGCCATCCCTACAAATGACGTCGCCTTGGGTGATTGCTAATAAACTCCTCCCTGTCCTCTAGGTACGCTTTGGTGTTAGACTGGGCAACACTTGGAGAGAGTCTGCACCGCTGATGGGTGCCCCCTCAGCCCTTCTGCTTCCGTGTCATGCGCAATTCCGGTGACCTCATGTAGCTCGATCTCGATGCACTCCGCCTACACGAGGGCGGTGCCAAGACGGGCAGCAACAATATGAGCTTGCAACTCTATAAGATAGACGGTCTCCTCTGCTCTCTTTTTTTGGCAATTTTTCAGTGTACTGCATGGGATAAATTGACTACTGAATACTGATACAGTATGTACATTGCAGATTTGATGCAGTTGGTGCAACATTGAACCATTCTTCTAACTTTGTGCAGATCATGGCAGGAGGTAATATGATTTTGGCAGTGAAGTTCCAATTGAAGAAAGAACGGAAAGAGGAAACACAACAATTTGAAGCCTATTAAAGTAAAAAACAATTGTTGTCCCAGTCTCCCATCCCAACCATCCATGCATGATGCATAGTCACCGTAAAATTAGTGTGTGCTCCATGATCATCTAGAGAAATCATGCTGCTAAAATAGTCAGATCTCAGTTTAGATGTATTGTGATTCTGAATTTTTCACAACCTTCATACCTGAATCTAATTGATGGTCATGTGTGCATACATGTTCAGAAAATGGTTACTATTTTTTTCTGTTAGATTCAGTGCATATGAAATAAAATAGTAATTTGTGAGGATACTACAATCAGAGAAAGATCACTAGCATTTTTGTTAAAAGGGAATGATCGAAAGTGGTCGTAATATCTCAGCCAAAACGATAAAGTTTTTAGTTGTTACCACAAAGTATGGCATTGTGCCATTGTCCAAAGGTAACTCTAATTTGTTGTGCCCCGGCTCAGTTGAGAATTGCAAATTATGTGAGCCATGCGAGTTATATGTTTGTATACTTTATACTTGAAACTATCAGCATGTTCATAACCTATACTCTTGGTGAATCATGTGTTTCCAGATAACAGCAAGGTTTCTGAATATTTTGTGCTACACATGACTTCAGAGGAAGGATGTGGCGACTATGGAGATAAGTGTCAGAGAGAAGCGGGTGAAGAGCTAGACAAAGGTTTTTCCCTGATCTACATGCAATGCATTTATCTTCAGAAACAAAATTGTCAGCTCCTTGGCCATTAGCTTCTGAAATTAGACATGAGCTTCACTAATTGGATTGCCATGGTATGTATCAATTCTACTTGGTTTGCATATTGGGAGGATATAGATGGTAAAGAGCCTTTTTATGTTAAATTGGTTATTATGTAAAGAACTCGCTGAAATTTTAGCGACACGTCTATGTGCCCCGTTGCAACGCACGGGCAATTACCTATCATTTCCATAATTTTATTGATGCGTCAAGAAAGACTACAATAGAAGCTGGGCAAAGGATAGAAGAATAGAAAAATGAAGTTGGAGCCGTTGGATCCTTAATGGAGGCTTCATATTTGAAATGTTAGGCTGGTGAATTCTCTATACTTTTGCGGAAAGCTCCCTGAGTAATTGCTATATACAATAAAGACCCTCCCACCAGCTCCCACGTGCCTGATCTGAAGCACCCATTGGACATCCGATGCTCCAGATTTGTTTTTCTATTCTTCTATCCTTTGCCTAGCTTATATTGTAGTCTTTCCCGATACAAATAGGTAAACTCTGCAACAAAAGCATCAATGATCCACACACATAGCTCATCTTAGCTTCATGCCGAAACTACACATTCCCCAACCCACGGAAAGAAAGAATGGCGGCCCGACACCGTCTTGTGAAATGAGCCACTGAATCTTGATGATCAAATCCCCGATCCAAAGATGGAGGCTTAATGAAATGCAAGTTCCTACACAAAAAGAAGTTGCTAAGAGGGGACGGTTCAAAACTCCAAAATGACAACTCCTTAGCAGCCGCCTAAACCTCAAAAACAAACTCATAGATCTTCTACCCAAAGAAGGACCCAAAGTAGTAGTTGTATCAGAGCCACCAAAGCAGGATTATTAGATTGAGTTTTTTCCCCATGGTTGACACCATGGCACCATCACCGTTTTCTAGAAATGTTTACAAAAAACCATTTGAAGGTCCTAACCTTGTAGTCCTAAGTAGACAAAATGTTTTCAAGATTTAAAGAAGACTTACCCAAAGACCATGAGTAGTATGAATGTTCCACTAATGTTGTGTGAACATACTGATGAATCATTTGTAAAAGAGTTGGGGTGGAGTCCAATGGGCCGAACCTGATACACGGGAATACTGGTCCAAAAAGTATTAGTACCACTTATCATCTAAAAAGGATTCGTGAATACTATGTCTCGCTTATTTTGTGTATAGCATCCATCTCACCTCAAGGAGGCGCCCATATGGGCCGCCTCTTTAGCGCAACTCGTTTGTATCCTACATGTCCTACATTTCGTTGTTCGCTCTGCTCTGTTTCTTTCCTTTTTTGGTTTTATTTTTTTGTTCTTTGTTTCTTTCTAGGTTTTTCACTATTTTTTACTTTTCTTTCTTTCATTTTTCATTTTTCTTTCTTTCTTGGTTGGTTTTCATCACCTTTTGTTTTCTTTGTTTCTTTCGTGGTTTTCACTTTTTCATACTTTTGCATTGATTTTCATTTTTTTGTTTAACTTTCTAGGTTTGTCCATTTTTCTTTGTTTCCGTGTCGATTTTCATTGATTTGTTCTTTGTTCAACACATGTATTTTTTATATGCATCAGGAACATGTTTATATACACGTTTGGCATTTTCTGAAATAATGATTAGCATTTTTTTGAAAACTTATATTTTTATGTCTACTTTTTTCCATATGCACTGTACTTTTTTGGTATCCATATAATACAACTTTTAATACAAGTTTATGATTTTTCAAATAAAAAATCAACATATTTTAATACATGGTTAACATTTTTAAATACATGGTCATTTTTAAATGGCAATAAACATTTTATTTTATACACAATGCACATTTGTTTTACATCAACAACGTTATATATGCATGATTAACATTTTTAAATGCATATTTGTTTTTAAAAGAAATCTGTTTTTGATGTCTATTTTTATTTAATGTATGTTTTATATATTTTTATACACTAGGAACATTTTTATAGATGTTGACATATTCTTTAAATACAGGATCAACATTTTTTCATACCATTGTATATATTTTTCATATACTAATACACATGACAAACGTTTTTTTCAATTCACATTTAACATTTACCAAATGCCTGGTTAACATTTTTCAAATACTTGATTAGCACTTTTCTAATGCTTGGTTAACAATTATTTTTCAAAAGTTTTTTGTAAAGTGTGTTTTGTTATGTGCATTTTTAGAATGTTTGGAAGTATTCCCGTCAAAAAATGGAATGTTTGGAGCTATAAACAAAAATAAAGCAAGAAACAATATAGAAAAATACAAGGCAGTGGTCGCCCGCAAGCTAGGCTAGCCCATTCAGGCGAGGCTGCCCTACCTCTCAATATGTACTTCATGTCTGACTTACTGCATTTTAGTTTTGCAATCTACATGGCAAAAAGAAACTTTCTATCAGGATTTGTATTTTCTAATATGTAATTTTATTTATGCATCATCAAATAGATAAAACGAGTCTCTGCAACAAAAGCATCAAGGATTAACACAACCAACGCACACACCCACGCAAAAGCTAGACAAAAAGATAAAAAGGGCAAGGAAGAGCGCTACCCACAATCATCTTCAGAGGAAGCATCACCTAGCTCATCTTAGCTTCATGCCTAAACTGCACATTCCCCAACCCATGGGAAGAAAGAATGTCGGCCTGACACCGTCTTGTGAAATGAATCATAGAATCTCGATGATCAAATCCCCGATCCAAATTGTCATCTAAAGACGGAGGCATAATCAAATGCAGGTTCCTACACAAAAAAGAAGTTGCTAAGAGGGGACTGTTCAAAACTCCAAAAATGATGACTCCTTAGTAGTCGCCTGAACCTCGAAAACAAACTCACATGTCTTCTACCTAGAGAAGGTCCCAAAATAGTAGTTGTATCAGAATCTCAAGACGATGCCTCCAAACGACAGCATATCCGGATTCTTAGCTCGGGGTTTTCGCCTATTGTTGGCAGCATGGCACCATCACAGAGTTCTAGAAAATGTTTGACAAAAAAACATTTGTAGGTCCTAACCTTTTAGTCCTAAGTATAGAAAATGTTTTTAAGATTTTAAAAAGACTTACCCACCAATATACCTGGCCATACCTCGGGCCGGGCCTAGCCAAGGCTGACACAAAAAACCCAGGCCTGGGCCCGGCCCGGCCCGACCAATGGGCCTATTTTTTGGGCCCGAGCCCGGCCTGGACACCTAAAAGCCCGTCAGGCTTTGGGCCGGCCCGGCCCGACCTTCAGGAAAGCGCAAAAACGATGGGCCCGGGCCCGGCCTTGGGCTCAAAATCTAGGCCCGAGCCCGTCCCGGGGGCAGCGTCGGGCCGGGCCGGGTCAAGCTTTTTCGGGCCGGGCCGGCCGGGACGGGCTTCCCATGGCCAGGTATACCGACCAACCATGAATAGTATGAATATTCCTCTAATGTTGTGTGAAGATGCAGAGGAATCATTTGTAAAAAGGGTTAGGGATGGGTCCAATGGACTGACCCTGATGCACGGAAATAGTGGTCCAAAAAAATTAGTAGTACTACTTATCATCTAAAAGGGCCTCGTGAATGCTATATCTCGCTTATAGCCAGTATAGCATCCATCTCGCCTCAAGGACGCGTGACTAAAAGGGCATCGTGAATACTATATCTCACTAATAGCAAGGATAACATCTATCTCGCCTCAAGGACGTGTGCATATAGGCCGCCTTTGCAACGCAGCTCGTTCATATTATGTAGTTCGTTGTTCACCCTACTATGGATTTTTTTCCTTTTATTTTTTCACCAGTTATCTTTTCCTTTGTTTTTTTCTTGGTTTTACTTTTTTTTACATTTCTTTTGTTTTCTTGGTTGGTTTACATCGAATTTTGTTTTTCTTTGCTTCTTTTTGGTTTTCACTTTACTCATTCTTTTGCATTGATTTTCTCTGTTTTCATTTGTTGTTTTCTTTTTATCCTTTTTTGGTTTTTATTGGGTTCGTTCACTTTGCATTGTTTCTTCGTCGATTTTCATTAAAAAAAATTTCAACACATGTTTTTTTTCATATAAATTAGAAACGTATTTTATATACAGGTTTAATATTTTTTAAATACATGATTAACATTTTTTTGAAAGTATATATTTTTTGCTGTTTCTTTTTTCCATACACACAATACTATTTGCTATCTATATAATACATTTTTCAAACCAATTTAACATTTTTTTAAATATAAAATTAACATTTTTTACTACATGGTCAACAATTTTTAATACATGGTGAACATTTTTTAATAACTATTAAACATTTTTCACACACAATGTATATTTTTCGTTTACATCAAAATATTTTTATATGCATGTTTAACATTTTTGAAATGCAGAATTAACGTTTAGAAAAATATTTTTTATGTCTACTTTTATTTAATACGTTATATTCTTTTTGTATACACCAGGAATAATTTTTATACATGTTTTAGCATTTTTATATACACCATCAACATATAATTTTTTGAACATACACCATCAACATTTTTATCATACCATTGTATTTTTGTGTATATATTTTTTCTGTACACATTTAATTATTTTCATATGCTTGCTAAAATAGTTTTAAATACTTGATTAACATTTCTTAAATATTTGATTAACATTTTTCTATACAAATTTAACATTTTTTAAATGTTTGGTTAACATTTTTTAATGTTTTATGTAATGTGTGTTTTGTTATGTATATAAAGCAAAACAAAAGAATGTTTGGAAGCAAAAATATATAAAGCAAAAAACAAAAACAGTAAACCAATTGAAAAAACAGGCAGTGGTCACCCGCACGCTGGCCCGACCCAGTCAAGCGAGGCTGCCCATTCATGTTTCCTCGGGCATCTATTCATAAGGCGAAAAAAGGGCCGCCTACACAGCTCTCTCCCCTCTTGCTAGGGTTTTCTCTCCTCTCGGCGGCGGCGGCGGCAATCGTTCGCTCCTCGCTACCGTCGAGAACCAACCTCCCCTCCCCTCCTCTCTTTGTTGGTTCACGGAGAGGGACGAAGGGCCAGCTAGGGTTTCCCCGCCCACGAACAGTTTTTCTCGGGCAAGAGTACAATGGATGAATCGGCTTTGGGGTCGTGATCGGGTGCGCCCCTCTCTGACCTAGAGGCGATGATGGAGGAGCTAGGACTGAGAGAAGATGAACTTGATGACGTGGTTATGGAAGATGAGGAACTGCCAAAGGAGGCGACTCGATGGATGATCATTGCTAGGGTTCATACCAAGAAAATCTGTAGTCAATTCTGGTTCTATAGGAACATGAGGGTGGCTTGGGACCTGGCAAAGGAAGTCAAGATCAAGCCGCTCGAGGAGAACTTGTACACAATGTAATTCGGCTGCCTGGGAGATTGGGAACATGTGATGGAGGAAGGACCGTGGGCATACAAAGGGAAGACGGTGGTGCTAGCGTCGTATGATGGTTTCACTAAGTCGTCGACGATAGAGCTCAGTAAAGTTGATATATGGATTCAGATCCATGATTTCCCAGAAGGCTACTTCTCCAAGATCAAGGCCTTGTCTGCAACAGTCGGCGAGTTCATCTATGTTGAGCCAAGTTCACATGACTTTGAAGGTAATTTTGTCCGAGTACGCGTTAAATTGACGTCACAAACCCCCCCCCCAAGAACGCAGTTTCTCTGGTGATCAAGAAAAAGGACACCGTTCAGCGGCTTATCTTTAGGTGAAGTATGAGTGACTCCATGACTAGTGTGTGCTTTGTGGCTACTTGGGTCATCTTTCCAAGGAGTGTGGTGACGGAGTCCATCCCCCAAAGGCGCTCGTGTTCAAAGATTTGAAAGCGACATGGTTCAGAGGGCCAGGAATAGGTCGAGGAGAAGGACGATGACAGGGAGGTAGCAACACTAGAGGGGGCCGAGGCAGAGGTCAAGCTAGCAGAGGAAGGGGCGCGGATATGAACACCAGAATACCTCAATGGACTCTGACATCTATATGGAGGAGGTGGATGGAAACAGAAAGAGGGGTGATGCGGCAACTGACCCAATGGCACCAGTGGGGAAGACGACGATTGTAGTTGCTGCAAACAAGCTTCTGTTGATGCCCCCTCTGGTAGTTCCATTGAGCCCATCATCAAAACAGGAGCCGAAGCGGAACAAAGTAGCCTCTACAACAAGTGACAAAGCCAATGTGAAGAACACGGCCTTAAACAAAAACGATGCGTGTATGGCAGGCCTCCCAGGGGGGTCACGCCAAGCGCAATGAGCCTCCTATGTTGGAACTGTCGCGGTGCTAGCAATCCCGCGACAGTTCGTGAGCTTCATGAGATGACGAAGCAGTTTGCCCCCTCTGTACTTTGTATCCTTGAAACTCAAATAGAGGGTTCTAGAGTTAAGAATATGGATGGTTCTTTAGGGTTTAATAAGAGTTTTGCTGTAAGCAGCTCGGGCCGAAGTGGTGGTTTAGGGGTTTTTTGGAATGAAGAAAAAAATCTCGAGATTATTGGTTACTCATAGTATCACATAGATGCAATTATTAACGATCTTGTTGACGCCGGAACTAGGGTTACTTTTGTCTATGGAGAAGCCTAGGTGAATGAACGGCACAAGACATGGTACATGATGAGGGGCATCATAGGCGCAAGCGATGTACCCTGGCTAGTCCTAGGTGATTTCAACGAGGTAGTGTATGCGCATGACCATGATGAAGTGGGGAATAGAAGTCAAGCCCAAATGGACGCCTTTAGAGATGCCCTTGATATGTGTGGGCTATCAGATATTGGCTATACGGGCAACCCTTGGACATTCGAGAAAAAAGTCGCTGGAAGAACATACAAAAGGGTGAGGCTTGACCGGGGAGTTGCAAATCCGGCGTGGACAATAGCATTCCCAACGGCAACATTGGAGCATAAAATGGTAGCAACAAGCGATCATGTCCCCCTTTACGTCCAGTACGTGCATGAGTATGCATGCAGAAGGACCCCACGTCACTTTAAATATGAAATTGCATGGGAGAGGGACTCGGGCCTAGCGCCGGTAGTGGAGAATGCATGGACCAGCTCTGGAGGGGAAACTGTGCAGACAATAAGAGACAAGCTAGCAACGATGTCTGATGATTTGACAAACTAGGACGGATCCCACTTTGGGAATGTACGACAGGAGATACAGCGGCTAAAGCGGGAGCTACAGGAGCTGAGGTCGAACCCTATCCGGATGGGGCCAACGCATGCAGAAATTAAAATACTGGACAAATTAACGGAACTATCTCATAGGGAGGAGATCTTGTGGTGCCAACGTGCAAGGGTGGAGTGGCTAATCCACGGAGACAATAATACGTATTTTTTCCACCTCGGGGCGAGCCGATGGAGGAGGAAGAACCAGATAAAAGCACTCCAAAAACCAGATGGTCAGTTAACAGAGAATATACCGAAGATGGAAGAAATGACCCCTGCCTTCTATCAGCATCTATACACATTAGAAGGAGTTCACAATATGGAGCAAGTCCTAGAGACAGTACCAACGAAAGTAACACAAGAGATGAACGAACTCCTTAATGCTCCATATAGCCAGAATGAAGTGAAAGTAGCTCTGTTCCAAATGTTCCCCACCAAGGCACCTGGACCGGATGGCTACCCAGCACATTTTTTCAGCATCATTAGGAGGTGTGTGATGTCTACTACACAACCTTCTTCTTGTAGATGTTGTTGGGCCTCCAAGTGAAGAGGTTTGTAGGACAATAGCAAATTTTCCTCAAGTGGATGATCTAAGGTTTATCAATCCGTGGGAGGCATAGGACGAAGATGGTCTCTCTGAAACAACCCTGCAACCAAATAACAAAGAGTCTCTTGTGTCCCCAACACACCCAATACAATGGTAAATTGTATAGGTGCACTAGTTCGGCGAAGAGATGGTGATACAAGTGCAATATGGATGGTAGATAAAGGTATTTGTAATCTGAAATTATAAAAACAGCAAGGTAACTTATGATAAAAGTGAGCGTAAACGATATTGCAATGGTAGGAAACAAGGCCTAAGGTTCATACTTTCACTAGTGCAAGTTCTCTCAACAATAATAACATAATTACATCATATAACTATCCCTCAACATGCAACAAAGAGTCACTCCAAAGCCACTAATAGCGGAGAACAAATGAAGAGATTATGGTAGGGTACGACACCACCTCAAAGTTATCCTTTTTGATCTATCTATTCAAGAGTCTGTAGTAAAATAACATGAAGCTATTCTTTCCGTTCAATCTATCATAGAGTTCATACTAAAATAACACCTTAAGACACAAATCAACCAAAACCCTAATGTCACCTAGATACTCCATTGTCACCTCAAGTATCCGTGGGCATGATTATACGATATGCATCACACAATCTCAGATTCATCTATTCAACCAACACAAAGTACTTCAAAGAGTGCCCCAAAGTTTCTACCGGAGAGTCAAGACAAAAACGTGTGCCAACCCCTATGCATAGATTCCCAAGGTCACGGAACCCGCAAGTTGATCACCAAAACATACATCAAGTGAATCACGTGAATATCCCATTGTCACCACAGATAAGCACGGCAAGACATACATCAAGTGTTCTCAAATCCTTAAAGACTCAATCCGATAAGATAACTTCAAAGGGAAAACTCAATCCATTACAAGAGAGTTGAGGGGGAGAAACATTATAAGATCCAACTATAATAGCAAAGCTCATGATACATCAAGATCGTGCCAAATCAAGAACACGAGAGAGAGAGAGAGATCAAACACATAGCTACTGGTACATACCCTCAGCCCCGAGGGTGAACTACTCCCTTCTCATCATGGAGATTATCGGGATGATGAAGATGGCCACCGGTGAGGGATCCCCCCTCCGGCAGGGTGCCGGAACAGGCTCCCGATTGGTTTTTGGTGGCTGCATAGGCTTGTGGCGGCGGAACTCCTGATCTATTATGCTCCTTGATGGTTTTAGGGTATATGGAGATATATAGGCGAAAGAAGTCGGTCAGGGGAGCCACGAGGGTGGAGGGCGCGCCCAGAGGGGGTGGGCACGCGCCCCTGCCTCGTGGCCTCCTCGAAGCTTCCTTGACTTGAGCTCCACATCTCCTGGATCACGTTTGTTCCAAAAATCACGCTCCCGAAGGTTTCATTCCGTTTGGACTCTGTTTGATATTCCTTTTCTTCGAAACACTGAAATAGGCAAGAAAACAACAATATGGGCTGGGCCTCCGGTTAATAGGTTAGTCCCAAAAATGATATAAAGTGTAAAGTAAAGCCCATAAACATCCAAAACGGGTAATATAATAGCATGGAACAATCAAAAATTATAGATACGTTGGAGACGTATCAGTGTGCGCCGAGGACTTCACTCAGGTGGTTCTCAAAATTGTGGAAGGAACATAATCTGCCAAGTGCATTAATGAAACAATGTTGGTTCTTATTCCGAAGGTAAAAAACCCAACGCTCCTATCACAGTTTCACCCAATTAGCCTGTGCAATGTATTATACAAAATTGCTTCAAAGGTAATATCCAATAGATTGAAGTTGGTTTTGCCTGACATCATCTCAGAAGAGCAGTCAGCCTTTGTACCGGGCAGGTTAATCAGAGATAATATAATCACAGCCTATGAGTGCTTTCACTTTATGAAGAGGAATAAAGCGAAGAAAAATCAATCATGTGCTCTCAAGCTGGATATGGTGAAGGCATATGACATGGTAGAATGGCATTATCTGAAGGCCATTATGCTAAAGTTTGGTTTTAGAGCCAGATGGGTTGATATAGTCATGGGTTTGGTAACAACAGTTGAATTCTCTGTTCTTTTCAATGGGAAGAAGCTTCACTAGTTTATCCCTTCATGAGGGATCAGACAAGGGGACCCGATATCTCCATACTTGTTCTTTCTAGCAGCAGAGGGTCTTTCGTGCCTTTTAAAATCTAAAACTGAGTCATCCAATTTGCATGGTATACAGGTAGCACCTACTGCGCCACCGGTGAACCATCTCCTATTCACTGATGACAGCCTACTATTTTCAAGGCAAATGGTGTGGGGGCTAACGAGGTGTACCATGTTCTAGATACTTACTGTCAGGCAACTAGGCAACATATCAACTATTCAAAATCATCAATCTTTTTTAGCAAAGGAGTGCCAGACTCGGTGAGACAGGAAATAAAGGAAATACTCAATGTCCCCAATGAAACTCTGAATGAGAAGTACCTGGGGATGTCGTCTGATGTTGGAAGCTCAAAAAATGGTGCTTTTAAATATCTTAAGGACCGTCTATGGAGTAAGGTGCAGGGATGGATAGAGAGCACCATGTCAACAGCAGGCAAGGAAGTCCTAGTTAAATTAGTTGCCCAAGCAGTGCCTGTTTTTATATGTCATGCTTTAAGCTACCAAGAGGATTGTGTGAACACCTAAACATGCTTATTAAGAAGTTCTGGTGGGGTAGCAAGGAGGGAAAGCGTAAGCCACACTGGGTCTCTTGGAAAGCTATGACGCAACCTAAAGATATGGGGGGGGCTCGGGTTCAAAGACTTTGAGCTTTTCAACCTCGCCATCTTGGCAAGGCAAGCGTAGCGATTGCTGCAAAACCCAGACACATTAAGCGCTCTTGTGCTAAAGAGCATCTATTATCCATCCTTTGATATACTTGATGCTGAGCTAGGAGGCCGACCTAGTCAAATATGGAGAGCAATTGTGCAAGGAAGAGATATTCTGAAGCAAGGGTTGATTAAACGCATTGGCAACGAAGCTACTACTAACATATGGGCACACAATTGGCTGTCAAGGGATGAAATGCTTCGGCTGTCTGGGTGTCTGACTCAAAATCGCCCTACCATGGTATCTGAACTCATAACTCTTGCTACAGCGTCATGGAACAAGCAAGTGGTACAGTCCGCCTTCATGCCGATGGATGCAGAGATTATATTGGGAATTCCATTATGCACTCGGAACCTATCAGGCTTTTGGGCTTAGCATTATGAAAAGCATGGCAATTTTTCAGTGAAGTCGGCTTATAAGATGATCATTGCAACCAGACATCGCAGAGAGGCATGGCTGGAGGGAATGGCAGACCCTTCTAGTGCTAGGGCGGAGAAGGGAGCGTGGAAATCACTGTGGAAAACTGAAGTTCCGGGCAAGGTCCGAATGTTCTTATGGAGATTATCCAAGCAGTCGCTGCCAATGAATGACGTACTGACGCATTGCCATATGGAAGACTCGAGCCATTGCGGCTTTTGTGGGGTACAGGACTCGTGGCGACACTCTTTGTTGGAACGCACCGCGTCGCGGAGTGTTTGGACATTGGGTGATGAGGAGTTGACACATAAAATCATAGTACCACAGAGCCTAATGCTAAAACATGGTTGTTTACCTTGATGGAGAGCTTGCCACATGATAAGTTTGTCCGCTTGGAGGTTACGATGTGGTCGATCTGGCATGCCCGTCGCAAAGCCATTCATGAGGCAATTTTCCAAAGCCCCCATCAGACACATATCTTCATCAACAAGTTTATCGACGAGCTCGGCATTATCAATGATGGAAATCGTCGCCCAAGACTGATTGCGGCTCCAACACGGGAACAACGACAGAATCCAAAGAGGCCACCTGCTGGTTACTGCAAAATACATGTTGATGCAGGTGTTCTCGCAAGAAAAGGAGGATTGGCTGATGCTGTTTGTAGGGATGAGGGGGAATTATCTTGAGGCCTCTGCGTTGGTTCTGGAGGGAGTCCTCGATCGAGCGTCACTAGAAGCGGTGGCGTGCCGCGAGGCTCTCTGCTTGGCGGAAGACTTGAATATCCAGAACTTTGTTATTGCATCAGATTGCAAGCAGGTAGTGTCAGATATTGGCCGAAGTGCTAGAGGGAGATATAGAGCTATAATCAGTGAGATTAACCTTAAAGCTGCTATGGTGCAATGTAAATTTACTTTTGAGTGTCGTGCTGCGAATTATGAAGCAGATAGTCTAGCGAAATTTTCCCTTTCTAGAGGTTCTGGTCGCCAAGTATGGTTTGGCATTCCTTATAACCAGAATCGCATCCCACTTCATGTGGCTTTTGATGAATAAAGTTGGTTTTACCCCTAAAAAATCTATTCATAAGGCCTCAGGTTCTGTAAACCGGCACACACCCTCGACCCGAACGGGCTGGTCCATGTAAGCCGAGAAGCGGGGAAGTTTGATCGGGTGTTGTGAAGCTTCTAGGAGCTTCCCAGACGGGTTTTGGGAAGCTTATGGAAGCTTCCGGTCATTTTTTCGGTTTTTTCAGAATCGGGTTTTGTAAAGGTTTTATTTGGCTTCAATTTATTGTTTTATTTGTTTTCTTTTTTATTCTTATCTATTTTTTCAAAACGCACAAACTTTTTTCAAATTCAATTATTATTTTCAAAATGGATGAACTTTTTCCAAATTTGTGAACTATTTTTCAAAATGGATGAACATTTCGAATTTGTGAATTTTTTAAAAATGGATCAACTTCTTTTCAAAATTGACGACATTTCAAACTTTCTGAACTTTTTTAAAATTGAGGAAGATTATTTAAACCATTGAACTTTTCTTGAAAGTTGATTAACGTTATTCAAATATGTGATATTTTTTGAAAATTGTTATTTTTTTGAAAATCAATGAACTTTTTCCTATGGTGATGAACTTTTATTATATTTGGTGAGTTTTTTTCAAAATTTATGAAAATTTTCAAATTCATGAACTTTTTGCAAATTCATCCATTTTTTTCAAGTTCGCGGCCTTTTTAGATTCATGATTTTTTTTCATTTATTGTGAACATTTTTTGAATTCATGACCTTTTGAAATTCATGCAATTTTTCTGAATTCACAAACGTTTTGTTAAATTCATAATTATTTTAGATCCATACTTTTTTCAAAGTCAACGGGTCAATGGTTAAACATTGGAGCATGAGCCAATCAGAGGAAACGTTCATTGCTCGAGCGAACAACAAGGGGAGGAGCGATCGACCAGGGCGCTTGGGGAAAATTCTAGAACCTTCCAAAACCGGGGGTTTTTCTTTCATTTTTTCTCCTTTTTATTTTCATGTTTTTCCTTTCACCTTTAATTTTTCGTTTTTTCATCTGTTTTTCCATTTTCCTTTCTAAATTCATGAACATTCTGAAATCTGACCACATTTTTCAAATTGGTGAACATTTTTTAAGTTCAACTTTTTTCATCAAATTCAGAATAATTTCATGATTTTATAAAAAAATCATTGAATTTAAATTTTATTCATCAAATATATGATTTTTATTTATAACGTTAAAAAGTATCATTTTTTTGTAGAAATTGTTACATTTTTCTTAGTTCATGAACATTGTTTTGAAATAGTGGAAATTTTCTGAAATTCTATTTTGTTTTGAAATTCCGAACTATTTTAAAAGCAAAAAACAAAAGGAAAAAACAGGGGGGGGCCCACACCTGGGCCGTTCCAAGGTCGCGGTATAGGTGATCTATAAAAAAAAGGTCGCGGTTTAGGAGGTTTCACTCCCGCGTCCCACGTCCGCACCCTGCCATCCACTGATTCTGCTTCCTGTCGTGCGCGTTCGTGGCTTCCCCACCCCGCACGAACGCAAGCATACGTTCTTTTTTTTCCTTTGTTTCTAAGGAGAATGATGCGTTCTTGTTAATTTGTGAGAGCATCTTCAACAGATGCGAAGCTGTGTCCTAGATAAACGGCTATATAGCGCGCCCGCCACTGAAAGTAGCTCTAGCCGCCGCGCTATAATCTTACACGCGGTAAGCAAGATTCAACGCGCTGGGGAAAACTACATGGCGAGTTGGGTATTTGGTGCACCCACTCGCGCACACTGCAAAATCTGTGCTGCTGCAAGTAGGACCACCGGTTGGATGCCGTGTTTTTGTGCATCTGAAAAACCTCTTCATCGCTTCCGCGCGCAAAAAGAGTATTTTAATATTGTAAAAGGATTATACCACGCGCCTGTTGAAGATGGTCTGAGAATCTAGATGCGGTATTCTTGGTGATGTACGAGTACTAGCCAAGTTTGGGTCTCATTCTCGTTGCTTTTGCTGTTTCTATTTGTACTATCGCCATACTCTAATAATCGATATCGTCGCAATGATTCTTAGTGTTGATTTAGTACGTGTCATATGGTCACGAACATACATGCATGCACGCACGCACGCTCGTCAAGGCAGCTAGCATGTACGAATAAACCAGAGCATGTTTGTTTGAACAGAAGCAAGATATAGGGGCTGTTTAGTTTGTGATTAACTTTGCCAAAGATTGCCACATCGAAGGTTAGGCAAGTTTGATCAACTTAGGCAAGTGTTTGGTTCCAGCCAAACCTTTAGCAAGCCACACTTGAGTCCCACATGACATACACACAAAAAGTGTGGCAAGATTCTCTTAGGCTTGCCAATTTGTGGCTTTTATTTTGATGAACTAACCTTAGGCAAGCTGGGCAAAAATATGTGGCAAAATGTGGCAATGCTAGACCTAGAACCAAACAGCCCCATAGTGTTGTGGAGGTTCGTGGCTCGTGCAATATAGTGACTAGAGCACCAGAAATTGCTTTTGGAGGTCGAGCTCCATAGAGGCCTTCAAATGCAAAATTTAAAATTTATGAAAATTCATATTCTTACATTTAAAAAAATTCTTAAAGAATATATATAAGTAGATGAAGGCATAGTGCACAAGTGTATAAATTTTCAGGACAAAATAGCTTGAAATGAGGGCCGTGCAAAAAATATAAATCTGGTTTTTTTAATACATGATACTATTCACCCTTTCAGACCATGATTCTTTTTTACAAGTCGCATTTTAAAATATTTCATCCTAAAATTTTACACACATACGCCTCACATTCTTGTTTACTTGTTCAAAAAAATAAGATTTTTATAAAACTAAAATTTTCGAATTTTGATTTTTATAAAAAAGTCGGCCTTCATGGAGGCCGAGAACCAAAACGGCATTCTCCTAGAGCACTAGTGTGTGTAGGCACTTGGTCTGGTGGTTAGCCTCACGCTGCATGGGAGGCCTTGGTTTTGTGTAGGTTCTTTTATGGGATAAGTATATTTTTCATCCCTTAACTATATTAAAAGTATAGAAATCATTTCTTATCTTCAAAACCAGCAAAACCAACAAAAAATGCGGGGTCGAGATGATTTGATCCTGCGCTTGGCTTGTCCTACATGGAGCACACTAACCACCACGGTAACAGCATCTCTTGTAAATACTAGTCCACTTTCTCTCCCTTTTGTTCTTTACTTACTTTTTCTCTTTTCTTTTTGTCATTTAGTTTTTTTTTTTTTCTAAAATCCACGTAATGTTTCTCAATATCCGTTAACTTTCTTCAAAATTACATTTTTTTTCAAAATGTTTCTCAAATTTTGATGATTTTTTTTAAATTCGTTCAACTTTTTTCAAATCTGCTTAACTTTTTTGAAATTAAATGATATTTTTCTAAAGAAAATTGATGAACTCTTTCCTTGTTCAGTGAACTTTTTTTGAACTAGATGAACTTTTTTTGACCTTTGATGAACTTTGTTTTTCAAATTCATGATTTTTTTTCAAATTCGATGAACCTTTTTTGACCTTTGATGAACTTTTTTTCAAATTTGTGATTTATTTTCATATTGGATGAACTTTTTTCAAATTTGATGAACTTTTTCAAATCAGGCGAACCATTTTCAAATCCAACGAACTTTTTTAAAAATCTAATGATTTTTTTCAAAATTAATGCTGTTTTCTTCAAATTTTTAAACTTTTTTCGAAATCAGTGAGCTAATTTTCAAACTCGATGAACTTTTTTGTTAAAAACGATGAACCTTTTTTAATATTGATGATTTGTTTTTCGAAATTGATGAGATTTTTAAAAAAAGGATGAACCTTTTTCAAATCCAAAAACTTCTTTCAAATCCGCTGAACTTTTCTTCAAAAATGATGCTTTTTTTCTAGAAATTTGTGAACTTTTTTCAAAATCAGTGAACTAATTTTCAAACTCGATGAACTTTTTTGTCAAAATCGGTAAACCTTTTTCAGTATTGATGATTTCTTGTTTGAAATTGATTAACTTTTTTCAAAAAGGATGAACCTTTTTTTAATTTGATGAACCTTTTTTTAATTCCGATGAACTTTTTTCAAAATTGATGTTTTTTTCTTCAAATTTGTGAACTATTTTCAAAATTAAAGAACTAATTTTCAAATTCAATGAACTTTTTTGTTAAAATCCATGAATCTTTTTCAATATTGATGATTTCTTTTTTGAAATTAATGAACTTTTTTCTAAAAGGATAAACTTTTTTCAGTTTTGCATATACTGTTTGTGAAAATCGATGAACTTTTTTTAATTTTGTGAACTGTTCTTAAAAAATGATGAAGATTTTTAAAATTTGTGAACTTTTCTTCAAGATGATGAACTTTTGTCGCCAAGTCGATGAACCTTTTCAAATTCACGTTTAAAATAAATCTAAGTGATTAATAAATAGCACGGACACACTTGGTCTTATATACTTAGCGTTATCATCAATCACAAATGATTAGTGGTTCTAGTGGTTAGCCCAGTTGGAAGAACGATGTGGTGATCAGAGTTAGAATCCTGGAGGCGACATACCTGTTCAGGCGCTTAAGGCGCCGAACAGGAGCTCTCTGCGGGCGCATATGCGCCAAATAAGATATGCCGTTTCCCGAGACTCTCGTGGGATCGAAGGACTTGAACCCTAGTGGGCTGGGGATACCGCTGTTCTCCTCACCATCCAAACCATAGATTAGTTCCCCCCCACTTTACACTATTGAAACCAACATTTCAATTTAAAACTTTCAAAAAAAAAGAAATTTAGCATCTTTTTAAAATTTTCCAGAAAATGCTCACAAATTTTAGAAACATTTGTGACTTCAAATAATTTGCCTAACTTTAAAATACTTCACGAATATGAAAAATATATTATGATTTCAAAATAATGTTCAAGAGTTTCATATTTATTTGTGATTTTCAAAAATGTTCACACATTTTTAAAAATAACTGTGAACTTGAAAACTATTTGTAAATTTAAATAATGTTAACAAATGTTATACAGTTTGTTAATTTGAAAAGTGTTCACAAATAAGTTTTTAAGTATTAAGAAAAAAATAGAAAAATATTTAAGAATTCTAACTACGTTCCTGATTTTTTTAATTAAATCATAAATTTGAAATATATTCAGAATATTTTTTAAAAAAATACATCAAATATAAAAGCAAACTAGAAAATAAAACATAAATGCGCAATAGTTTTTTTCAAGAGTATGACAAAGGCGTATCATATTTTTATATAAGGCAGAATTAGATTACAACACGACTACAACTCGCTACAGAGAACGTAGTACGAACTCCACACCATGGCTCGTCCGAAGACAACCACCGACACAGAAGGCGCAATAGTTAAAAAGGGAAACAAAATTGAACTAAATGTTCCCAAAAACGAAAGGACCGGTGTACGTGGCCAAGCCAGTAGTGCCCACGGGGTCCAGCGCCACCAGCCCTAGCACATCCGCCTCTTCCCTCCCTCCGCCGCCCCTCGAGCCTAGCCATGCCCCCACGCCGCCTGCTACTACACGATCCAGCACTGTCTCTTCCTCCTTGAGCATGTCCGGATCCATAGGGAAGCGAGGCTACTCAGGAACGGGAGGAGGATTTTGAGGAGGTTGAGAAGGAGGTGCCGGGGGAGGAGGAAGAGGAGGAGAAGCATGAGCCGGTGGAGGAGGAGGAGGAACAGGAGCCGGCGGAGGAGGAGCAAGAGCCGGTGAAGGAGGAGGAGGAGCAGGAGCCGGCGGAGGAGGAGCAGGAGCAGGCGAAGGAAGAGGACGAGGCGCCGGCGCTGGATGTGGGGGAGGAGGAGGCGCCGACGATGGAGGAGGATATGGGCGTGGGAGCAGCACGCCATCCTGAACTCCATCCGCTCGGAGTCGGTTGAGGAGGCCAGGCGTCGCCATCGGCAACAGATGGAGGCGGCGCAGGTGGCTCCGGCCGTTGCCGACAACGACGAAATTTGAGTAGTATAGAATGTAGTATGTAGTGCATGCTTTTGTATGGATTTAGGGAATAAGTATGAGAGGCTTGTATATGGAAAAGGAAATATGAAGAGTGCCCGGTCAGTGCCACGGACGGGGTCGTCCACGGGCGTTTGAGGGGTAGAATTTGCAAAGTCTGGCTGCAGATGTTCTAACCTTTCAGAGAAAAAAAATAGAATTATTAATTTCAAAACGAGAAGAAAGGGAGAAGATTCCTTTCGGCCGGCCGATTTGCAGCCATCATCCGCCGCCTGAGATGCACACCACGCGTTTCACATGGATCTTGTCACCGCTCATTCTTTTTCTTCCTATCTTAGGGCATCTCCAGCCGCGCCCCCAACAGCCCCCCCCCCAGGCCACTTTTTCGGCGCCGGCGCCGAAAAAACGGCCTAGTCGCGCCCCCAGGACGACGAAAATCGCCGGTTCGTACCTTTTTTCCGCCCGGCGGTCACAGGCCGAACCCGGTGCGCTGGGGAGCCGTTGGGGGCTCCGGCGCTAGGGAAAAGCACGCCTGGCCCACACCGACAGGGGAAAAGTCAAGGTTTTCTTCCCCCGACTCGCCTCGCACCCCCTGCGCCCTCGGCCACCACTAGCTATATCCCGGCGACGGTCGCCGGCCTACTCCGCTAGATAGCCATTCCCCGCCGGAAAATACCAGCGCTTCGCCGCGGCAGCACCTCCCGCAGCAGCTGGGCGTTTCCGACCGCCGTTTCCGGCCGCGGAGGCGCGGTTTAACGGCGGGTACACGCCCACCGAGCGCAAGGTGTTCAGCATTTTGACTGTCATGGCGATGGACTCGGATGAGGAGGAAGAGCTCGCCTCGCTGCTGGAGGAGGAAGCCGCGGCCGACGTCCAGGAAGAAGAGCATCTAATGGTGCTCGCCGCCCTCGCCCAGCTGCTGGCGAGCAATGAAAAGCCGCGTCGAGGTGGCTCGGCGCCGGGGCGGGTGAAAGCAAAGAACCGGCATCGTCTGCAAGGCTACTGCATGCTCTACTCCGACTACTTCGCCGATGCTCCACTTCATGGCGAGAGAACATTTCGGCGCCGTTATCGGATGAGCCGAAAGCTCTTCCTCAGGATTGTGAATTCCATCCGGGAGTTCGACAACTACTTCAAGTGCAAGATGGATTGCACTGGCGCTCTTGGATTCACCTCCATCCAGAAGTGCACGACAGCGATGAGGATGCTTGCATATGGAGCTCCCAGTGATTCACTCGACGACTATGGGCGCATGGCCGAGTCCACCAGCATAGAGTGTGTCTACAAGTTATGTCGGGCAGTGGTGGCAGTGTTTGGGCCACAATACTTGAGAACACCCAATGCGGAAGACACTGCTCGGATCCTAGCCCAGAATGCAGCAAGAGGATTTCCTGAGATGCTTGGAAGCATCGACTGCATGCATTGGCAATGGAAGAACTGCCCATTTGGTTGGCAAGGGATGTACAAAGGCGCCAAAGGCGGTTGCAGTGTGGTGCTTGAGGCGGTAGCCACACAGGACCTCTGGATTTGGCACTCCTTTTTTGGTATGCCAGGAACTCACAATGACATCAACGTGTTGCAGTGCTCTCCTGTTTTTGCCAAGCTCGTTGAGGGCCATTCTCCTCCGGTGAACTTCGAGATCAATGGGCACCAATATAACAAGGGGTACTATCTAGCTGACGGCATCTATCCGAGATGGTCGACATTTGTGAAGACGATCTCAAACCCTGTGGCAGGAGGCAAGAACGTCTGGTTTGCGAAGCTTCAGGAGGCTTGCAGGAAGGATGTCGAGCGGGCATTTGGTGTGCTCCAATCTCGATTCGCTGTTGTTCGGTACCCCGCTCAGACCTGGTCGAAAGATCAAATGTGGGATATCATGACTTGCTGTGTCATCTTACACAACATGATCATCGAGAGCGAGCAAGAAGACCCAGTGTTTGACACTGAACCATACTACAGGCAGGGTCCTCTAACCGAAGTTGATCACCAGCTACCGGCAACTTGGACTACCTATCTCAGTATGCGTCAGGAGATCCGAGACCCACAGGTGCATCATCAACTGCAGAAAGATCTAATTGAGCACCTATGGAGGCTCAAGGGGGACGCCGCGTGATGAAATACGAGTTTTTATTTGTTGAACTATATAATTTGTATTGAACTATTTGTTGTTGTAGTATTTTGTTGAAGTATTTGATTTTTCTGTGATGAAATATGTGATAAGGAATAATTGTGTTGATAATTGAACGCCGAGACACGGCGAAACCACGCCGAATATGGGCCTATTTTCGCCCATATGGGCCGTTTATTCGTCGAAATTGGGCAGCAAAGTGGGTCAATTTCGGCGCCTGGGGGCGAGCTGGGGGCGACGACTGGGCGCAAAACCGTCCTCCAGCGCCAGTGTATCGCCGGCTCGCCCCCAGGGGGCGATTTGTATGCGTCCTGGGGGGGCCAACGGCTGGAGATGCCCTTAGTCGCTAACAACTGAGTGCCATTTGTCTTTTTTCTTTGTTCGTCTTCTGCAACATATTTTCTGTTACGAAAATAATCTACAACACGATCTCTGTTGTAAATAAATAAATAAGACAACTGACATTTCCGCAACATCTCTTGCAAAAAATTATACAATATGACCTTTTGGCAAAAAGAAAAAAAACTCTACAGATGTTTCCGCAGCTCTGATGTAGAAAATATTCTATAACATAAATTATGTTGCAAAAAATAATAATTCTACTCACGTTTCTGCAACATGATTTCTGCTGCAAAAAATTCTGCAACATAATCTATGTTGCAAAAGTTAAAATGCCGGTCAGCCGCTTGATGACGCTGGATCTGCAGCTAACGACCCCGCTGATCTTTTAAAAAATCAGCCGGCGGACGTGTAGCACCTCCCAAAGAAAAAACCTTTAATCTTCTTCTAGATGCAAACGGATCCGTTGGGCCTGGCCGTTTGGTCGACGTGCTACCGGCTGGCCAACTCGCCAGGTCCAGACAACCGGAAAAGACGGCAGCAGCACGCTGGCATCGTAGTACGCGTGTACACGTGTGCGTTCATTCGTCTCTTTCTGGAACGGGAAACACAAACACGCGACGGACCGGACGGCAAGTTCGTTCGCCACCATGACAGAAGGAAAATGGGAACCTTCCTTCCTTGCTGCTATTAAATGTGTGTGGACTATTCAGGTATAGAACGAACTCGGATCAAACGGTACATGCAAACGCAAGTGAACTAAAACCACCAGATGGTCTTTCTTATGGACGCGGAGTAGTCCTGAGCTCATATGCTCACTAATGAACAGTAAAATAAGAAAAATAGTAAATAATTTTTTTTTGTGCAAACTTTGACAAATGTTCTCACTGCTTGGAACTTTTCATCCTGAAATAACATTCAAAAAAACAAAATTGACACTCAAAATTTGCTATTTCCAGAAGCATTTGAAGTGTTTTTTTTTTTGCCATGACCTTCACGAATGTTATTTTGGGATTAAACAAATCTGCAGATCGCCGTTGGAGATGCCCTAACATTGTAACTATTCCTATGAACATCGTCGATCAACAAAGTGCCGCGCTACTAAAAAAAGGACAATTGATTTGCTGGTACGACCCTGATTCGATGGTTAATCTAGCATCAATGTGTGCAAGAACCTCAAAATGAAAAAATGGATGCAAGAACCTGGCTCAAGATGTACTCTCGTACTCTCCCTGTAAATTAATGTAAAAGCGTTTAGATCATTACTTTAGTATTCTAAACGCTCTTATATTAGTTTACGAAAGGAGCGGTTGCAAACTTTTAGCTTTCGTCTCATCATAGGGAACCCAATTTCTTAGCTGGCGGGTGGGCTATAGGAGGGCACGTGTAGGAGGTCGCCGTAACCCGCCCGGGCGGCGAGCTCATGGCACGTACCGCCGGAGCCACGAGGCTACCTAGCGACTAGCGTGTCACCCGTTACCTGCAGTGCCAAATCGACCCCAGCTACCTACGCACGTGTTCCCAAAGATACACACGAGACTCCCGTGGGATTCTTTGCATCTTCTTCTTCTAGACCGGACGTGGGAGGAGTAGATGCAAACGAACCAACTTTTTACCAACGGCACCAGCTAGGTTCATCCATGCACGATGCATCCAAACGGAACGTACGTGCGTTCCCCAAAGGTGCCCGAGACGTACGCCAGTGGCATTTTCCATCTTCTAGGCGCAAACGAGACAACGGGCACGTACGCGCGTTGGACACCCGCCTGGAACGGCCGTTTGGTCGACGTGCTATCGGCCCGCGAACTCGCCACGTCCCGACTAGACTAGACACCGGAAAGGACAGCAGCGAGCGAGCGCGTTGGCGGCCAACCTGCGTAGGTGCTCCGTAGCTGCGTGTTCGTTCGTTTCTTCTTCTTTCTTGAAGCGGAAACGCAAGCGCGTCACAGTGTCACACGCGGCCGACCCGGCCGGCAAAGTTCGTTCGCCACCGCGACAAAGATGTGATGGGAACCTTCCTTCCTCCATTGCAGCAAAAAATGCATCATTTTCAGCTACAAACATGGACACGTCATGACATTGAATGGGAGTACTCAGATCAAACACTACACGCAAACGTAAGTAAGTGAACTAAACTACGAAACGGTCTTTTCTTTTCCCCTCTCTGGTTGGAGAGTAAAAGTCCACTCTCAAGTCTCAACTTACCGTGGCTACACTAGTAGAAAAAGGACCTAATGTGAGACACATTAGTCCCGGTTCGATTTTGGCCCGGTACTAATGATATCATTAGTGTCGGTTTGTTTTGAACCTTTACTACCGGTTTGTGCGGTACTAAAGGGGTTTGACTTATAGTCC
>NC_041389.1:659230292-659231218 GCF_002162155.2 Triticum dicoccoides | reverse complement strand
AAAATACAAAAAAAAAATAAAAATTTTAAAAAATAAAATTCTTCCAGATGTAGTTATATTACTACATCTACTAGTTAGGAAAATTAAAAAACTCAAATTTGGACATGTTTTGCAAAAAGTGTAGGGAAATGTAAAACGGCTATAACTTTTGCATACGATGTCGGAAAAAATGTATGATATATCAAAAAAATCAGCACGAAAATCCGAATCTGATTTTGACCGCCTATGGCCTGTTTGCAATTTTTTAGAATTCTCAAATTCCAAAAGGAAAAAAAGATATGCTCAAATTTCAGTTTTTTTAATTTTGGTTAAATCTGATCAAACTATGGTCAAACTACTTATTCAACAAGTATTAATGTTGCTACATAATTATTCAAGAATATTAGTGTTACTAAATAATTATTTCAATTTTTTAAATTTTGGTCAAATCTGGTCAAACTATAGTCAAACTGTGGTCAAAACTTATTCAAGAAATATTAGTGTTACTAACTGTTTTTTAGAATAATAGTTCCAAACTCAAATGGTGAAATGTGTGACCTAATGCTCAAGCTAAACTGCTGAGGGTTAATAGGATTGACAGCTTACATTTGTCAGGAAAACAACAAGTGCACACTTAGAAAGTAGGGGGAATAGAACTCCAAAGTTAAGCGTGCTCAGGCTGGGGGAGTGAGAGGATGGGTGACTGGCTGGGAAGTTAGACGATTTGGAATGAGTGATCCACACTTGAGCAGTTAAGAGGGGTGATTAAAGACTAAATCATCAAATAATTCAGAAAATTGAAAATTGAAATATCAAATATTTTTTACAAAATTTTCAAAAAAAATTAAAAAAACCCTTAGTACCAATTGGTAACACCAACCGATACTAAAGGTCCCTCATACCACGACGCGAGCTCACACCACGTGATGGGCCTTTAGTGGCGGTTC
>NC_041389.1:659188596-659230078 GCF_002162155.2 Triticum dicoccoides | reverse complement strand
TCTCCACCCTTTAATGCCGATTGCAGAACCGACACTAAAGGCCCTTACGAACCGGTTTTAAAGCTCCGATTTGTACTAGTGCTAGCTACCTATCCAGCGGCCTTTTTTTTAACATAAAGACTTTATTAAGATTATGTGCATTTTACAAAAAGTAGCGTGAATGGAATCACGCTAGAAACAGAAAGAATGTCCTTGGCAGGACCTTGACCTGCTTGTGTGCTAAGCAACGGACGACCAAGGATCTATTCTGGGTGCGAAGAGCTAACCGAGCCGGATGATCAACTTTTATATTGTTGCTCCTGCTGATGTGAGTGATCTAATTGCAGTTCAAAGAGGGAGAGGCTTGGATCGCGGCAAGGAGATGTCTATTCTCCCAATGTCCTGGAGCAGCAAACAATGTTGGTGACCCTGCCGCCGAAGCTAACACCAAGCAGTCAGTGTAGAAGTGAACCACCGACCTGATGTAGCACCGTTCAAAGATTGCCTCAACTCCGACGTCATCCTCTTTCGCAAGACCATCGTCCTCGACACTGCATGTTCTATGTGTGACATCCCCTTCGAGGATCCTCTCCACATCTTCGTTCAGTGCCCTGATTCCACCCGGGAAGATTCAACTCGCCCTGATGTGAGGGGAGATATCATATCAGATCGCTCCCTCCCCCTCGTATCGCTCCAGGGCTCCCTCGATCGCTCCAGGGCTCTCCTCCACCTCGTCGTCCCCAGAGACGTGCGCCGGCTAAGCCCGGCATCGCCGGTGATGGGGACGACGGGGATCTACTGCAACCCCGGGGTTTGGAGGGACTGGCGACGCGAGATCGTCCTTCGGTCTTCGTCTTTCCTGGCGGTTCGGTGATGCTCCGACGACTTCGTGGGGAGGGCAGATCAGGAGGGGATGTGGCTATGGTTGACTGGTCGGCGGTGCCTCCGGTCAGATTTGACCTGGCTGGTGCAGCTAGCGGTGGTGGCTATCTCCTCCGTCAGAGGTGGTCGGCATGAGGCTGGATGGTTAGATCTTGAGATCCGTCATCTAGTTCCGATTGCGAGCCGGGAAGACATAGTTGCGGGTGAAAACCGAGCCGATGGCAGGTGATGACGGCATTCTGTGTCGTTACCTTGATGAAGGCATTGTCGTGTGACTACTATCGACCCACTCGTGCTGCTCCAGGGAAAACCTTAGGATCTGATCTTTCATATCAGACAATGACGGTACTGCGGTGTCATTTTCCCTTTTAAGAGCATTGTTTGTGAAGCAGAGCTGGAAGAACAAAGGCAGGAGATGGCGGGCTCATGGCACGTACCGCCGGAGCCACGAGGGCTACCTAGCGTGTCACCCGTCACCTGCAGGCTGCAGTGCCGAATCGACCCCAGCTACGCACGTGTTCCCCGAGATACACCCGAGGCTCACCACGTGGGATTCTTGTTCTAGACCGTACGTGGTACGGGTAGATGCAAACGAACCAACTTTTTACCAACGACACCGGGTTCATCCATGCATGATGCATCCAACGGAACGTGCGTGCGTTTCCCAAAGGCGCCCGAGACGTACGCCAGTTGCATTTTCCAACTTGACTTCTAGGCGCAAAAAAGCCTGGAACGGCCGTTTGGTCGACATGCCATCGGCTCGCGAACTCGCCACGTCCCGAGTAGACTACAGACACCGGAAAAGACAGCAGCGAGCGAGCGCGTTGGTGGCCTACCTGCCTGCCTACCTGCGCCGTCGTTCGTTTCTTCTTTCTTGAAGCGGATACGCGGGCGCGTCACACGCGACCGACCCGGCCGGCAAAGTTCGTTCGCCACAGAGACAAAGATGGGAACCTTCCTTCCTCCATTGCAGCCAGAAAAAATGCATCCTTTTCCGCTATAAACATGGACACGTCATGACATTGAATGGGAGTACTCAGATCAAACACTACACGCAAACGTAAGTAAGTGAACTAAACTACGAAACGGTCTTTTCTTTTCCCCTCTCTGTCTGGAGAGTAAAAGTCCACTCTCAAGTCTCAACTTGCCGTGGCTACCTACCCACCAACCTGATGTAGCACATAAGAGTATCTACAGCCAGACTTTGCAAATCCGGCACTTCAAACGCCCACGGATGCATCCGGGCGCGTCCGCGGACACTTACCGGGCAACTTTTAAATCCTGTCGTCCATATACAGGTATCTCATATACGGCCCCTCGTATCCATACTAACATGCAACATAGATAAAAAAGAATGTAGATCATCACACAAACATAGAATCGAACAGGGCAATGCAAATTTCTATCACCAGAAGATCACCGACGGATGTTCAAAAGATCGTCAAAGTTCACATAATTCACATAAACGACAGACAAATTTAAACTAAGTTACTAAAAACTAGAAACTGAAGACGAAGACGGCAGGAGATTCACCACTTTCTCGCCGGCCCTTTGCCCTTCCGGTCGCTGGCGCAACTGTAGGCGTCGGCGGCTGGTGACGGATTGTCCGAGTCGTCGGAGTCAGAGTCGGAGAGGATGACGAGCCATTTTAGCCGCCGGACCTCCCTGTCCTGCTGTCGCTATAGCTTCGCGAGCCGAGCTGCCTCCGCCGCTGCCTCCGACGCCTCGCGCTCGGACTGCTCAATGGCAATCCGAAGCGTCTTGGTGTTCTTCCGATGGAGCCGTCGCGCGTTCATCTCCGCGGTCGTAAGCGACCAGTGGTAGACCATTCAAGGAGCCGTGCGTCCTCGTCGGGCTTTGCCTGCATCCCGTGGCGGCGGCGCATGGACTGCTCCGCCTCCCTCCTCTCCCTTTCTCGTCGCCGCTCGTGGCGGGTGGCACACGCCTCTGATTCTGGCTTGCGTGTTCGGGCCGGCAGGGCGGGCACAAGCAACCACCGCTGCAGCAGCAGCAGCCGGCGATGGCGTAGGGAGGGCGCGGATTATGCAGGCCGCCTGTCGGAGCTGCGACCGGGCAGGGAGGGGCCAGTGCCGGCGTCCGAGCTGCGCCGACAGGGAAGCTGCGGTAAGGCGAGGCTGCAGATTCAGAGTTGCCCCCGGTCTCCATCTTCGACCACTCCAAGACGATGAGAAGGGCAAGCTCATAGTCCCGATCCAGCTCAGAGTCGGAGCGGCTCTCGGAGGTCGAAATTGCGCCGGATCCGATCGGAATCGCTACGGGAAGAGGAGAGGACGGAGCGAGAGAGGAGAGTGAGTGAGTTACGGTTTCAGAGCGATGAGTCGGATGGGGTTTTTTTGTGGGACAACCGTGAAATCGGTGGTGGTTTGGCCTTGTCAGGCGGACGCGGCCGGGCATGCCTGGGCCACCCCATATCCGCCATATATTTGGACTGGATAAAAGGGATGCGGGTCAACCCGACGTTTGAGGCGTCCGTCTCGATTAAAAATCGTGACCGGTCAGCGACCTGACGGGCGGCCCGGAACGTTTGATGCCGATTTGGGGCGCCCGGCCGTGGATGCTCTAGCACTATACATTTTCCATTGCCCGCTGATACTCGGATTTTCTCGACTACAATCCGAACCTTTCTCGCGAAAAAAAAGGGGTCTGAACCAACCCAAACCCAACCCAACTGAACCTTCCGCTTTCCTTCACGCAGGCACTGATCTCGTCAAGCAACGCCGCTCATGGTCAGCAGACGACTAGACATTTTATTGCTAGAATAATCAAACGACTAGACGTTTAGATTGTTATGGGTGCCCTATGCGTAGTTGCGTACAACACTATATGTCCGGTTTTCCAGATGAAGTGCAGATGAGTGAAGTGTATCGTAAGTCCTCGAACTGTTTTAAAGGTGTCACATCAGTCCTTGAACTATAAAATGTGTCATTCAGGTTCTCAAAGTGCAGTAAGTGTGTACATATATGACAACTAGTTTTAGAATCTACGTGACACCTCTAAAATAGTTCCAGGGCCTGGATGTCACTTTTCATAGTTCGAGGATCTATGTGACATCCCTCAAAAGAAAAAAGAGAAGAGGATCTATGTGACACATCTGAGATAGTTTAAGGCCTACTACGCAGTTCACTCAATGCAGTCGAGATGTTCATGCATAGGATTAAACTGCAACACACCACATGATTAGCCATTGTACTACCATCGGATAGAACAAGTATCGTAGCTCAGATTGTTATCTGCGTGCATAATGAACCTTGTCACACGCGCTCTAAACTAGAGACATAACGAGAAAGCGGACTAAGAAAAAAGACCAGAGCCAACTAAGCTAAAAGAAAGACATTTGTCGTCGCGCCGTAGCAACATGAAACAAAGTCATCACCCAGTCTCCCGGAGCACCTCTTGAATCTTCAGCCACCTATTCTCATCATATTGTTTCCCCAACGTTGTGGCACTCTATAAACTTCATAACGAGAGAGCAATTCCACTTTCATTTGAACCGACACTTGACTTTTGTGTCAACCACTAGCTACATATCTCTTCCCTACTTACACTCCCACAACACCAAAACAACGCGCAATGGTTTATTGTCCAACCGCGGGATCGCATTATCGCCATGCCTCTTTAGAACTAGATATGACGTTCTGTTTGTTGCAGGATTTCATCCACAATGCCGCCGAGAATGAAAGGTTCCTCAATCACGGTTGCCCTTCTCCTTCTAGAACGCCTACTCACTACTCTCCAAGAAGACTATGGAGAACCACAACACCACTATCATTTGGTCCTTGAGGGTGCCCATCAAGATGCAGATCTTTCATATGGCTACTGATCAAAGATCGCCTCAACTCTAAGGTCATTCTTGTCCGCAAGACCATCGTCATCGACAACGCATGTTCTAGGTGTGACGTCCCCTTCGAGGATGCTCTCCACATCTTCATTCGTTCAATGCCTTGATTCCACCCAGGTTTAAACTCCATACGGTTTGGGACATTCAAACTCCATACGGTCTTGACAAGGATACCTACCATCGGTGACAGTTACCATTCTTTGGATGCTATGGGATTCCAAAGATGCTTGTGCCTCTCGTCACTAGATCCACTATTTTTTATGAGAGAACCTTTTTTTTGCTAGATAAAAGAGAGGGCTTTTACGAGAGAACATAGTGAGCTTCATTCCTTTATTATAGGGCTACGGGAATACACATTCTGGTGGCTGCAAATGTAAATCGAGTGATGAAGTGTAAGTGGGCCTTGAAGCTGGATCAATGTTGGTTATCGATCGTAAAATGCTACTTCATCTGTTCCATAATATAAGATCATTTCTGACACTATAGACAGAGGGAGTAGATTTCTTCCCGTGGACTGGAGGCCTAGGTTCGCAGCTGATGAGTTGGCTAAGAGGGTACGGGTACGCGTCGTCGGCGATCACCTGGTCCGACGAGCTGACACGACACGTACCGACAGAGCCAGGAGGCTACGCATGCCGCGTCGCCTGTCAGGTGTCTCCCGGGACTCTCGCGTCCGTTGGATTTTCCGTTTTCGCATCTTCCGTGTCCACGAGCCAACCGCGGCGGATCTCCATCCGATCCAAGCAACTGCGCGCGCACGTACGCGGCCGTTTGGGTCGACGTGCCCTTTCGGCTCGTGAACTCGGCACGTCCAGTCCAGACACCGGAAAGGAAAGGACATGAGCGGGGCGTTGGCATCCTACATTCCTATCCTACCTACGTACGTGCACCGTAGCTCGCCGGCTGGCCAGTTCGTTCGCCGCCAGGACACAAGAAGAAAAACGGAAGAAGCAAGAACCGGAGGATCCCTTTCAAGAAAGTTATGAAAACACCGACTAGTACCAGTATGTCATTAATCGGTGTGGACTAGTACGGCTGTGTTTGATAGCAAAGTATTATATAAACCAAAGTATCAAAAACTACTATAATTTTGCATGTAGGTGTGAGATACCATAGTTTTATCAAAACAGAGTATTTTGGAGTATTCACAATACATAGAATCTGTTTGGTTGTTGCCGCATAACGCTGTAAATTTGCTGTTTAGCCGTCGCGTTTAAGCATTCAGCAGCTCTGTTTTTAAAAAAAGAGGGTTGGGGTTCTTTTTTTTATGCAGAGAAAAAACTACAGTTTGTCCAATACTACAATATTAAAAGCACAGTTTTTAGAGGCAACCAAACAACTCATTGTAAATAAAACTATGATAATCTCAAAAACTGTAGTATTTTCAAAATACTTAGAAAGTACTTTGCTATCAAACAGGGCCTACTACTATGAGCATGGTTAACAGTATAGCCGACTACTGGCTATAAGATGTTGCCACATCGTCTATATCCAAGGTTATTGCCCGCAAGTATAATAGTCAGATGCAAATAAGTACTCCCTGGTCGGTAATTGCCTTTGGCTTCTATGTGCATATGCACCCATTATCGAAATACACATTTCGAAAGATTGAAAAATTTGGAACAAAATTTCCACGTGTATATCCAGACATTTTATGTGCGTGCACAAGGTTTCAGTGAAAACGACGTTTTTGATGGCTTGTGTAAAAAAGACAATTTCGGATGCTTCATTCTAACTATTCACGAGGCATTAGACTTTGATTTCAATTCAATGTTGTGCTCTATCATCCATCTTATAAGACTGTCACCTATATGATAATATGAACCTATTACCTTACTATGCCTGATGATTGAATACTTTTCTGCCAAGCTTGTCTTAACTCTATTCATATTTTAACAACTAAGCTAATTTGGGCACGCATATGCATGTTCACAACTACTCCACCAAGGCAGGTGCGCAAAGGACCGCATAGGAGGCGCGTCCAAGGCGCACCGCACAGTGGCGGAGCTTAGTGGAGACCAACAAGGGCCATGCCCCCCCCCCTTATTTTTTGCATCCATTGAAGAACAAGCTACATCATGAGGCTAATTAGTGTTTAAACTATAAATTAGCCCCTCCTTGCCTATTAACTTGGTTCCTTTTGACTAATGCCCCCTCTTGAATTATTCTCAAGCTCCGCCATTGGCACCGCAGCCACTAGTTCTCATCACACTGTGTCTCCAACCCTGTGACACTCTATAAACTTCATAGCGAGAGAGCAATTCCACTTTCATTTGAACAGACACTTGACTTTTATGTCAACCTCTAGCTACATCTCTTCCCTACTTATAGTCCCACACCATCAAAACAACAGTTCTAGTAGCATATATCACACACAATGGTTTATTGTCTAACCGCGGGGTCACATTATCGTCGTGCCTCTTTGGAACTAGGTATGATGTTCTCTTTGTTGCAGGATTTCCATCACAATGCTGCCGAGGGTGAAAGGTTCCTCAATCACGGTTGCCCTTCTCCTCCTAGAACGCCTACTCACTACTCTCCAACACTACAAGAAACCTGTTAATACGTGACGGATTTCTGATGACGTTCTCAGAAATCGTCACCGTTGATGACGGTTTTCTACTATCCGTCATGGAAACCGTCGTGGATCAATAGAATGTGACTACCCACCTAAGAAGGTAGCCCTTTTATGATGGACATGATGGACTGTCATGAAAATCGTCACAAATCAACTTACTCGGTCAAGCCATTCGATTTTTTATACATTATCCAGGCCGTCACCGATGACTCCTACTGATGTATAGTGTGTGGCTGGTGGGTTGGCCCATATGTCAGTTGAATGTAGTCAACAGTATATATGCATATATAAAAATAAAAAAGCGGACGCGCCAGAAGTTTCGAAAGCGCGCGTGGACGTGCAAAATTTTAAGTCGCTGACGCGGGCGGTGGCAAAAATTTCGAGCCAGCCTATTTAATCCAAAGTCCACACCCATCTAACCCTAACCCCCATCCTCTCCTCCGTTCCCTCAGCCGCCACAGCCGTCGCTCCCGATTCGAGCGATTCCGGCGGATATTGCCGGGGTGGAGCACACCACCGAGCTCGCCTCGCTCGGATCCATCCTTCCCTCCGGCAAGATTTCCCCCTATCGACCTCAACTGCTTGCCCAAAACCACTTCCCGTGCTAGGGTTTCTTCGGCATCCGGCATCGCCTTCATCGTCGGCCCTTCTACGGCCGCCTATGGCGCCTCTTCTCCGTCGTCTACAGCGCCCCCACGCGCGCCCTCGCTTCCTGATGGTCCACCTCGAGCAGGGCAGCACGGAGGACCTCATCCCGTAGGATCCATGGACGCGGCGCACCCTGTAGCCGCCCGTCCGGGATGAGGGTGGGCACCGTGGCTTGTCCTGCTCGACGACAGCTGCGGCGAGTGCGTGTGCTGCTCCTCATCCTCAAACTCCAAGGAGAAGCGCCAGTACAACATAAGCACGCCCCGCCCCTGAACAATGGCCATGGCGCTAGGTAAGGTTGTGCTGTTGTGCCTATACTGCCGTTAGTAAACATTTGATGGGACAAATTGCTGGTGCTGGATGTGGTTAGTCTGTAGCTTGGTAATCTTCTTTTTAATTTTGGGGAAAAATTGCTGCTTGTGCTATCAAATATGCTCCTTAATCTGTTATTGGGTATGCCAAATATTATCAAGATCAGTTTCTGTATTTGCTTCTACACATGGACAAAATACTCTTTTAACAAACAGTACGACTGATTGCTGATGCGCCATGCTTATCTGCCTATAGGGTTCTGCGACAGCCAGCTAATTGGTGCGCCATACTTATCTGCCTAATCGGCTGATTGGGGGTTCTGTTGGGTTGACAACCAGGTAACAACATGGGGTTCTGCTGTGCTTTCTTTTCTGCTGATTTTGTGTATGATTTGGGTCAGGACTTGTTAATTCTAGCTAGGCGAATTTTATGATGAATTCATGCTGAAAATCCATGGTCAATCCTCTGACTGTATTTATATCAGCTTCCAACATTAATCTCATTTTGTTAGATTGGTCCAAGTCTGAATGTCGGATTGTGCCTGTAGAAATACTACAAACTTGTACCAGAACTAAGGGAAAATGATTTTGGCAAAAGATAAGTTATTGTCTTCCATCTGTCTAACTTCCAACAACAAAAAATAGAAACGCCATAAGATCTAATACCACTGTTCTTCTTTACATGAATTTCAATCACATTGTGTACATATATCAGCTTCACACCTTTTTTCAAATGGATTACACCTTGTTATCGTTCACGATAAAGCTCCTCAAAACAATATATATCACCTTTGGTCAATATAAATCACTCTTTTTGGTGCCATGCTTTGTATGGGCCCCAGTTTTCTAGTTCGCCTCGGGCCCTTGAGATCTCATAACCAGCCTTGGTTGCCAGCATACTTGATTGAGGATGCAATTCCTCCTTTCCATTTTTAAGAAGCTAATGTAATTTCTGATAAGTACTGTTGCTATAGTGCTAGTGCACAACACCAGGATTTTACATTACATTTTTATTATGATACCGTTGCAAATGAAATGGCTTCGATAATAGACAACTGCTTGCTAATTGTACTGGTACAAACAAGATCTCCATATCCACAAGGTTGGCCAACTGATTGGCACCAAGTTCACACCCTCATAGGTATCTAGTACTTGTGCTACTTTTTATTGGCCGGTGTTAGTTGCTATGAAGTAGCTAACTATAGCCAACTCTGGATGCTTAGCCTCTAGTTATAAGGATTACTTGCTGCTGCTTTTGCCACCTCTTATGTTCCCTGAATGAATGGTTATGCTGCTATCTAGCATTTCACTTTTGTTCCTTGATTTCTTGGATAATGTTTTTCTCTTTCTTGAGAATCATCATATTGGAAAGGCTGCTTGTGTTATCAAGTATGAACTATTTATTAGGGTTGATTTCTGTGCTACTAATGCCTATTGCCTTCTCCACCCATCCAGCGGTGTACAGGACGCCCTCCTCGAAGCGGCCATCCCCGACGAGCTCTCTTCGCCGGAGGAGATGGAGCAGCAAGTCCAGCACCCGCTTGGCCCCTGTGTCCTATCTCGCGTGGACAAGCTCACCAATGGTTGCGTCTTCCTTCCCTCCTAGCGTGGTGAGCTTCTCCCATCTCTCGACTTTACCCCCAAATCTGGATGACACTTGCAATCCGAATACAAATCATGTTTTGGTTCAGTTTAGAGGTGGATTCAGTTTCTGAGATGTGAGTTTGATTATTTACAGATGGTTTTGCGGGTCTGATTCTCTTGCACTATTACACGTTATTTAATCGGGGCAAGCTAATGCTAATCCACATAATATGATGTAGCTATTTTTTTTCTAACATGCACTGGTCTTCATGTTGTGTTGGTACTCATCCTTTGGGAGTTAATTTGGAAGTCGAGCTTGTTAGATACAAATTCAGCTGCCACTTTATCTTGCTAGAATGGAATTATTTTACAGATCTGTATATGTAGTACTTGAGAGCAAACCTAAAAATTGTACTTCTATCATCAGCATCTTAGAACTGTAAGTGTATATTTTGTTTATATTGTTATGGTATTATTGTTACTTGGATTTTAATTTCCTTTCAAGTAACTATATGTTTGCTTGAATAGATGTGGCCTTTAATTATGCTTCCATTGTTGTCTTGTTAATACAAAAGAAACAAGTATCCTCTCTGTTGTATGAGAAGGTAGTATCCTCTTTGTTGTTGGAAAGTACCCATGATATTATTATTCTCCTGTAGCATATTAACCTTATTAAGATGAAAAAGGGTTTGTTTCCTTTTTGTTTTGATGTTTGCCTTTGTTACCGGAATAAAAGTATTACTTATGTTATTTATTCTTATAGTGGGTACAGAAGTTCTCCCCTTGACTTTTTATACTTTCTCTGAGTTTCACATACTTTATATTTCGTAGCACATGAGATTGCATCATAGGAAATTCAGAATGTTTTCATAGCATGATTGATTTTGTTGCACTACTTTGCATTGCGGGAGTGAAAAAAATATATGACTTCATTACGTGTACTCCCTTTGTTCCTAAATATAAGTCTTTTTAGAAATTTTTAATATAGACTACATTCGGAGCAAAATGAGTGAAGGGAGTAATTCATATTCAAATCTCTAAAAAGAGGAACAAAGGGAGTACTAAGTTAATTCTAGTTTAACGTACTGGCTATAATATTTTATAATGTGACATATTTTTCATCACATGGCAGATATTGGTTTATGGAGCATTTTCAGCAACGAAGACATTTGTTCTCACGACTTTGGTGTGGAGGGGTGGATATAATGTCTAGGAACGTTGGATGACTTGTGGTTGACGTCCGACGAGCGTTGGGCCTCGCTTTGATGACTACGATGCTGGTTGTGGAGCAGCATAGTGGTCTTCAAGATGTGCTTGTAAAATTAATCTTATTTGGGTCTTTTTTTTTGCTCATGTATAGGTATTATCTACTGTGTTTATGTAATTTTCTTTTTTAATGAGATGAGATATTTTTTGTCAAATTCTTATTGCCTTAAATTTTCATGGACCAAGAGAAATGAGAGATGGGCTAATGTCACTGGATTGAAATTAGCGGGCCATATCTTAATATTTAAATTCTAATAATTGGGTTGATTACTATATGGGCCGACACTTGCATTGAGCTGAAATTTAGTGGGCCAAAAGATTTGATGGGCTGACTACTACATGGGCTGCCACGTCAGATCCCACATCAGATGATGACGTGGTAGACAAGTTAACGCCGTTATGAGCATGTTAGTTGACTGCTATCCATGATGGCTAAGAACCGTCATGGTTCGTGACGGTTTTGGATGATCCGTCATGGAGCATGCAGTGGTCAAATTATGACGCGATATACATGACGGATTTGAAATCCGTCACGTATGCCCTTGCATGACAACTTTGTACAGGTCGGTGACGGATTGTATCCGTCACGTATTAACAGATTTCTTGTAGTGCAAGGAGACTACGGAGAACCACATCACCACTATCATTTCGTCCTCGAGGGTGCCCATCAAGATTCAGATCTTTCATATGGACACTCTTCAAAGATTGCCTCAACTCCAAGGTCATTCTCTTCCGCAAGACCATCGGCCTCGACACCGCATGTTCTAGGTGTGATGTCCCCTTCGAGGATGCTCTTCACATCTTCGTTCAGTGCCCTGATTCCACCCAGGTTTTGAACATGTTTGGGACATCCAAACTCTATACGTCCTTACAACGACATCTAGCCATCGGTGAATGTTACCATTCTTTGGAAGCTATGGGACTCCAAGGATCCTTGTGCCTCTCATCATTAGATCCACTCTTTTTTTACGAGAGAACCTTTTTTTGGTGGATAAAAGAGAGCACTTTTATGAGAGAACATAGCGAGTTTCTTTCCTTCATGACAGGGTTACCGAAATACACATTCTGATGGCTACAATGTAGGTCAAGTGATGACATGTAAGGCCTTGTACAATGGGAGGTGCTTAGGAGAGGTGCTTAGAGAAATAAACCAGATTTCCTTAAGCACCGATGCTTATTTGTACAGGGTAGACGCTTAACTAAGCGTCTCTCCTATAAAAATAGCCACCGGTGCTTCAGAAAAATCCGGTTTATTTTTTTAAGCATCTTCCTAAGCATCTCCCAATGTACGAGGCCTAAGTAGGCCTTGAAGCTGTTGCAGCTAGCATCGATGGATGCAACATGCAAGAAGAACCTGGCGCAATGTTGGTTATCGAAGGTAAAATGCTACTCTCTGCGTCCATAATATATAAGATCATTTTTGACACTATAAATACAGATAGAGGGAGTAGCTTTCTTCCGGTGTAGTCTTAGAGCATCTCCATTATTCGCGCAGCCAACAGCCCCTCAGGATGAGTTTTTTTACGCCGGCGCCGGAAAAAAAACCCAGTCGGCCCCCAGGACGCCGAATACCGCCTGTGGGGACGCTTGGGGGCTCCGGTGGAAGGGAAAAACGGCGCATGGGCCACCACCGTCAGGCGAAAAAGGATTTTCCCACGTCCAGATTCGCCCGCGCACTACCCCTTGCGCCGCCGTGCCGATCCCAGCGACGCCCACCTGCCCACCGCCGCTAGGAAGGCCATTTCCCTACCGAAAAGAGAGGGTTCGCCGCGGCATCCTCCATCACGCTGCTGGGCGAGCTTTCTGGCGCTCCGGCCACGCAAGCGGGGATACCGGCGCCTGCGTGCCTACCACGCCCGCCAGGTGTTCGGTGGCTTGTCTGCTCAACGATGGACTCGAACGACGAGGAGGTATTCGCGGCGCTGCTGGAGGAGAAAGCCGAGGCCGACATCCAAGACAAAGAGCACCTCATGGTCCTCATCGCTCTGGCCGGCCTGTTCGCCAGCAATGCAAATTAGTATCTGTGATGAACTATTAGATGGACTCATTGAACTATTCAATTTGTATTGATTTCTGTGATGAACTATGTGATAATTTTTATTTTTTTTGAATTTGTACCGAAACACACCGTCTGTGGGCCGCATTTGGGCCAAATTGCGCCGAAATCGACGGCTGGGGGCGAACTTGGGGGGTCGGCTGGAAACACGTGCCTCCAAGCCGATTTTATCGCCGGTTCGCTCCCAGACGACGCTATTTCAAGCCATTGAGGGGCCGAATGGCTGGAGATGCTCTTAGTTTCGCAGTTGATGAGTTGGCTAGGAGGGCAGGGTTACGCCGTACGCGTCGCCGGGGATCTCCTGCTCCGACGAGCTGACGGCACGCGCCGCTAGAGCCAGGAGGCTACGCACGGCCGCATGGCGCCCTAGTCGCCCGTCAGCCAAATCTACCGCAGGTGTCTCGCGGGACATCCGTGTCCGTGGGATTTTCCGTTTTCGCATTTCCGTCTCCACGAGCCAACGGCGGCGGATCTCCATCCGATCCAACCAACCGCGCGCGCCTGGCCGTTTTGGTCGACGTGCCCTTTCGGCTCGTGAACTTGCCACGTCCAGCCCAGACACGACATGAGCGGCGCGTTGGCATCCTACATTCCTACCCTACCTACGTACGTGCATCGTAGCTGACCGGCCGGCCAGTTCGTTCGCCGCCAGGACAGGAGAAGAAAAACGGAAGAAGCAAGAACCGGAGGATCCCTTTCAAGAAAATTACGAAAACACCGACTAGTACCAAGATGTCATTAATTGGTGTGGACTAGTACTACCATGAACATGGTTAACCGGCCGCGGGCTATAAGATGTTGCCACATCGTCTATAGCCAAGCTTATAGCCGGCAAGTATAATAGTCAGATGCGAATAAATAGCTTACTTCTCGATACATGACCCATCTACTTCTTTCACAAGCACGTGCTACAGCCGGGTGTTAGTAGCCCGCTTCTCTTCTCTCCCAGCAACAATATATTATTTTAAGTTTTACAGCCCTCTCACATCATCTTATTATACTTGTTCTATTACAGTATGCAACGGAACGAACTCAGATCACAGTACACGCAGACACAAGTGAACTAAAGCACGAAATTGTCTTTTCCTTTTCCATCTCCGGAGAGTGAAGAGAGCCTCAAGCATAAACTCGCTACCTACCTGATTTTTTCCCGCGGCCGTTGTGGAGTCAAGTTTGAACTTGAACTCAACCCCACCACCTTCCGTTTTCCTGCACACCTACCTACCTAGTCACTCGTATGGCGTTGATCTCGTCAAGCAACGCCGCTCCCGCCTCCGGTCAGAGGAGGACTGGAGATGAGATTAAACTACCGCTAGAATAATCAGACGACTCGTCCGTAGCAAGATTTTTATCCGCGAACTGCGTGACGAACGGGGCAGGCTCATCAGGAGGATCTCATCTCGCTATCTATGCTTTACTTTATCCGCCCCTCCTTCACACCTATGCTTTACTTTATCCTTCAAGTCCAATGCGCCTCCGCCAGCTAACCACCAATCGAATTAGCACAAAAAACGGTCGTACTATAAAACAGCACCCTCGCTAATCCTATACTAATCTCACGCCACTCCACAAAGATCCTCTTTTAAAAAGAGAGATTTCTAAGTTTTTTTAAAAAAGATTTCTACAGGCAGGGGCATCGTTTTAGCCGACATTTTCAAGTTATAAACCACTAAAGCTAGCATTATATTATAGTGTGGAAACATCAGAACATGGCATGGAAATTCCATGCGCGTGGACTTTTGAAGCAAAAAACGAGGGCGGTTGTGCTGTTTCCCGGACAATAACTGCCCAACTTCTAGAAACGCGGCACCAACTGCCCGCCCCATCATCATCCTCCTCCTCCTCCTCACACCGTCCCGTGCTATACTACTCCTAGTTAACTTAACCCCTCTCAAATTCGCACAAAATCTCCACCCTAAAGGCCGGATCCTCATGCCACCATCATTGCCATCCCCAGCGACCCACAAAGATTTCATCTTTGCTTCCTGGTAAAGGCCCGCGGTTCATGGCTGGCTTCTTCTAGAAGTGGAGCGCATCCAGCCAGCCAGCCTGCCGGCCGGCCGGCGTCCGCGGACTCCCCGCCCCAGCCCGCACGCCTTCCCAGCCAGCCCCCTCCCAGGCAGCAGCGCTACGTACAAACCGCGCAGGGATTTCTCCCTCGATTTCCCTTTTCTTTTTCTCCGCCGCCGCCGCCGCCGCTGAATCTAGCTCTCGCCGCCGGCCGTCCGCCCCCAGATCGGCCGTAGCTAGGCGCCATGGGCAACTGCTGCGGCGCGCCGTCGACGCAGGGGGGCGGCCGGGGGAAGAACGACAGGAGGAAGCCCAAGGCGAACCCCTACACCGTCGCCTACAACCGCGGCGCGGGGGCGCCGCCGGCGCGGGCGGGGCTGGTGGTGCTGCGGGACCCCACGGGCCGGGACCTGGACGACAAGTACGTGCTGGGCGGCGAGCTGGGGCGCGGCGAGTTCGGCGTCACCTACCTCTGCACCGACGCCGCCACGGGCGCGCGGATGGCCTGCAAGTCCATCTCCAAGCGCAAGCTGCGCACCCCCGTCGACGTCGAGGACGTGCGCCGCGAGGTGGAGATCATGCGCCACATGCCGCCGCACCCCAACATCGTCAGCCTCAGCGCCGCCTACGAGGACGAGGACGCCGTGCACCTCGTCATGGAGCTCTGCGAGGGCGGCGAGCTCTTCGACCGGATCGTCGCCCGGGGACACTACACCGAGCGCGCCGCCGCCGCCGTCACCCGCACCATCGTCGAGGTCGTCCAGGTAACAAGGCACCTTGCTTCTCTTGCTTACTAAGCACTAGTACTGCTTGCTATGCCATATATTAGTTCAATCATGAGAAGAATTGTTGCCTATTGCTCAACCTATGTTAATAGTTGTAGTTGCTACCACTGGCAGCTTTGTGTTCATGAATTTAGTATATAGACTAGTAAAGAAGAGGAACTCATGTTAGCTTTCATCTTAGCTGAGCTTCAGAACTTAATTTAGTTGTTCAGTTGTTCCGGATCGATAACCTGGTAAACCTTGGGGATTGGTTTCGTTTGTGTTAAATGTGTAACCGAACTGGCAAGTAGTGAAATTGCTTTAAGGAGTATCCTGATTTCTAAGCATATGTTCATGCAGGCTCTGCATCATGAGTTTGCATCAGTTTCTTGCATTATTGGATTGTTTTGTGACATCTGAGTATCTGACATGTACTCTTGCTTTGCTATTATATGGTGACAGATGTGCCACAGAAATGGTGTCATCCATCGGGACCTCAAACCGGAAAACTTCTTATATGCAAACAAGAAGGAGAGTTCTCCTCTGAAGGCAATTGATTTTGGGCTATCTGTGTTCTTCAGACCTGGTATGATCAACAGACACCTGGTGCTCAGTAACATACCTTTGCACCTTACGATCTAGATTTGCTAAAATAAGCGATGTGATCTTCCCATTTTTCTTCTCTGATTTATGTAGTAATTTCAAGCCTCTCAAAGCAAACATTAGAACTCTTATTAAGTTATATAATAGATTTCCCAAGTACAGTTTGTTGAGAATATATGTATGACATTTTTGCCGCAGAACTGAAGGGTTACTCATCATCGATGATGGCTTCTGTATGCAGGTGAACGGTTCAGTGAAATTGTAGGCAGTCCATACTACATGGCCCCAGAGGTTTTGAAGCGCAATTATGGCCCCGAAATCGATGTCTGGAGTGCAGGAGTTATACTTTACATACTTCTTTGTGGTGTGCCACCATTTTGGGCAGGTACTTAACCTCCTGGATTAGACTGAATGTATGTTCCGGGAAAATTACAAATCTCCTTACAAATTCCTGTTATCTGGTGCAGAAACTGAACAGGGAGTAGCACAGGCAATTATACGCTCTGTGGTAGATTTCAAAAGAGACCCATGGCCCAGAGTATCTGAGCCTGCTAAAGACCTTGTCAGGCGGATGTTGGATCCAAATCCAATCACACGGCTTACTGCAGCACAAGTACTTGGTGAGCATTATGGCATTTCCTTTTCCGTTGCGTAACAGCATACATAGTGCTCCCTCACTCTCATTTCAATGGTGAATTTTACCCTTTTATCTTATATGGGTATGTCCCTGTTAAACCAATTGCATTTATAAGGCAATTTTCCTGTTTCTTTTGTGACATTGTTGGTTGCATGTGCAGAGCATCCATGGTTACATGATTCCAAAAAGAATCCTGACATTCAACTTGGCGATACTGTCCGAGCAAGACTGCAGCAATTTTCTGCAATGAACAAATTAAAGAAGAAAGCCTTAAGGGTAAGACTCATTACATGTTGGTTCCAAGTTCCAACTACATCCTCACTGAACAAAAACATTTATGCAGAATTAATGTCATCAAATAAAAGTCACATTTCAAATGGATTTCTCTAGTTAAATCAACTTATATGTTTTAACCCTTGCAGGTGATTGCTGAGCATTTGTCTTTAGAAGAAGTAGCTGACATAAAGAAAATGTTTGATAGCATGGACGTAAACAATAAGGGCCAACTAACCTTTGAGGAGTTCAAGGCTGGACTCCGTAAACTTGGAAATAAAATGCATGATTCAGATCTTCAAATGTTGATGGATGCTGTGAGTTACAAAACAAAAAATTCTACTACATATAAAAAATAGTCTGGTTTTTGAGAGGTCTGAAGGTAGTTACTTACATTGCTTTTGCAGGCTGATGTTGATAAAAACGGTACCCTTGATTATGGAGAATTCGTTGCGGTGTCTATCCATGTGAGAAAAATAGGCAATGATGAACATATCCAAAAGGCCTTCTCATACTTTGACCAAGACAAGAGTGGGTACATAGAGATTGAAGAGCTAAGAGTGGCTTTGACTGATGAGGTGGATGGAGCTTGCGATGAAGACATTATCAATGGCATCATTCATGATGTAGATACAGACAAGGTCAGCCCTCTCATACCTTCACAACCCACTAAACTGTACAACATCTTTCTCAGAAGTCAGAACATATGCTAATGGCTTATCTACTACTGAAAACTGAAACCAACCTACTACTGAAAACTGATTTGAATATTAGTTTATGGAATGGTTCCACATGCATGACCCATGCCGCTGGTTCAGGATTCAAATGTTGCTGCAAGGCTTGTTCTTTTAAAGGATTCCCTAAAGTGTTGGCAATTGCTATCATTGCACCTATGATAATGATTTTGTAAAATCAAAGTCATACCTGACAGTCAATGGTAGTAGTGGACACCATAAAATAAGCGGCATACCAACCAGACAAGGATAACGTTTAACCTAACAGGATTTGATATAATGAAAATAGCAGTTGAAAGTAGCAACATGTATGACTTGTTCAACCCCCCTGAGGATCAAATGCATACCAGACAGTCAAGAATAGTACTACTAGACATTGCAAAGTAAACGACATACCACCCAGACCAGGTCACAAGGATAAATGTAATATGATATGATGTAATCTACAATTTGCAATTGAAAGCTGCAAGCTTGACTTGTTCAAACCCTCTAAGTTCAACCCTGACATCGATGTCCGTGTCGTGATCTTTGGACATTACAGGACGGGAAGATAAGCTACGACGAGTTTGCGGCGATGATGAAGGCGGGGACGGACTGGAGGAAGGCGTCCCGGCAGTACTCGAGGCAGAGGTTCAGCAACCTCAGCCTGAAGCTGCACAAGGACGGGTCCATCAGCGACGACCAGAAGTAGACCGAGCAGAGATGCAAGAAGCAGACGAGGTGCTCTGTTTCTCACATCAGGTGCTCTGTTGGGCAGAGCTACTGATCGTGATCGCCTTGCCCCGAGGCGCGGGCGGGGTATATATTGACCATCGAGTGTCGTGTTGTTTCGCTGTGCCGGGGTTTTATCGTCAGATTTTCATTTTCCTTCGGTTCTTTGTTTCTTTCACACGGTAAATGCAGCTACCACTCGATTCTTGGCGTCTGTTGCTTGTAAAGAAGATCGTAGCTTGTAAGTAAAATCGTTTGCAGTGTAAAATGTACAAAGGTAGCATGGGAAATGCTTAACAGAGGAGTCCTGGTCTTGCACTCATCAGCCTGTGCGCTGAAGCTTCGGCTTTTCACCTTTGCTGCCGAGTGCTGACGGTTTTGCCGAGTCGAACGGCGTCGTGGAACACAGAGGTTCCGGTTTGTCGGACAAACACGGCAAACAGATGCAAGCTTCTGCCGTGATGACAGGTTATTTGGTCGTGCGTGGGAATTCTTCAGAAACACAGTACAGAATTCATCATCACTGTGAGCGCACCTATCATCATCATCATCGCTGTGAGCACTTAAATCTGAATGAACATGTTCCCCTACATGGAACCGCCATCTGGCGTACGCTCAGTTTGCAAAATAATCCTTCCTCCTCTTGCTAATATGTACTGAAGAATCTTCTCGTATGCCCAGTACCTTTGTATAAGCAGTGATTTCAAATCCGGAAGTCAGGTTCTGACTATTCCTGGCTTGCCTCCGATAACGCGATTCCGGGAGGAGTCGGTGGTTGGATACTGGATCCCTTCAGACCTGGAGAACGTGTTGGGGTTTGGTGAACCAACAGGTTGCTCCTTTAGCTGAATATATATAATTGTTGGGCCTATGATCCGTACACATCTTGCTGCACGGTTGACAAATAGGCCACGTGCTTGTTTGACTCGCTATCTCGGTCAGGGCCCTTTCTGTTTCATCTTTTTGTTAAGAGAATGCAACCTTTTTGTTAAGAGGAAGTGGGTTCTTCTGCAAGAGCCTGCTTTGCTCTTGCAGCAGCACAAGCCGAGCTGGACCGCCAGAGATGACTCGGCACATTGCCTCTGCTGCCCTGTGACACCCCAGCTGTGGGCTGTCACCATATGATTTGTAACCTGGGCTCGGGCTACGTGATGGGCCGTGTGTTGCTTTTGTGTTGGCTGGCTAGGATCAGCATAAATACTAGACTTGTAACCCTGATGTGGATATATGTTGAAAATGAATAGTCTGCTTCTCAGTTTTCTCATCTCTTTTCACCGATTTCTCATGCCAATCTCTTCCTCAATCGTGGTAATCCACCGTATCCCGCCTCTTCGTCGTGCCTCCATCGCGGGGACGTGACTTGCCCTTCATAAGACCATGTGCAACTGTGATTTCTTTTACTGTCCTAAATGAAACCGAGACTTTTCGGTGTAGTTGCACATCCAACGTTGCATCAGTTGCACGTCTGAACACCGTGTGTAACGGGAGGTTTAGTAGATGCGCAATTGATGTGATTTTGATGTGGCTTCATATTTAGCACCGCATCAGTTACAGGTCACGTCCAAAAACTGTGCGCAACTAGAACTTTACTAAATGTGCAACTATGGCATTTTTGTTTAGTTGCATATATATCTGAACACCGTGTGTGACTTAACGCGCAACTGGTTTAGCTTCTGGTAAAAAAAAGAAGGGGCTGTAGGGTCCTCTGATTTATTCTTGCTGTAGTCGCTGCTATTGGCAGTCCAACTACAAACAACCAATTAAACAGCCCGTGTCACAACAAACCGGCAAATTCTAGTAATAAAATGACACAAGCCAAGCACAATGACACAAATCAAGCCTAGCGCAGCCACAAACACACACAGGAAAACAACAGCAACGGACAACCTGGGCCACGGTAGAGGAAGATTGCACACAGAGATCAAACAAACAACACCCGATGGCCGACGACAGTCGCGACTGAGCACTAGTCGCTCCTTTTATTTTATTTTAAGGGTACTCATTTTTCTTTACTTTGAACATGATTTATAGGTAGAGTGATTTTTTTGCGGGTTATAGGTAGAGTGATTGACCGGAAAAATTCATATAAGGTTTCTAATTACCAATCGGACAACCTCCGTACCAAAAGTCCTGTAGTAAGCGCCACCAAAAGTTTTGTCTAGCTTCCTCGAGTATTTAACAAAAAACTATAACATTTGGGGTTGTCGTCCCACTGAACTACCACATTTAAAAAAATGATAGAAAACTAACAATTTTTTTAATTTTGTTATTACTAAAAACTACCAAGTCATGTTGATGACCGTCTCAGCCATTTTAAATGCGTTTCCAATAGGGCTGGCCCACATGGCAGGTCGATGATGAAGGAAATATGCCCTAGAGGCAATAATAAAGTTATTATTTATTTCCTTATATCATGATAAATGTTTATTATTCATGCTAGAATTGTATTAACCGGAAACATAATACATGTGTGAATACATAGACAAACAGAGTGTCACTAGTATGCCTCTACTTGACTAGCTCGTGAATCAAAGATGGTTAAGTTTCCTAACCACAGACATGAGTTTTCATTTGATTAACGGGATCACATCATTAGGAGAATGATGTGATTGACTTGACCTATTCCATTAGCTTAGCACTTGATCGTTTAGTATGTTGCTATTGCTTTATTCATGACTTATACATGTTCCTATGACTATGAGATTATGTAACTCCCGTTTATCGGAGGAACACTTTATGTGCTACCAAACATCACAACGTAACTGGGTGATTATAAAGGTACTCTACAGGTGTCTCCGAAGGTACTTGTTGAGTTGACATATTTTGAGATTAGGATTTGTCACTCCGATTGTCGGAGAGGTATCTCTGGGCCCTCTCGGTAATGCACATCACTATAAGCCTTGCAAGCAATGTGACCAAATGAGTTGGTTACGGGATGATGCATTACGTAACGAGTAAAGAGACTTGCCGGTAACAAGATTGAACTAGGTATTGAGATACCGACGATCGAATCTCGGGCAAGTAACATACCGATGACAAAGGGAACAACGTATGTTGTTATGCGGTTTGACCGATAAAGATCTTCGTAAAATATGTAGGAGCCAATATGAGCATCCAGGTTCCGCTATTGGTTATTGATCGGAGACGTGTCTCGGTCATGTCTACATAGTTCTCGAACTCGTAGGGTCCGCACGCTTAAAGTAAGATGACAATTATATTATGAGTTTATGTGTTTTGATGTACCGAAGGTTGTTCGGAGTTCCGGATGTGATCAAGGACATGACGAGGAGTCTCGAAATGGTCGAGACATGAAGATCGATATATTGGACGACTATATTTGGACACCGGAAAGGTTTCGGGTGAGATTGGGACAATACCGGAGCTCCGGGAGGTTATCGGAACCCCCCGGGAGGTATATGGGCCTTATTGGGCCTTAGTGGAAAGGAGGGGAAAGGAGCAAGGGAGGGGGCACCCCCCAAGCCCAATCCGAATTGGGAAGGGGGCCAGCCCCCCTTTCCTTCCTCCCTCCTTCCTCTTCCTCCCCTCTCCCTCTCCTAATAGGAAAGGGGGGAGTCCTACTCCCGGTGGGAGTTGGACTCCCCCCTAGGGCGCGCCACCCCCCTTAGCCGCCCCCTCCTCCACTCCTTTATATACGGGGGAGGGGGGCACCCCATAGACACAACAATTGATCATTGATCTCTTAGCCGTGTGCGGTGCCCCCCTCCACCATAGTCCTCCTCGATAATATCGTAGCTGAGCTTAGGCGAAGCCCTACGACGGTAGAACATCATCATCGTCACCACGCCGTCATGCTGACGGAACTCTCCCTCGACACTCAGCTGGATCGGAGTACGAGGGACGTCATCGAGCTGAATGTGTGCAAGAACTCGGAGGTGCCATAGTTTCGGTGCTTGATCGGTCGGGCCGTGAAGACGTACGACTACATTAACCGCGTTGTGCTAACGCTTCCGCTTTCGGTCTACGAGGGTACGTGGACATACTCTCCCCTCTCGTTGCTATGCATCACCATGATCTTGTGTGTGCGTAGGAATTTTTTGAAATTACTACGTTCCCCAACAGTGGCATCTGAGCCTAGGTTTTATGCATTGATGTTATATGCACGAGTAGAACACAAGTAAGTTGTGGGCGATACAAGTCATACTGCTTACCAGCATGTCATACTTTGGTTCGGCGGTATTGTTGGATGAAGCGGCCCGGACCGACATTACGCGTACGCTTACGCGAGACTGGTTCTACCGACGTGCTTTGCACACAGGTGGCTAGCGGGTGTCAGTTTCTCCAACTTTAGTTAAACCGAGTGTGGCTACGCCCCGTCCTTGAGAAGGTTAAAACAACACTAACTTGACGAACTATCATTGTGGTTTTGATGCGTAGGTAAGAACGGTTCTTGCTCAGCCCGTAGCAGCCACGTAAAACTTGCAACAACAAAATAGAAGACGTCTAACTTGTTTTTGCAGGGCATGTTGTGATGTGATATGGTCAAGACGTGATGCTATATTTTATTGTATGAGATGATCATGTTTTGTAACCGAGTTATCGGTAACTGGCAGAAGCCTTATGGTTGTCTCTTTATTGCATAAGATGCAAGCGCCAAATAATTGCTTTACTTTATCGTATGCAATAGAAATAGTTGCAAGAGCAATAGTTGGCGAGACGACCATGTGACGACACATTGATATAGATCAAGATGATGGAGATCATGGTGTCATGCCGGTAACGATGGAGATCATGATGATGCTTTGGAGATGGAGATCAAAGTCACAAGATGACGATGGCCATACCATGTCACATATTTTTGATTGTATATGATGTTTATCTTTTATACATCTTATTTTGTTTTGATTGACGGTAGCATTATAAGATGATCTCTCACTAAAATTTAAGATAAAAGTGTTCTCCTTGAGTATGCACCGTTGCCAAAGTTCGTCGTGCCCAGACACCACGTGATGATCGGGTGTGATAAGCTCTACGTCCATCTACAACGGGTGCAAGCCAGTTTTGCACACGCGGAATACTCAGGTTAAACTTGACGAGCCTAGCATATGCAGATATGGCCTCGGAACACTGGAGACCGAAAGACCGAGCGTGAATCATATAGTAGATATGATTAAGATAGTGATTTTCACCATTGAAAACTACTCCATCTCACGTGATGATCGGTTATGGTTTAGTTGATTTGGATCACGTGATCACTTAGATGACTAGAGGGATGTCTATCTAAGTGGGAGTTCTTAAGTAATACGATTAATTGAACTTAAATTTATCATGAACTTAGTCCTGGTAGTATTTTGCAAATTATGTTGTAGGTCAATAGCTCGCTTATTGTTTTCATATGTTAATTTTGATATGTTCCTAGAGAAAACTGTGTTGAAAGATGTTAATCATATCAGCTAGACCAGGCACTACTAGAGATTGCAAAGTAAACGACATACCAGCTAGACCAGGTCACAAGGACAATATAATAATGATATGATGTAATATGCAAATTGCGGTTGAAAGCTGCAAGCTTGACTTGTTCAAACCCCCTAAGTTCAACCCTGACATCGATGTCCGTGTCGTGATCTTTGGACATTACAGGACGGGAAGATAAGCTACGACGAGTTTGCGGTGATGATGAAGGCGGGGACAGACTGGAGGAAGGCGTCTCGGCAGTACTCGAGGCAGAGGTTCAGCAAACTCAGCCTAAAGCTGCACAAGGACGGGTCCATCAGCGACGACCAGAAGTAGACCGAGCAGAGATGTAAGAAACATACGAGGTGCTCCGTTTCTTACATCAGGTGCTCTGTTGGGCAGAGCTACTGATCATGATCGCCTCGCCCCGAGGCGCGGGCGGGGTATATATTGACCATCGAGTGTCGTGTTGTTTCGCTGTGCCGGGGTTTTGTCGTCAGATTCTCATTTTCCTTCGGTTCTTTGTTTCTTTCACACGGTAAATGCAGCTACCACTTGATTCTTGGCGTTTGTTGCTTGTAAAGAAGATCGTAGCTTGTAAGTAAAATCGTTTGCAGTGTAAAATGTACAAAGGTAGCATGGGAAATGCTTAACAGAGGAGGAGTCTTGGTCTTGCACTCATCACCCTGTGCGCCGAAGCTTCGGCTTTTCACCTTTGCTGCTGAGTGCTGATGGTTTTTCTTAGTCGAACCGGCGTTGTGGAACGCAGAGGTTCCGGTTTGTTGGACGACACGGCAAATAGATGCAAGCTTCTGCTGTGACGGGTTATTTGGTCGTGCGTGGGAATTCTTCAGAAACACAGTAGAGAATTCACCATCACTGTGAGCGCACCTATCATCATCATCATCATCATCATCATCATCGCTGTGAGCACTTAAATCTGAATGAACATGTTCCCCTACATGGAGCCTAGCCATCTGACCTATGCTTAGGCTGTGTTCGAGAATCCTCTGCTCCTCCGCCAGAGAGTGGAGCGGACGGAGCACCCCTTTCGCCGCTCGCTAAAATTGAACTGCGTGCCGCTCCCTTCCGCGGCGGATTTACAGAGCGGAGTGGTTCCGAACGGCCCCTTAGTTTGCCAAATAACCCTTCCTCCTCTTGCTAATACTACAGAATATTTTTGTATGCCCAATACTTTGTATAAGCAGTGATTTCAAATACGGAAGTCAGGTTCTGACTATTCCTGGCTTGCCATCGATAACGCAATCCTGGGAGGAGTCGGTGGTTGGGTACCGGATCCCTTTAGATCTGGAGAACGTGTTGGGGTTTGGTGAACCAACAGGTTGCTCCTTTAGCTGAAGTATATATAATTGTCGGGCCTATGATCCGTACATGTCTTGCTGCAAGGTTGACAAATAGGCCTCAGTGATCCCACGTGCTTGTTTGATCGCTATCTCGGTCAGGGCCCTCTTGTGGCTGGAAAAACCTCTCAGTGGTTGCAATTATAAGTGGATCTGAGAAGCAAAGCTTCCACTTAAAATTCAGGTCTTCTTGTGGCAAATGGCCCAAGATGCAGTGCTCACCAATCAGTGATGAAAAAAAAAATGGCCAGGGAATCCTGTGTGTTCTTTCTGCAACAAGTTGGAAAGAGCTTCCCATTTGTTCTTCTCCTGCCCTATGGCATGAGTGGCCTGGAGGGCCATTAGGGTGGTATTAGGGACAGAGCTTTGCCCTAATAACATTTGGCAATACTATGTGTGGTGCAATATGTTTCTGTCAAATGGGTCCAGATTTTACACAGTGGGCTTGGCTGCTGCAACCTGGGCTATATGGTTGGCACGTAATAGAGCTACCTTTGAGAAAAAGTTGATTAAATATCCTTTTGAGATTGTGTTTTCGGCTTGTTCTTTTCTTTTGTATTGGGCAGGCCTACAGACTAAGGAAGAATCAGTGAAGCTACGTCAAAGAGCCGAGATGATCCGATCAAGCACAACCAGGCTGATGGCGATGTGCGAGGCTAGACACACGGTGGATGACACTGGAGAAGTGCTGCCTTGGTGATTGATTCGGTTGCGCTTCGTCATGGCTTCCTGCTTCAGACGTCTTTATTGGAATATGTCTAGTTATCATGTTATTTTGTGTCTGGTTCTGTAATCTGTTAAAACTAAGTGGTGTTGTCAAGTTTATGCCCCATAGTGCTTGTTTTGATGGCGGGCGGGCATAGTGGGTTTCCTGGCAGTGCGTTGAACTCGCTACCCTCTTTCCCTTCTTCCTGGTTATGTCTAGAACTATTGTATTTCCGTTTAATGCAAATGGAAAGGGGTACGACCGGTTCAAAAAAAAACTCGGCCAGGGCCCTTTCTGTTTCATCTTTTTGTTAAGAGAATGCAACCTTTTTGTTAAGAGGAAGTGGATTCTTCTGCAAGAGCCTGCTTTGCTCTTGCAGCAGCACAAGCCGAGCTGGACCACTAGAGATGACTTGGCACATTGCCTCGGCTGCCTTGTGACACCCCAGCTGTGGGCTGTCACCACATGATTTGTAACCTGGACTCGGGCTACGTGATGGGCCGCGTGTTGCTTTTGTGTTGGCTGGCTAGGATCAACATAAATACTACTCCCTCCGTTCAAAATACAAGTCTTTTTAGAGATTGCAATGCGGGGCTACATACGGGGCAAAATGAGTGAATCTACACTCTAAAATATATCTATATATATCCGTATGTAATCCTTATTGAAATATCTGAAAAGACTTATATTTAGGAACGGATGGAGTAGACTTGTAACCCTGACGTGGATATGTTGAAAATGAATAGAGTCTGGACTCCCTGACCTCCTGTTCTCTGTTCCTCACCTTCCCGGTTCTCACTTTTCTCATCTCTTTTCATCGATTTCTCATCCCAATCTCTTCCTCAATCGTGGTAATCCACCGTATCCCGCCTCTTCGTCGTGCCTCCATCGTGGGGACGTGACATGCCCTTCATAAGACCATGTGCAACTGTGATTTCTTTTACTTTCATAAATGCAACCGAGGCTTTTCGGTGTAGTTGCACATCCAACGTTGCATCAGTTGCACGTCTGAAAACCATGTGTAACAGGAGGTTTAGTAGATGTGCAATTGATGTGATTTTGATGTGGCTTCATATTTAGCACCGCATCAGTTACATGTCATGTCGAAAAACCGTGCGCAGCTAGACCTTTACTAAATGTGCAACTATGGCATTTTTGTTTAGTTGCACTAGCAAAAAAGCCCGTGCATTGCAACGGGAGAGAAAACATAACACAGACTCTTAACCCAACAACCATCACCCAAGACCACAATAGGTCCATCTCTTTTATTTTTGCGAGGCATCATATTTGTGTTGCCGCTTATCCTCCTTCTCACCCTCGCCGGCGATGGTCTCGGTGTTCACACAAAACAAAAAAACGTGTTTGAATATGTTTAATCCTAAGGCGTCTCTCTCTCTCCTCCCTCTCCCTCCCTCTCTCTCTCTCTCACTTTCTCTCACTCTTGCGATGAGAAATCTGTTGCTTTCCCATGCGACATTTTTCAGAGGTATGCATGTGTAGTTATCGGTGTTTTCTTTTCACTATATTGTTATAGTGGGGTGTTTACTTGCAATCCGGGTCGCCGCCGGTATGAAAGAAAAACGGATCTTACGCTATAAATTATAAGTTTGCTCCCAAGATATTTTAAAATATTTAATAGGTAAAATTAACATCATATTTAGATTCCCCATATTTTTCTAATAAAATTTCATATATAATATGTTAAAATCGAAGTTACGGTTTAAAAGATACGGATAATTTAGAAAATCATTTATTTGACTTAAATATATTCCAAAAAAATATTTAAAAATACTTAACAGGTGAAAATAATCTCATATTCATATTCTACATATTTTTCTAATCAAATTTCATGTATAACATGTTCAAATCGGAGTTACGATTTAAAAGATATGTATGATTTAAAAAACATTGTTTGACTTAAATATGATCCGCGAATGAATTACCTAAAACATCAGGGGAGGTTTTTGAAAAATGTAAAATAATGGTTCGGTGTTACTTAAATTCGGATTGCGGGTTGATTTCAACAAAACACAGGGACTTTTGTGTAAAATATAAAAAAACGATTCGTTTTAACTTAAAATAGGACCGCGGGTTGAATTCTCTGAAATGGAGGGACTTTTCTAAAAAATACCATGATGGACGAAAAAAACACAATTTACTTTATTATTAGGTAATAATAAAGATAAAGATATTGAACATATAAACCCTGCTAGGCTACCTGCCTAGCGAGGGCATCTGCATCCCGCTTTCGATCTCGCTCGCTCGATCTACCTTGCTGGAGGTTTTTTACCGCGCTGTCAATAATCCCACGGCCTGTTTCTTTTGACGCTACTCTTTCTTGCTCAAGCGGATGACGGGTGGGCCTTGTGCTCTCGCGGGCCTGAGCTTGGCAGTGTGCGTGCTTTGTGTGTGTCCCTGCGTTTGGGTGAACAAAATATTAACTGCGTCGGTCGCGTCCTCCTCCCCACCAATCGCGCATCCTCCTACCCACCAATCCCCCATCCTCATCCAGCCCACCAATCCCCGCCTCCTCCTCCCCACCAACCCTAGCCATGCCCTCGCCGCCACCTTTCCTTCCCCGTTCATCCTCTCCAGCAGCCGGCGCCACTTCTGTCTCTCCTCCTTTCTCCTTGTCACCATCATCGCGAGTGCCCACCCGTTGGATCAGGTGGTCAGTGCGGGATGCAATAGCGCATCTGGACGGAGGAGAACGCGACGATTGCATCTCCTGGCAACGGCAGGGAGGACGGATGGATGAGGAGGCGACAGCTCGAGAGGTAGGCAAGGAAACGACTCAATGCCTCCTTGGAGCTCCACCCTATGTAACTTCCTCCTCCTGATTCCTTCCTCTCTAAATTAATTTAGGATTTGGGTGTGTAGTTTTTATGGTGGGTGTGAAGGATCTTGGGAAGGTGAGGAGGACAGAGGTGGGGGAAGGACTGTGAGTCCGGAGAATCCAGGCTGCACATATAAATCCTCTCCATCTTCCTCTCCCTTTTGATTCCCCCAGTTCTCCAGTAATCTGATTTTGATTTCTTATTTTTTTCCTAAGCACGATGTGTGCAGATCTGAGAAAGAATAGAAGAGGAAGAATACCAAGGAAGAGTTTGGTGAAGAACAATAAGGTGAATTCACTCTGTCTCAAGCAAAGTCACGTTTGTTCCTGCAATTTGATGTTATGATTTATTTTATCCTTATTTAGATTTGTTTATATGAATGCCAACTACTTTATTCTACTTATATTCCAGTGACTTTCCTCTTTTTTTTGTTTGTGATATGATGATCTGCTCTGCTTGTTTTGGCTCCTTTTAATTGATGCATTATTTTTGTCTATTTTTGTGTACCTAGGTGACAATGTGAGTTGCATTGACAGAATCCATGTATTAAGCTGAGGCATTTTTGGCAGCTGCAGCAACCTGACAATTAATTTGTTCTCATCCAAGGTAATTTACTTCCCCCCTTTATGTATCATGGATGGATATATGTGCTGGTTGGTTGTCATTACTGAAGCTAGAATTGTTGATGATGACTACCTTTGAGCAGGTTTACCGCTTGTCTTGCTAATGTGAATTTGTATGTTTTCATTTGTTTTTTCTTCTCCATTTTTTTGTATAATCTATGGACGTTGTAGGATAAATGTGAATTAACAATACAAGAACTTCCAGAAAGTATTTTGCAACTTCAGAAATCCAAAATTATGGTTCTGGTGTTAATGATCAGGATGATGCGATAGCCTCTTTTGATCCGTATCTACTTTTTTCGAAGCTTGAAAGATATACTTGCAGCACTTGACTGAAATGATCTAACTTGTGTTTCCCTTTTTTCTTTTCATTTCCAGAATGCTTTGCTGCTAGCATAACTGTGATCCATTTTTTACTCTACTTTTTCTTAATCTATATACATGATTGCCAATTTCCAACTTCTTAGTTACAGAAAATAAAACAAAATTCAGTTTAGATGTGTCTGTTGTAGGCATTAAAAGTTTCATCAGAGCCCTCATTCTGAACATTGTTTAAAATGACACCCTATTGCCCTTGGTGCATATATAGATATTACTTTTTACTTTTTAGTAGAATATGGAGCTCTTATTTGTCGTATAGTTTCTTTTTTCGTCTGTGCAGTTGTACATCTTTGCTGCCCCTTTCCTTGGTGCTGACTGAGCTTTGCATGTTTATATTTATATTTTCCTGCATTCTCCCGGTGACCTTTTATTTTGACATATCAATGAATTATGCATCTCACTCCTTCGGAAGCTAATCTTTACATTGACACTGCTATTTGTCTTGAAATCCAAAATTATGGTTCTGGTGTTAATGATCAGGATGATGCGATAGCCTCTTTTGATCCGTATCTACTTTTTTCGAAGCTTGAAAGATATACTTGCAGCACTTGACTGAAATGATCTAACTTGTGTTTCCCTTTTTTCTTTTCATTTCCAGAATGCTTTGCTGCTAGCATAACTGTGATCCATTTTTTACTCTACTTTTCCTTAATCTATATACATGATTGCCAATTTCCAACTTCTTAGTTACAGAAAATAAAACAAAATTCAGTTTAGATGTGTCTGCTGTAGGCATTAAAAGTTTCATCAGAGCCCTCATTCTGAACATTGTTTAAAATGACACCCTATTGCCCTTGGTGCATATATAGATATTACTTTTTACTTTTTAGTAGAATATGGAGCTCTTATTTGTCGTATAGTTTCTTTTTTCGTCTGTGCAGTTGTACATCTTTGCTGCCCCTTTCCTTGGTGCTGACTGAGCTTTGCATGTTTATATTTATATTTTCCTGCATTCTCCCGGTGACCTTTTATTTTGACATATCAATGAATTATGCATCTCACTCCTTCGGAAGCTAATCTTTACATTGACACTGCTATTTGTCTTGATCTTATTTGTACCATGGAGGAGAATAACTCTTTAGACCCTACTGTATGGTAAACTTCTTTGTTCATCAGATGTGACATTTTTATAACACTATGTTTTCTGTACAGTTGGGAACTTCTAGAAAAAATGACATTTGGTTGGTTCGATTCCAGATTGGTCTCACCTTATTCCTTTTAGATGGATGCTATGGTCTTCCCTGCAGGTCAATCTCCATATCCTTTTTAGAGGGTTTGGTATTTTCTTTAGTTCAACTATATATATGTTGCCATTTTGTCTTAGCTACAATCAACCACATAAAAACAAATCTAAGAGATGTTGTATTACTCACACAGTTTTAACTATGATGTCTCATGGAGAGAACACAAATCTTTATCTAACAAGAGGATTGATCCAAGTGGCGTTCTGATACCTCAGCTTGTTTTTTCCTTGACATGGATTACTGAACTTCCTAGCTAAAAAGATACCTTCATTTTATTAGTGGGGTCAGCTGAAGGGAGGCTAAAAGGCAGGCATGATAGTGCTCTTTGGGCTGTAATAAACATTGAAAAGTTTCTTCAGTGTGTCCTTTGTAGGACTAATAATAAAAAATGTTGATTATGTCTGTCAATAATTTGTAACATGTGTGTTGCGCGAGGTACATACCCTGCTATATGGAAGTTGTTAGCATGAAAAAACATTGGCCCTCTTTGGATCGAATAAAGTGAAAAGGGGATTCATCATATAATACAAATTGTAATACATGTGTATGGATGTTAAATTAGTTACATCTTCTGTTGAATGGAACACGTGTCCTATTTATGCTCATGAGCTAATCCATGGAAAATACTGTTCTATGCCCTATTCAACATGGCGATACATTTTGCTCGATTTTCGTTCAGCTGTTATAGTATGAATCCACATTTATTTTCTCCATGTCCAGTATTTGGGTTATTGCTTCTCAAGGATATTTGTCAGTCAACTCAAGCAAACTATGATTGTAACTGTTCTTTTGTTTGATAAAAATTGAATGGCTACATGTACTTCTATAGCTTGTTAATTCCTTCTCAGCTTGTTTTATTTTATATGCGTGTGTATACAAACTAATGTGTCTTTGTGTTGGTCGTTCCTTCCTTGCCGATATGGCAATTATTTTAGATGCTGGCCAGTTAAGGTTTGTTGCAAATAATAGTGGATGTTGGGCTGCCTCCACACCGCAAGAGATGGAGATGGTTGACGTCGGAACCGGTGGTTGAGGTCGAGTACGCCTCGTTGTCGTCGCCGTCTACATCCGTTACGGTGCGGCTGCAGTGGCTTTTCCTCTTCCTATTGCTTTTATTCTCTCCTGTTATCCCTTGGTGTTCATAATCTCAGGACGACACTTGATTTCAGTGTGAGGAACTTGCTGTTTCTGGCACCAGATTCAGCAAGGAGGATATCTATGAGGCCTTTCATTCTTGTGGGATTCCCACACATCTTGCAAGTTCAAGGGGGTGAGCTCAGCTGAATGCGCGGCGACGTACTGTACCTTTGCAAGCCGAGTATCTTGCTCTAATTTGTTGACAGGGTAAGAGGTACATTCACCAATCCATACGCACTTCTGCACTTTTTCGCTATTTCTTGGTCACATGGCTGATTTATTTTTCAAGATCTATGTGGAAGATCATCATTATGTTGAGTTTTAGTAAGAAAAGTCATTGTCGTTCTAACTTTGGTTTTTGATTTAATGTACTGCTTCCATCATTTCTCCATGAGGTGGAAAAAGGATGGGTAGAACATCTAAGGCCAATAATCATATATGTTTTATGACGCAAGGTGTTATTTCGGCTACAATAACGATCTGATTACAAATCCATGTGTAACGTCACTGTTTTCTGCTACATTTTTTATTCAGGTCCAGTAGCCAGTGGTTCTTTCAGCACTTCTGAAATAGTATTCTTTTATATATAAAAAAACTTAACTGGAATTTAAGAAAGTTGACACTGCATCTCTGGTTCGTTCAATGAAATTTTCTGCTCTCCAATTTAACTTTCTGTGGCTGGTTGTGATAGTGAAGGTTGATATTTTGATTTCTGATGGAATATACATCTTGGTTTTCCTCTATCTATGTAGAGGGCTCAAGAAAGAGACAAGAACTTGTGCTTCAAGCAGCGAATATAGCCAGCCTAGATGATTCAAAACAAGAACAAGTGTCGGGAAGTTACAGATGAGGAAGTGCAGCTGGTACGGCCTCTCCGTTTTTGCCCCAAATCAACCACGGAAAAAACTGCTGGACAATCAACTTCTTGCCAATTTATAGTTGACTTCCTGCTATGATTCTCTTCCTAAAAGAAATTGCAATCATCTTGAAACAAGTAATATATCTAGCTACAAATGCTTATTCTAGACTGATTATGTTGCTTCCAATTGCGGACAGTGTGTTATAGTTGACACTTTAGTCTACATATCTGCTAAATATTTACATGTCTGCACGGCCAGAAAAATCAGAGAGTCTACTTAAACTTTAGTGATGGGTAGTTATTCTACTTCTTTGGCTATATGTTCAGCAAGGATCGCACATCTGAAACAAGTAACTGGCTTGCTTTTGCTACATGCTCCCTGTATATAACTCACTTTTCTATTTCTTGAGGACAACACCATATAGAGATTTTAGAGGTTGGTCCCGATTTCAGATACAAAGCGCCTGATTGTTCTTTGTAAATTTATTCTGCTCCTTACATGAGGGTCTGTGCTACTTCCAAACTTGAATGCAGATTTACTGTACAATGTAAATTAAATCGTTCGTTTCTACTGCATGTTAAAGGAGCTGGCCAATGTTGGCATGAAGCTATAAAAGCTAGCTGGCTATGGAGAATTTTGGTACTGGTGATGAATTGCCACCTTTTCCTTGCTTGCCATCATGCCATGATTCGAAATTTAGTTGCCAGAGACTACCAAAAAGGATTGCGTGCGCTGCCATCATACATTTACACCTCTAAACTAAGTTTGTTGACTAAATTGTGTAGTCCCCTTTTGCCGAAGAATGTTCTAGACTAGATAGCCAGCTTGCTGTTGTTGTTTGGAACTTTTCAGTCGGGCTCTTTTGTTAAAGCGAAAACCATATATATGTAATGTGCGCGGTGGTTTGCAGGACTTCACAGGTGTTGTACTAAAATTCAGTTTCTATGGAGTTCAGTTCAGTGATGTTCTAGACTAGATATCATTCAAAAAATGGTGACACGTGGATGTAGGATCATAGAAGAGTCAGGGGAAGAGGGAGGTACCTTTGTAGATTGCCCAGGGGTATTGGCGATGTATGCGGCAGGGCCAGATGCTCTGAATCAGCACGACACCCCTCTGCCTACCTTGCTCATTCACACTTCTTTTTTGTTTGGGGAGGGGTGGGTTGCAATCTGGACCGGGTGGGACGCTGGAAACTGTGAGCAAAAAGTCAATCCGACCTGAGCTCCAAATGAAATTAGATATTTTTTTTCCAAAACTACTATATGAAGAGAAAACAAGTATGTACACGAGTCGACCAGACAATGGACAAAAAAACAGCCTGAACCAAAATTAAAAACAGACTTCTGTTGATTAGACACTCCCATAATATATGCCAGGAATGTGTTTTCATAGTTCATTTTGTGGATATTTGATATAAGCATAATTGTATCCCGATATTTGTCTTGGTACTCCATTATATCAATAATATAACCGAGTTTCAGAGAAGATCAGACTATGCCTTGTCTACTACATATCTAATATATTTATCTTGATATTGCAGAAGCTTTTGTTTTATTCTTATATCTAATGCTTGATCTGTTGTATAGGCTACTATGTGCATGTCAGGGACAGAAGTTGCTAGAGAAAGCTCCGACATTATAATCTTAGATGATGACTTCGCATCTGTTGTGAAGGTTAGTGTCTTCTACGTTTTTTGGAGAAGATCTTTGTTAAGAAGGATAGCCGTTCTCAGCAATCATGATGGGAGTTTTTTTTATCGGATGTACACGGTCATTGGAATGGACCAAGTTATGAATGTTCCTGAAATGCGATACTAGAATCTTTATACGTCAACACTCTTTGATGCGTATCTTGATGATTTTTCCTCTGTTTTATGTACATTTGTGTTCTTAACTCACTTTCTTGATTGGCACATAATCAGCTTAGAAAAAGTTATTTTAGTTGAGTACGACATTCGAGCTGAGTAAGTGAACTTGTATCACTTGCCACAAGAGATTATTGTCAGTTACCTGATCACCTGTTATGCTGCCCCATTGTCTATATGCAGGGCAAATCTTCACTGAATCTTGGAGAGTGATGGAAGATAATGGGCCCAAGCTTTTAGGAACGCCAAGGATCCAATTTCAAGCTTTGGCCTCTTCCACAAATTCGCCGTTCAATCAGGAGGTCAGCTTTTCCTTCGTAATTTTGCAATTTACTTCATGGAATCATAGTAAAGGTGGACAAGTAGAATACCAGTTCAAAATTTCATTTCTTCTTAATGATTAATGTAAACATAGCCACCTAGGTGATCATTGCATAGGTCTACTGGAAATTGGTCCTAGAGGAGCTCTCCATGAAGTTTCTACAAGAACCAAAATCAATCCTACAAGCATCAGATATATCAGAGGAAGCATGGTTCCCAAGTGCATTGCTTAATATTCATGAATGTTGTCTACAACCATGGCCTTCCCAAAACAAGACAACACAATTATTCTCTGGAGGGACAAGGGATCTGATGATTATCCAGTGAACTGTATGTCTTTGAAGGAGCTTTGCACTCAACAGATGTATACATCTTTAATCAAACTAAGAGTGGGAGATATGCATAAACATTTTTTGGGATACATAACCACTCTTCGAACCTTAGCCAGATTCTTCAATCTTTGGGGTTAATCTTTTTGTGAAAAGAATTTCAGGAACATGGAAAAATGGCCAACTTTGCTTTGTACAAAAAAGGTAGAGATGATAATCTATTTATCTCTCACTGAACTACTCTGAATTTTGTGGTACCTGGTGAAGTTTAAAAAATGGTTATTCCTTGCTACCTTTAATGATCAATGATATTGAATGTGTGACTAAATAGTTCTGCTCAAGCACTCCTTGGACTCTTCAGATGGTATTGTCAAAGCTTTGGCTGAGAGATTATATTAGTAGTGGTTCCTAAACATTAATCATTCAGTCAAAGACACTGGTTGTGATCAGAACATCAATCAAGAGCGTGGAATATTTGAGCTGAGAAATACTAGCATGCTGCCAATGATTAGTGGTTAGAGGTTTTTCATCTATCATGTTTAACCAAGGTAACCATATCAGGTAGATTGCATCGCATCTAAAACGTTTCCTGAAGATTCATGATACTTTGGCTGCACTTCACTACATGTCTCTCGCTGTGTGAAGGTTCCGATGATGACATGGGCGATGGCTACACTAACTATATGTGATTGCCAGAGCCAGTAAATTAATGTTAAGACACTCTGTTATGCTCTAGCCCAGTATATTGTGAACACTATGGGGTTGTTTGGTTCTAGGCCTAGGAATGCCACACTTTGCCATACAATGTTGCCAAACTTGCCTAAGGTTAGTTCTTCAAAATGAGAGCCACAAGTTGGCAAGCCTAAAGGAATCTTGCCACACTTGTTGTGTGTATGTGATGTGGGACCATAGTGTGGCTTGCCTAAGATGTGGCTTGAACCAAACACACACCTAAGTTGGTCAAATTTGCCTAACCTTAGGTGTGGCAAGCTTTGGCAAATTTAGTCTCAAACCAAACAACCTCTATGTATTCTGCCCGCTCTAAAAACTTCATGCATCACTTGTGTTAGTTAGTTGCTTAGATAACTTTCTCTATCCACTGTAATATGTGCATTTGCTATGTATTGAACCTACCATCAATGGCATGTTCTGTACCAGCATTTCCCTGTATGCTTGTTGATCGTCGTATATTTTCTTCAACACTTATATGCCCTCTTTCAGTATAGTTATATTGTGGGTTCTACTTATGTAAGAGCACACTTCTATTCTTCTTCTTTGTTTGAATGCCCTCTATTTTTCCTGTGTTTTCCTTCTCCACGATGAGGTCAATTTCGATACCGATGACATAGACAGCAATGACTCTACCTGATCTTAGTTACCATAAGCTGGGTGACCAAAGCTATTTCTATGGCACATCTCTGCCTATGTACCTTCGCTTATATCATGAATTGATCTCATGCCTTTATTTTGCAATATGAACCTACCATCAATGTAATATATAGGGTCATGTATGAACATCATACCTAAACATCTACTCCCTCCGTTCCGTTCCTAAATACAAGTCTTTTTACAGATTTCAAAGCGGACTACATACGGTGCATCAAAGATTTGCTTCTTTCGATAATTAATATTAGTTATCCATTTGCAGTATAATTAATCTCTCTAATTAGTAACATTGTTATTGCAAATGATCCCAGTATTTTTTATTTACTTTTGCATATTGCTACTTTGATTAATATTCCACCCAAAGAATAATATTTTTATACCTCTAATTTCTACTTTGCAGCAATGGATAGTTGTGCTTTAGTTCCTCTAGCTTTTTTTTCCGAAGATGTAGTTCCTCTAGCCTTTTGTAGAAACTAGGTACCTCCTGTACTTAGGTATATATAAGTCTTTTGTAGAAACTATTGTTAATATCTCAAAAATAAGAATGTTGCCTTTTCCTTTACTTGTGTACTTGGAACCAAATTGTTCGTTACCAATTGTATCGGGACACTTTTATAGAAGATACGGCTTACTGTGCATTGAAACAATAGCCGCAGAGTTTGGTCTTTGTATTATCTTTGTATATTTGATTTGGATTTGTCCTGATTTAAGTAAAGGACCCTCCATTAGTACTGAACCGTTTTGTGTTCATTCTGTTGTTGTCTCCAGACATTTGTATTTGGAGAATCATTCTGAAACCAGGGTTCAAAGCGCTGAGAAAATATGGTTCTATTTCTCAATCTTGTGCTAATGCTTCAAAGGGAGATGTACAAAAAGAATCATAATTGTTGACGCATATCTACTAGCAGACTAAAAGGATTGGTTGCTACTCCATTCAATGACTATGTTTTTAGCAAAGTGGCTCGCATCTTTCACTGAACATTTTGTTTATTAGTGTGTTTGCATAGAACACTGGAATGCCCAGCAAGGTACTGAGGTGTTATGTAACTATCTGAACTCTTCTGTAGGCGTTTCTTTTCTGTTGTTTTTCTTTAGATCTAAACCATACCCTACAATAGATAAGATATGTTGGAGATTGTCTTGACGATACAACTTTACAATCATAGGACATTCTATAGGAAATAAATAAGTATTACTGGGGATTGGACGATGGTATGGAACGCATTCATGCTTTGGGCAATGACAGTCCACCAAACAAACCCACCATTAAGTACTGCTTAGATGATAAAGTCATCTTCAATGTACACTCTTTTAATACATGGCTTTCTCTCGGCCTCCATCTATGCTAATATAGCTTGTCTTTTAAAGCCAATGTGTGCTAAGTGATCTGATTATTTTCTTTTAAGCATCAAGCTTTCATGTAATGGAATATAAGTATCTTTAAGTTGATTCTAAATCAATCTCATATACATGCTTTGAATGCTTGGCTCGCTCTCGCTTTTTGCGCCATGGTCAAACATGCAGCGATCACTCTGTCTAATGTTTATCATTTCAATATGTGTCCGAATAATATTAATGTACAGTCTTTCAATACATGGCTTGCTTTCGGCCTTTGCGCCATTGGCGCAACTGGTCATCTAGTGTGAGGAAAGAATGATGGAGACTATGATTACCCCACAAGTCAGGATGAGACTTCGGACGAAAAAAGAGGCCATAAAAAAAGAGAAGGCCCAAATAAGAAAAATGAGAGAAAAAGAGAGAAGGGGTAATGTTACTATCTTTTTTCCACACTTGTGCTTCAAAGTAGCATCATGATCTTCATGATAGAGAGTCTCCTATGTTGTCACTTTCATATACTAGTGGGAGTTTTTAATTATAGAACTTGGCTCGTATATTTCAATGATGGGCTTCCGCAAAATGCCCTAGGTCTTCGTGAGCAAGCAAGTTGGATGCACACCCACTTAGTTTCTTTTTGAGCTTTCATACACTTATAGCTCTAGCGCATCCGTTGCATGGCAATCCCTACTCACTCACATTGATATCTATTGATGGACATCTCCATAGCCCATCGATATGCCTACTTGATGTGAGACTATCTTCTTCTTTTGGTCTTCTCCACAACCACCCTTCTATTCCACCTATAGTGCTATGTCCATGGCTCACGCTCATGTATTACGTGAAGATTGAAAAAGTTTGAGAATATCAAAAGTATGAAACAATTGATTGGCTTGTCATCGGGGTTGTTCATGATTTAAATATTTTGTGTGGTGAAGATAGAGCATAGCCAAACTATATGATTTTGTAGGGATAGCTTTCTTGGGCCATGTTATTTTGAGAAGACATGATTGCTTTGTTAGTATGCTTGAAGTATTATTGTTTTTATGTCAATATTATAATTTTGTCTTGAATCTTTTGGATCTGAACATTCATGCCACAATAAAGAAAATTACATGAATAAATATGTTAGGTAGCATTCCACATCAAAAATTCTGTTTTTATCATTTACCTACTCGAGGACGAGCAGGAATTAAGCTTGGGGATGCTTGATACGTCTCCAACGTATCTATAATTTTTGATTGTTCCATTCTATTATAATATCTGTTTTGGATGTTTAATGGGCTTTAATATGCTATTTTATATTATTTTTGGGACTAAGCTATTAACCGAGGGCCCAATGCCAGTTTCTTTTTTTTTGCCTATTTTAGAGTTTTGCCAAAAAGGAATATCAAACGGAGTCCAAACGGAATGAAACCTTCGCGATGATCTTTCTTGGACCGAAAGCAAACCAGAAGACTTGGATATGAAGTCGGAGACGCAACAAGGAAGCCACGAGGTAGGAGGGCGCGCCCAGGGGGGTAGGCACGCCCCCTCCTTCGTGGGCCCCTCGTAGCTCCCCTGACCTAGTTCCTTCGCCTATATATACTCTTATACCCTAAAAACATCAGTGGGGGGCACAAAACCACTTTTCCACCGCCCCAACCTTCTGTACCCGTGAGATCCCATCTTGGGGCCTTTTCCTGCATCCTATCGTAGGGGGATTCGAGCATGGAGGGCTTCTACATCAACACCATTACCTCTTCGATGAAGCATGAGTAGTTTACCACAGACCTTCGGGTCCATAGTTAGTAGCTAGATGGCTTCTTCTCTCTCTTTGATTCTCAATACCAAGTTCTCCTCGATGTTCTTGAAGATCTATTCGATGTAATACTCTTTTTCGGTGTGTTTGCTGAGATCCGATGAATTGTGGATTTATGAACAAGATTATCTATGAATATTATTTGCTTCTTCTCTGAATTCTTATATGCATGATTTGATATCTTTTCAAGTCCCTTCGAATTATTAGTTTAGTTTGGCCTACTAGATTGATCTTTCTTGCAAATTGAGAAGTGCTTAGCTTTGGGTTCAATCTTGCGGTGTCCTTTCCCTATGACAGTAGGGGCAACAAGGCACGTGTTGTATTGTTGCCATCGAGGATAACAAGATGGGGTTTTCATCATATTGCTTGAGTTAATTCCTCTACATCATGTCATCTTGCTTAATGCGTTACTCCGTTCTTTATGAACTTAATACTCTTGATGCATGCTGGATAGCGGTCGATGTCTGGAGTAATAGTAGTAGATGCAGGCAGGAGTCGGTCTACTTGACACAGACGTGATGCCTATGTTGGGGAACGTAGTAATTTCAAAAAAATTCCTACGATCACGCAAGATATATCTAGGTGATGCATAACAACGGGGGGAGAGTGTGTCCACGTACCCTCGTAGACCGCAAGCGAAGCGTTATGTAACGCAGTTGATTTTGTCGAACGTCTTCGCGATCCAACCGATCAAGTACCGAACGCACGACACCTCAGCGATCTGCACACGTTCAGCTCGGTGATGTCCCTCGAACTCTAGATCCAGCTAAGGCCGAGGGAGAGTTCCGTTAGCACGATGATGTGGTGACGATGATGATTAAGTTACCTGCGCAGGGCTTCGCCTAAGACTACGATGATATGACCAAGGTGGAAATCTATGGAGGGGGGCACCGCACACGGCTAAAAGATCAAATTGACCAACTTGTGTGTCTATGGGGTGCCCCCCTCCCCCATATATAAAGGAGGGAGGGAGGAGGAGGCTGGCCA